>NW_012267244.1:12452754-12501897 GCF_000151885.1 Dipodomys ordii | reverse complement strand
GACTCCGTGTATAAAAAGGTAATTTGTGGGGGCTGGCAAGGTTGGTTCAGTGGTAGAAAACTTGCCTTGCATGCATGAAGCCCTGGGTTTGATTCCTCAGCACCACATAAGCAAAAAGAAAAAAGCCAGAAGTGGTGCTGTGGTTCAAGTGGTAGAGCGCTAGCCTTGAGCTGAAGAACTGAGGGACAGCACCCAGGCCCAGAGTTCAGGCCCCACGATCGGACCAAAAAATAAATAAATAAATAAAAGAAAAGAAAAATAAAAGGCATCCAAACTGAAAGAAGATAATTTGTCCTTGTTTAAAAAAGATTTCACACATAGAAAATCTACTAGCTCCACAGAAAATTATTAGCATGTACTCAGTAAAGTTGCATAATATGAAGTCACAATGCTAAACCTAGTCACAATTATGATATACTAACAACTCTCTGTTCAAAAGATGGATTTTTCAAACAGTCCAATTTACAATAGGAACCAAGAAATACTTATAAATAAATTTAACCAAGGAAATGGAAGATCCATATACTAAAAACTCTGGGCACCGGTGGCTCACGCCTGTAATCCTAGCTGCTCAGGAGGCTGAGATCTGAGGACTGCAGTTCAAAGCCAGCCCAGGAAGGAAAGTCCATGATACTTCATCTCTAACCACCAAAAAGCCAGAAGTAGGCGGCTCAAGGGGTACAGCACTATCTTTGAGCACAAAAGTTCAGGGGGCAGTGCCCAGGCCCTTAGTTCAAGCCCAGGACCAGTGCAAAAAAAAATTTTTTTTACCTCAAACCACCATCCCAATTAATAAGTGGCTAAGGACGTAAACAGAGACTTCTCTAAAGAAGAGGTAAGAATGGCCAATAGACACATAAAAGAAATGCAAATCAAAGCAACATTGAGATTCCACCTCACCCCAGTTAGAATGGCTATTATCAAGAAATCTAGGGGCTGGGAAGGTGGTTCAGAGGTAGAGTGCTTGCCTTACATGCAAGAGGCCCTGGGTTTGATTCCTCAGCACCACAAGCAGAAAAAGCCAGAAGTGGTGCTGTGGCTCAATTGGTAGAATGCTAGACTTGAGCTGAAGAGCTGAGGGACAGCGCCCAGGCCCAGAGTTCAGGCCCCACAATCCACCAAAAAGAAAAAAGAAAGAAATCTAGTAACAACAGATGCTGGCAGGGATGTGGCCAAAAGGGAACGCTATTGCATTGTTGGTGGGAGTACAAAATTGTTCAACTACTTTGGAAAGCAGTATGGAGGTTCCTCAAAAGACTATACATAGAGCTCCCCTATGACCCAGCAATCCCACTTCTGGGCATTTATCCAATGATCACAAACAAGGCTATACTACAGATACCAGCACAACTGTGTTTATTGCGGTATTATTCTCCATACCTAAGAAATGGAACCAAACCAGATGCCCCTCAATAGATGAATGGATCATGAAAATGTGGTGTGTGTGTGTGTGTGTGTATTATATACATATATATGTATATATACATACATAATATATATAGAGAGAGAGACACACACACACACACAATGCAATTCTATGCCTCCATCAGAAAGAATGACACTGCCCTATTTGTTAGGAAATGTAAAGACTTGAAAAAATATATTAAGTGAAGTAAGCCAGACCCAAAGAAACATAGGTCCCATGGTTTCCTCATTTTCAGTAACTAGTATATATCTAGAATAATCTTACCAGACAAGCATATAAGGTCAAAAGTTATGCACATATGACCATTTAAGATAATGCTAAGCAAAATGAACCCCAAGACAGGGACACAAGAGATTTTTAATTTGTTGCTGTTGTTTTTAACATACTATATATCTTTTTTTGTCTCTTTTGTATGTTCTTCCCTCTATGGTATATCCCCTGTTGTCACTGTATTTGATTCTGGTGCCCTGCGTCGTGTATACAGATTTTTCTAATTTGGGGAGGGGAAGGGAAATAACAAAATGCTGAAACAAGGAATACAGGTTGACCCATTGTAACAATGAGACGTACAAGACACTATGTTGAAAACAAACTTTACAACTTGGAGGGGGGAGGAGACAGGAGTTGGGGAGGTGGGGAGGAAGGGATAGTAGGGGAAAAACAAAGGAAGAGGTAACAATGCTTGATAGGAAATGTACTCATTACCTTACTCATGTAACTGTAACCCCTCTGTACAGTATCTTTACAATAAATTTATCTTTTAATTTTTGAAAGGCCTAATTAAAGCAACTTAAGTACAAATAAATGGAAAGATTCTATATGTTTACATTTCCAAGAATCAAGATTGTTAAAATATCCAAAACACTTTGTGTGTTCTTCTGATTTGGTATATTTCACTTATCAAAAATCTGATGACATGTTTTTCACAACATTTTTTAAAGCAAATAATCTCAATATAGAATTATAAAAGACCCTAAATAGCCAAAATAATCTTGAGTAAGAACAAAGCTGCAAGCATCACACTATTTAATATCAAAATGTTCTGCAAAGTTATATTCATAAAAGCATCATGGTTCTGGCCTCAAAACAGACATAGAACAGAACAGGAGAGCCCAGTAATAAATCCATGTATTTACACTCAACTGATTTTCTACAAAAATGCCAAGAATACAAAATGACCAAGGAGTAGTTCCTTTTTAATAGAGTTGGGACAAGTAGATATCCATATTCAGGACAATGAAAATAGACCTGTATCTTACACAATATACAAAAAAATCAACTCAAAATGGATTAAAGATGTGAATATACAACCTGATGATGTAAAAATCACTAAAACAGACACACACACACACACACACACACACACGATGGCAACCCTACAGTTTTGCAATGGCCTAGACAATTATTTTAATATGCAAACAATGGACAGTCTTGTGAATAGGAGAAAATGTTCACAGGCCATGCATCTTCTCAGAGGTTAATCTCAAAAGTATTCTTGAGAGAAAAGGGAGGAAGAGACAGAGAAAGAGATCCACCCTCAAATATGACGATATTGCAATATTATTCACAATAGTTAAGGGAACCAACCTGAGTTTCAATCAACAGATAAATAAGGAAAATGTGGTACATATACACAATAATGTTATTTTTCAGACTTTAAAAAAAGGAAACCCAGTCATTTTGACAATATGGATGAGATTATAAAACATTTTATTCAGTAAAGTAAGAAACAAAGAGATAAATACTACCTGATTTCGATTTCATATGAAATCCTTAAAAAAATAATAAATTCACAGAAGTAGAAAGTAAAATAGTTGGCACCAGGGGCTGGTGAAGAAGGTTAGAGGATTAGTTGTTAATTAAAGAGTACATATTTTCAGTATGAGGAATAAAGTAGTAATAAAGATACAAAAATAACATATTTTTTGCTTTTAGTTATCTTAAATTTTGTATTTTTAACTAGTTCCAAACCAAGCATATAGTATTAAAATTTTACTATATTTTATGTACAACAAGATGCAAAACCTTTGCAATTAGAAAAGGTATTTTATAAAACATTAAAAATTTGACTTTTCATTTATAGTTCTATTTATAGGAATGATAGAAATCAACTAATGAAACATGTTCTATGCTTACCATTTTTGCTGACATCCAGTTCCCTGAGATTAATAAGATTTGCAATGGATGCTGGTAACGTTGTTAAATCATTATCTGGCAAACTCAGTTTGTGTAGAGACTGACAGTTAAAAAGTTGCTATTGAAAAAAGAAAAACACTTTCAGTTTCCTTTTTGTATTATACAAAGTATTATTGCATTAAAATTAAATAATACATATATATACACAAAAATACCAAAAAAGGTTTCTCATTATTTCTAGTTATGCTATTATGGATCTCAATACGTCTGAATACCACTTAGGACAATTTGCAGCCTCAAATTTCTACCTTAAACAAACTGAATGCAATGAGAATACAGAAGTCTCTGCTGAGCTAGTAAAAAATAAGTGATGTTACATATAACAAATTCTTGAGCTTGTCTTTGAATTAATTTTATTGTGAAATGAAAGCTATATTTAAGAACATCTCTAAAAAAATGTAGTATCTGTTAGGAATAGATAAATGATCTAGTTATTTTCACTACTCTCTCTCTCTCTTTTGAACACAACCTCTAGTGACCATGAAAAGGTAAAGGATTAGCCTTTCATATTCTCTAGGAGAATGGCTATGAAAGATAAACCACATGCAAAAGAATGACATAAATGAAAAGCAATAAATAAAAAAACACCCTACCATATAACCTTAGCTATGTAATTCATAACCATGTAACTGACAACTTTTCACATTTTATCTACCATTACGGGCTTTCTCCATAAAATTATCTATTGGCTTTCAAAATTATTTTATTACTGGCAATCAGAAAAAAGTAACAAATAAAACCTATTATTTGTATTTATAAACACTAATACCTAGAGCAAATCATTTCGGGGCTGGGAAGGTGGCTCAGTGGTAGAGTGCTTGCCTTGCATGCATGAGGCCCTGGGTTCGATTCCTCATAACCACATTAGCAAAAGAAAAAAGCCGGAAGTGGTGCTGTAGCTCAAGTGGTAGAGTGCTAGCCTTGAGCTGAAGAGCTAAGGGACAGTGCCCAGGCCCAGAGTTCAGGCCCACGACCGGACCCAAAAAAAATAAAAATAAAAAATAAATCATTTCATTAAACAAAGATCATATATATACAACACACACTTTTTTTCTTTTGTTTCATAGTTAAGAGTTGCCAGATTAAATACAGGACACCCAATTACGTTCGAATTTCAAAAAATCTGTACCTTTTTAGTGCAAGTATTATCTTTTGTGCTTATCTAAAAATTCTTAAGTATTCTTACTAAGTATTCTCTATTTCTGTTTTCTAATCCTAAATCCAAATTACAGTTCACTTTTCAAAATATACTATCATTTAGTTCATTTATTTTTGAGATAGGTCTCTATAGCTCCAGCTAGCCTTAAACTAAACATCTTCCTACCTTGGCCTCTTCAGTGCTGGGATTATAAGCATGGCCACTCACATACAAATTTAAACTCTTATAAGTCACCAAGGAATCTCTATCATGGTTTCAAAAGCACTGCTGCGGTGGTCAAAGATTCTAACAATTAAAACTAATGCACCCTTTTCCTAAAACACAAGAAACTAAATACATAATGGAAAGAAAAAGTACACTAATAAAATGCTAGGTGTCAATGGCTCCTGCCTGGAAACCTATCTACTAAGGAAGAAAAGATCTAGAGGATTAGGGCTCAAGACCATCTAGGGCCAAAAGTTAGCAAGATCTCACCTCAATAGGAAGAACTTGGCTATGGTAGTACATGCCTGAAATTCTAACTATGGTGGGAAGCAGAAATAGAAATGATTTCTTTCCAGTCCAGCCAGGGCAAAAAGTAAAACCCCACCTTAGTAATAATCAACACAGTCCAGTGTTGGTGCCTGTAGTCATAGCTACTCAGAAGGCTCAGATCTGGGGACTGCAGTTTTAAGCCAGCCCTAGCAGCAAAGTCTGCAAGACTCTTATCTCTAATTAACCACCAAAAAGCCAACTGGAACTGGGGTTCAAGCGGTATAGTGCTAGCCTTGGGGGCAGGGAGGGGGGAGGGGAGAACAGCTCAGGGGCAGCACCCAGGCGGAGTTCAAGAACTAGGACACACACACACACACACACACACACACACGCACGCACGCACGCACGCACGCACGCACGCGCACGCACGCACACCTGAGCAAAACCTAAGTGTTGGAGGAGCCAAGTGGTAGAATGCCGACCTAGAAAGCATGAAGCCCTGAGTTCAAACCCAAACAATGTCCTTCCCTCTCCAAGAAAAGTAGTACTTAAGAAAAATGTGAAAAATCTTGATGGAAATTGTAAGGTCAGCTCCTGGATGGCTAGCAGACTCCACCCTCCTCGCAGCAAAGTCTCCACCCAGTACCTGCGTTACCTAGGCAACTGGGACACCTGGAAGAGGTCACATCTGCATCCGCTGAGGTCACATCTGAATTTGATGTGGCCACACCTTTCCCCGCCCACACCCTACATAAGGCCTAGCCCAGGCCCAGACGCTCTCTTGCTCTGGCTCTTCTTTTCTAGCTCTCTCTGCTCTTTCTCTGCTCTAGCTCTTTCCTCTCTTTCCCAGCCACGTGGAGTGCCAACCTTGCCTGGTCCCAGCAGGTCTACCCCTTACCTGAATACCACGTGAGTGCTACTGTTCTTACCCCTCTCTCTGCTCTTTTCTAGCTCTTTTCTCTCTCTTTCCTCTCTTCCCAGCTCTCTCTCTCATTCCCAGGCCTTTCCCAGCCACGTGGAGTGCCAACTTTGCCTGGTCCCAGCAGGTCTACTGAATAAACCTACCCCTTACCTGAATACCACGTGCGTGCTGGTGCTATTCTTACTCGGCTACCTCTTTTTAAAAACCTAACAGAAATAACCTTAACCTCCCAGTTGTTAGCATAAATTACACAAAATCTTTCCAAACTATAAATGGAGGTAAATATTACTACCTTTATAAAGCTATTTAACAATGAAATTGTAATTAAAATGACAATTATCCCCAACTATAATGTAAATTGATGACCTGAGAAAACAGGTCCATATCATTTTAGTTGTTTGGCTTCATCTACTGGTTTCCAAAATTCCATAATCTCATTACCTACCTTAGCAGGTATGACAAAAGTAAATACAATTTTTTTTTTCCCCTGCGTATGTGGTACTGAGGAACTGAACCCAAGGCCTCATGCATGCAAGGCAAGTGCTCTACCACTGAGCCACCTTTCCAGCCCAGTAAATACAAATTTTAAGTTATATAATTACTACAATTATTAAGTTATATAATTACATTTAAACAAGTTTAAAATTAAATTTTTTTTAATTGTACATTATACCTTAAGGTAAAACTAACCCCCTAAAATAGAAACATGTATTTATAGCATTAGGGCAACATTAGGTATACAGGAATTTCCTGACAGTATTAACATACCTTTGGAAGTTCTTCAATCTGATTAGCATCTAAATAGAGCTCTTCTAAAGTTTTTTCAAAAGTAAATATCTCTTTGGGAACCTGTTCTAAACTGCAATGAGAATAATCCAGAGTAGTGACAGTCTCCTCTTCCCCTCGCAGACAGCGACATGGTACCAAACGCACAAACAAACTTCGTTTTGTAGTCATTTTAGATACTGTAATATTTGAATAAAGAAAATAAAACATAACAGTTTTTCAGAACAAATTATTGCAATTCATTTGTCACAATTCACATATCATGTATAAATTCTTCTCTTTAGTACACCCACTGAAAACCATTTGGCACTGCTTTAATATCAATATTTGTATATACTCAAGTACTTTCGCACTTTACAGAATAATCCAAGAAGTAGCCATTTATATGCTTTTACAAAAATCATGCTTCATGAATATGACTGCTCTCAAAGCACTTCTAATATAGCAAAGACTTAATTTCTGGTTTTATGTTTCATAGCAAAGTGATTACATGCAGTTCTGAGTAGGAAGTAACACTGCAAAGGTATTTTTAGGACTTCTTAGCCAGTCATCAGAGATCAACCACTATTTAACTTACCTATGCTTCTTATATGTGGAAATCTCCACCTACCTAAATATATATAGTTTCAATCAAATACTGGTCTTAAGATTGTTTTCAAAGAGTTTACTTAAATAAAGGAAGACTTTAACTGAAGAAAAAAGCCAATTTTGTACAGTGAAAATTCAACACCAATTTTACTATGTATATAGTGTAGTGCATAGTCAATTTCAAATAGGCTATGATTATGTTAGCAAAGAAAGCTCTATTTTAATAATTAGGAATGGCTGATAATTATTGTCATCGATTTTTGCACAAAAATAATAAGCTCTTCCCCTAGGGAGATACCTAGAGTATTAACATCTAACCAGGTTCAAACCCAATTAAGGGTAATGAAGCTTTATGCAACAAAATATAAGAAAAATGTATTATTTAAAAAACCTCCCTTATCTTGCCCATGTAATTGTAACCCCTCTGTACGGTATTTTCACAAAAAAAAATTAGAAACAAAAACAAAAAAAAAAAAAAAAACCTCTCTATCAAGATAAGTACCTGAACACAAGTTTTAAGTACTGAATAATAATCCATTTATGAACAAAATTTCAAGTGTTCAAATAAAGACAAGACCAGTATTACTGATTTTTCCCATGACGCAGAATCAAATATGCTCTAAGCCGGGCACCATTGGCTCACACTTGTAATCCTAGCACTCAAGAGGCTGAGATCTGAGGATGGCAGTTCAGAGCTAGCCCAGGTAGGAAAGTCCAGGAAACTCTTACCTCCGATTAACAGAAAACCAGAAGTGGTACTGTAGTTCAAGTGGTAAAGCACTCACCCTGAGCTGAAGAGCTGAGGGACAGCACCCAAGCCCAGAGTTCAAGCCCCACAACCACCACCAACAACAAAGGCACTATACTAACAATTCTTTCACTTCAAATTACGCAGGATACCAAAGGGTTTGAACACAGATAGGATTAGCATTACTACCTTCACTCAATTACCAAATGTCAAGTATGGTGCTAAAAATTCTTTAAGTATATACATTTTCTGATTTCATCACAATTACAACTTTCTAAGGCATAGAACATTGTCTCTTTTCCATAAAGTAACTGAATTTGCCCATATATGCTGTTTCTCTGTAATAATAGATACTTGAACTAGATGCTCAAAATGCTTTGCATATCCATAGGTCTGCTACATACTACTTCAAGACTCACAAAAAGACATTTAAGTGTCAAACACCAAATATTTCCATCCACGTCTAGGGGTATAGCTCAGGGTAGAAACTTACCAACCACATGTAAGGCTTTGGGTTGGAAGCCCAGCATTGAAAAACAATTTTTTTCCATCTAAAATTGTGGTCAATATTCGGAAAACCTTACAGAATACAATTTGTGTTTCTGCCAAACACCAGTGGCTCACTCCTACCCATGAGGCTAAGATCTCTGAATCATAGTTTGAAGCCAGCCAAGACAAAAAGTCTGTGAGATTTTTTTTCTACAATTAACCAGCAAAAAAAAAAAAAAAAAAAAAAGCCAAAAGTGGAGCTGTGGCTCAAATAGTACATACAGAATACCAGAGCCTTGAGTGAAAAAGCTAAGGGGCAATGCCAAGACCTGATTTCATGTCCAAGTACAAAAGACCACAAACTACATTTCTATAAAGGTACGTTTCAGGAATAAATAATTCATCTATTAAGTACAAATAATTTAATTGCTGGCTTGCTGTTTGCTATTAGATAAGCTATGCTATGTCTTGCTTCCTACTATGATGTTAACATTTTTACAGACCCACAACAATAAAGTCATGTACCACTGACTAAAACATCTGAAGCTGTGAGGCAAAATAAATCCTTTTTCCCTTAAAAATAGAAAACATTAACTGCTAAAAGAAAATTTAGCTTACATTTGTATGCTTATGATAATTAATTAGGATGACATTTGATTACAACAGGAAAGAATCTTGAGGGGGCAGGAAGGAGTTGGGGAGGTGGGGAGGGAAGGGATGGTATGGAAAAACAAAGGAGGGAGTAACAATGCTTGATAGGAAATGTACTCATTACCTTGCTCATGTAACTGTAACCCCTTTGCACAGTATCTTTACTATAAAAAATATATATTAAAAAATATAAGGATACAATCAAAAGGGAGAAAACCTAACTAGTTTAAAAAGAGCTTCTTTATAAGAATAACAAAGAGAAAGACAGGAAAGAAAGAAAGAAAGAAAGAAAGAAAGAAAGAAAGAAAGAAAGAAAGAAAGAAAGAAAGAAAGAAAGAAAGAAGGAAGGAAGGAAGGAAGGAAGGAGGGAGAGAGAAAGGGAGGGAGGGAGGCAAGGAAAGAGGGAGGGTCACTGCCAGATGTCAGTAATCCTAGTTATTCAGAAGGCTGAGATGTAAGGATTATGGTTCAAAGTCATCCCAGATGGAAAGTCCCTGAGACCTTATCCCGAATTAACCACCAAAAAGCAGGAAATGCAGCTGTAGCTCAAGTGATAGAATACTAACTAGCCTTGAGCAAAAAAGCTCAGGAACAGAACCCAGGCCCTGAGTTTTAGCTCCAGTACAGACGACGGACACACACAACCTTCTACTCACAATGGAGAAAAAAGAGCCAATCCATAAAAGGGGCATGATAAACAGAAGAAATTAAAACTACTTACCACTGGGCTGAATTTATCTCCCTGGTGTTTCTTAATTGAGCCAACATTCTATGGAAAGCAAAAGAGAACCAAAATTAACAATAAAAATGGATCTTTATAACTAAGGAACATTTCATCTAATTCCTAATTTACATCAAATGCTAAATTGACATTAAAATATTAACCATTGTAAACTGAAAATAAAATTGAAATGCCAAACCAAAATACTAGCTTAACATGGACAGCCAGGTGCAGGTGGCTCACACATGTAATCCTAGCTACTCAGGAGGCTGAGATCTGAGAACTGTAGTTTAAAGCCAGCCCAACAAGAAAGTCCATGAATCTCTTAAGAGTTGTGGCTCAATTGGTAAAGTGCTATATATAGTCTTGAGCAAAACAGAGTTCAAGGATAGCACCCAGACCCTCAATTCAAACCCCAGGATCTGTACCAAAACAACAATAACAAGTAAAAACCAAAACAACAATAACAACAAGAAGTAAACCTGAGATAAAAGAAATGAGGTATTTTTGTTTAGAAACTTCAGCTGGAACACCTAAAGGATGATTTAACTAAAATCCTGAGTAGGCAGTTGGATATGGGATGGAAGAAAATAAACTCCATATAGGAAAGATCTAAAATGATAATATAAATTTGAAAGTTATGTGCTTATAGGTAATACTTAAAGCACACAAGTACTACCAATAAAGCAAATCCACTGTGGTTTTGCAACAATAAAAAACAGACTAGTTTCCAGAGTGAAGTATGAATAAAAAGATAAAACAATGAGTTTGTATAAGCAGATGAGAATAATGTAGAAGAGAAACAGAAAAGGCCTTAATAAATTAGGATTTGGGAAATCACTACAGATCACCCTAGTAAAACCTCCTGTCACTAAAAACACTAATGAAGAAGAAAACAACAAAATAAACTTTAGGAACAATGTGCAATAGATGAATACAATTCCCTCATGGAGGACAGTGATGTACAGCTTAGCCAAATGCAGCCTAATGGACTTAAGACCACAGCATCAAAATTCACTCCGAACATTTTTCAAAAGCAGATTAGCATATTCTTCCTCTAGAGGATCTGATTAAGTAAACCAGGCATAAGACTCAACATTATTTATCTAAAACAAAATGCCCATCAAATTCTTTTTCTAACGCATCATTTCAACAGTAACCAATACACAGTCATTCTTACTTATCTATACCAAGCTACTATCATTTAGTCCTCCTCCATTCATTACCAGAGATTATTTTGACTAAAGTCTCAACCTGACAATACAAGAACTGAAAAGTAAAATCATTATAAGCTTTTCAAAACAATATTGTTCACTATATTCCTCTGCTTACTGAAATATAGCAAGCCTTCATTATATGTGGATTAGACAAATGCAGCAAATGCAGCCAAAATCTAATACCAATATTGTCATCAAATTATTTTCAAATTACTGTTTCCATCTTTCCACTTATCCTATAGAGCTCAACACATCCTAAAAAGAATTTTCTGTTCCTGAGTGAAAACAGTAAACATGGGAGATTTGCCAAACCAAAACATTAAACCCTGAAAAAAAGTTATAAACAAAATATCATCTATAATTTTCATAGACACTGCTTGACATATGACTTTGCTTTCTTCACTATACCTATAGTCAAAGCTACCTGACTGCATAGGCACAAGGAGGTCAAACCTGCACTGGGTGCTAGTGGCTTACATCATATCTGTAATTCCGGCTAGCCTGGACAGGAAAGTCTGTGACTCTTACTTCTAATTAACCACCAAAAAGCTGAAAGTGGAGCTGTGACTCAAGTGGAAGAGCACTAACGAGCAAAAAAAAAAAAAAAAACCTCTCAGTGCCTAGGCCGTGAGTTCAAGCCCCAGGAACAACACACACATATGCGCGCATCCACACCCACACCCACAGCAATTCTGCATTAAAAATTCTAAATGGAATCAATGTTGAATGAGTACATTTAGCTTTCTGATGCTAGTAATAATAAAAATGAAAGTACAGAAACTGAAGAAAGTACAGAACATTTGCTAAGTGCTTACAACTAAGTGCTCAGCTCTATGTGTAACTCTGAAGGAAGATAGAATAGCCCCTTAGTCATAGTAGTTAGTACATGCTTATAATCCAACTACTCAGAAGGCTAAGCCTGGAAGATCAGGAGATTGACTTGGATCCAGTGGCACCCACGTGTAATACTATGTAGGAAACTGAGTTTCAGAGGATGGTATTTCCAAGCCAGCCTAAGTATAAAAGTCCTAAGGCTCCATCTCAAAAATAACTATCAAAAAGCAGGGCTAGAGGGCTGGGAAGTTGGCTCAGTGGTAGAGCGCTTGCCTTGCAAGCCTGAGGCCCTGGGTTCGATTCCTCAGCACCATATAAGCAAAAAGAAAAAAGCCAGAAGTGGCGTTGTGGCTCAAGTGGTAGAGCACTAGCCTTGAGCTGAAGAGCTGAGGGACAGCGCCCAGGCCCAGAGTTCAGGCCCCACAACCGGAGCCAAAAAAAAAAAAAAAAAGCAGGGCTAGAGCTGTAGCTTAAGTGGTATAGAGCCAGCCGAGCAAACAAACAGATCAAGACTCTGAGTTTAACTCACAGTATTGTTAAAAACAAAGTTTGCACCCAGCTTGGGAAACATAAAATAAGGTAACAGCCTCACTCTTAAGGAGTTTCTATTTAAAACATTTCACAATATAATGGATAAAATATAATGCAATAAAAACACAAAATATAGGAGCTGGGAAGGTGGCTCAGTGGTAGAGCACTGGCCTTGCATGCATGAGGCCCTGGGTTTGATTCCTCAGCACCACATAAGCAAAAAGAAAAAAGCCGGAAGTGGCACTGTGGCTCAAGTGGTAGAGCGCTAGCCTTGAGCTGAAGAGCTGAGGGACAGTGCCCAGGCCCAGAGTTCAGGCTCCATGACCGGACACCCCCCCCAAAAAGAAATACAAAATATAGCTAGGCACAATCATACAGACCTGCAAACCCAGCACTCAGAAAACAAAAGTAGAAAGATTTGAGTATGAGGCCAGCCTGGGCTGCCATACACAGATCCCCTGTCCAAAACAAACAAACGAACCTAAAGTACAACTTTAGGGGAAAATAATCCAATGGTAAGATTTTAAAAAACAGAACTCAGCATCTATAAAGTGTAGAACAGCTCTGTGCAGGAAGGAAAAAAAAAACACAGTAAGTTATAAAATGTAAGGGCAATATCTGTTACATAGTATTTTATAATCAATCTCTTATACAAAGAGGAAGCCAAAAACAAGGATATTCATCACTTACAGCTGGTCATATCCAAGTTTATAAAACGTAAGTATCTCTACCAAGATTACAATTAGAGAACAGAATCTAGTTCTATGACTAAAATTTACCAGTTTCCTTATAATGTATCTCCCATTGTCAGGCTGAATAATAATATCATTAACATTTTCATTTTACACCAGACTGTAATGCAGTCTTCATACTGCATGGCATTATGCAACTGATGTAGGCAATTAAAATATCATGTTTTCTTCGTTTGCTAACTTAATTATTTTTGAGCAAGGCAATAAAAGTGAAGTTACAAACACAGGCTTTAAAAATAGGATCTGCTGAGCACCAGTGGCTCAGGCCTGTAATACTAGCTAGTGAGAAGGCTATTTATCTGAGGATCTTAGTTCAAAGTCAAGCTGGTCAGGAAAGTCTGTGAGACTGTTATCTCCAAGCTGTGACTCAACAAGTAAAGCACTAGCCTTGAGCAAAAAGGGTCAGGAACAGTACCCAGGCTCTGAGTTCAAGCATCTAAACTGGCAAAATAAATAAATAAAAATAAAAAGGAAAGAAGGAAGGAAGGAACTGGGCTCAAGCCTATAATCCTAGCAATTTGGGAGTCAGAGATCAGGACAATGAGGTTCAAGGCCAACCCAGGTATAACAGAGATTCCATCTCTACCAATGGCTGGGTACAGTGATGTTTGCCTGTCATTCTAAGCTATGGGAGAAGGGAGTATAGCGGCTGGACATAGTGGTGTGCACTTGTCATCCCAGCAACAAAGGGAAGCACAAACAGGAGGATCATACTCCAGGCTAGACTAGGTATAAGTGAGACCGTATCTTGTAACATAGACCAAAAGGTGATGGCAGAATGGCTCAAGTAGAACAGTACCTAATTAGCAAGTATGAGCCACTGAGTTCAAACTCCAGTACAACCTCCCAGAAAGATAAACTTTAGTGACTCCCAAAATGAAAACAACGAAAGAATTAAATCTGAATTAAACTAAACTAAACTAAAAGCCAGAACTTTGGAAGCAATATCTGACATTACTGTTCCCAGAAAACTATGTCAGTATATTGTTAATTGGTTTTACAGGATTTGGGGGAAGGGGAGCATCATCCCAAATGATTGGGATTAAACCATGCTAGGCAAGTAAATACTCTGCAACTCCAGTATTATCAGAAAAGAAAAAGACCTTCATTTATGAAATGCCTGATTATAAACACATCTTCATTTAACATTAAATATTAAAAAGTTACAGAAGTTTTTTTAAAAAATCAGAAACTTAAAAAATTAATATCTACTCAAGAAGCTGAGATCTGAAGATGAAGTTTCAAAACCCGTCCAGGAAGACAAATTCCAGAGACTCTTATTCCAATTAACCAACAAAAAACTGGAAGTGGAGCTGTAACTCAAACAGTAGTGGCAGCCTTGAGCAAATAAAGCTCAGCACATAGAAAGCCGGTGCTAGTAGCTCCTACTTGTAATCCTAGCTACTCAAGAGGCTGAGATCTGAGGCTCTAAGCTAGCCAGCACAGCAAAGCCATCTCTGAGACTCTTATCTCCAATAAACTGGTGCTGTGACTCAGTGGTAGAGCTCTAGCCTTGAACTCAGGGACAGAGCCCAAGGCCCAGAGTTCTATCACCCATACCAACAAATTTAAAAAAAAAAAGAGCATGTCTGTCCTGAGTTCAAGCCCAAGTATACATAAATAAAAACATACACATACACACACACAGAGGATATGACATTTTTCTAGTAGCTAAGGCAATTTCTCCATTCTTACAACAAATGGTAATGAACTAAGAAAACATGATATGGGGCTGGCAAGGTGGCTCAGTGGCAGAGCGCTTGCCTTGCATGCCTGAGGCTCAATTCCTCAGCACCACATAGGCACAAAGAAAAAAAGCCAGAAGTGGCGCTGTGGCTCAAGTGGTAGAGTGCTAGCCTTGAGCTGAAGAGCTGAGGGACAGTGCCCAGGCCCAGAGTTCCCGCCCCACCCCCAAGAAAAAAAGAAAAAGAAAATATGATATGATCTATCCAAATACATTACATAAATTTTGGGACGCAGATCAGAAAAGAAGTCAATGACTTACAAACCTTTTGTACTAAAATGTAAAATCATTACTAATTTTCTTCCTATAGTTATCTTTTATAGTATATAGCATATTTATAACCACTCTCCCATCCATAAAGCTTTAAAAATAAATGTGACATATTAAACTTGAGTAATTAATCTAGCCAACATTTCATTCAGATATTTATATTCACGCATATACTTTATTTTACAACTCATCTGTGGTCAAGTATCAGATATTTAATTTTCTTCAGGAAAGTAAACATATTATGGTACTCTAGCTTGTATTATATGTTTTAGTATCAGTAAAAAGAGAGTATCAAATTGACTTTCTCTCAAATGGTTGTTTTGAGGGTTGGAAAGGTGGCTCAGAGGTAGAGTGATTGCCTTGCATGCATGAGGTCCTGGGTTCAATTAGAATAACGAATTGATGAAAATGTCATCAAGAATTATTTTTAATTGTATAGGTTCTTAGAGGAAATAATTCTAAATACACTTGATTAGATTACTCCCAAAATAGTATATTTGCTAATGTTAACTTTTAGCTACTGGTAATACAGATCTATAATTTCTTATCTAAACCCTTCAGGACAGCAGATATGTTTCAGAATTTAGAATTTTTCATCTAGTAGAATAACTCTGCAAGTAAGTGCAAGTGCAAAGGTAACTATAATGGCAAAATACTATAAATTAATACCAAAATCAGGCTCACATCAGTTTGGAGTAGGCCAGATTTTATGTACCAAGTGAATTAGGGGGGAAAAGTACAATTTTCAGAACTGTTTGATTCCAGAACTTCTGAGAAGGGATCACGAGACTTGAAACTCAAGTGTTTCAAGGACCTTTTCATCACGTTAAAATCTCTCCTTTTATTATAAATTAAATGCATACAGATTGCAAGGTGTAGGAAATTTCAGTCCAACAGTGGCTTTCAAAGTTGTTAGAGTAAATGAATTTGCTTGAAGCTGGAGATAGCTGATGTCCTAAAACAGAAGTCAATCCCATACCCCCTTTACAAGTATCTTCAGTCAACAAGTTGGAAAAACACAAAAGAGTGGATGGGAGAGGAATGCGTTTGTTGAATAGTACTTTAATACACTATAAATACCCAGCAAATTAACACAACATTAAATTTTTTGTTTGAAATTTTACCAGTATTTGTTTCTCTATCTCACTGAATCTTATTACAAAAATGAATGCCTCTCCTAATTTAGTTGTTAATACAACATATGTGTATCACAATAGGTTTGCATCCAAGTGCAAGCATCTAACCAATGTTTCTTAACTTTCTGCACTGAAGAGAGTTCAAAGATTAGCTCACCTTTGAATTTCATTTCAAATAATAAAAAGGGGCATTAAAATGTTACATTTATTAGTAATTTTTCATTGCTATAACAAAATGCCTGAGGCTGATATCTTGTAAAACAGAGGTGGGGGCCAATACTGGTGGCTCACACATAATTCAGCTACTTGGGAAGCTGAGATTGGATCATTACAGTTTGAGTGCAGAAAAGTTTAAGAGTACCTGCACTCCAGCTGCACCTCAGAATTTTTTTTTGGGGGGGGGGTCCGGTCGTGAGGCCTCAACTCTGGGCCTGGGTGTTGTCCCTCAGCTCTTCAGCTCAAGGCTAGCGCTCTACCACTTGAGCCACAGCGCCACTTCCGGCTTTTTTCTTTTTGCTTATATGGTGCTGAGGAATG
Source organism: Dipodomys ordii (assembly GCF_000151885.1). Taxonomy (NCBI): domain Eukaryota; kingdom Metazoa; phylum Chordata; class Mammalia; order Rodentia; family Heteromyidae; genus Dipodomys; species Dipodomys ordii. The sequence continues at coordinate 12,484,716 of NW_012267244.1, read as the reverse complement.
GAACCAAGGGCCTCTGGCTTGCAAGGCAAGTATTCTACCACTGAGCCACCTTCCCAGCCCTGCAACTCAGAATTTATGCCCACCCTTAAGAAATTAAATCAGAATCTCTATAATGTTATATTGTGCTGATCTGAGTAAAGTTTATGTACAGTGAAATGCAAACATCTTAGGTGTACAATTATATAGGAACAACACTCCAGTGAAGGTACAGGATATTTCTATTACCCAGAAAGTTCTCTTATGTCCATCTGGTTTATGGTCCCACTCTCCATAAACAATCCTCCTCCTCTGTCTTATGTGTAAAACTTTAAATTTATATAAATAGAACCATGGAGTATCTGTTCTTCTTTTACTAAATACAGTTTATGTTATATATAATTCACTCTTTTTTGACTGGAGAGTAGCATCTCGGTGTTGAGGTTATACTACAATCTGTTTATAAACAATCTGTAATAAACAGCTGCTTTCATTTGGGAACTCTAAGAATGTTACACATCTCTCAACAGATTTCTGGAATATCATTTCATTTTTCTTGGGAAAATATTTAGGAAACTGATGTAGGTATATATGTTTTTTGGGTTTTTTTTTTTTTGGTCGTTTGTGGGGCCTGAACTCTGGGCTTGGTAGCTGTCCCTCAGCTTTTCAGCTCAAGGCTAGTACTCTTACCACTTGAGCTACAGCGCCACTTCTGGCTTTTTCTGCTTATGTGGTGCTGAGGAATTGAACCCAGGGCCTCATGCATGCAAGGCAAGCACTTTACCATTGAGCAAGCACCTTCCCAGCCCTATGTATAATTTTTTTGAAGTTTATGTCATTTTATTATTATTATTACAGCTTTATTACATCTCTTTTTCTTTTTTTCTTGTCGGTTGTGGGTCTTGAACTAAGGACTTTCCTGCCTGCTTTGAACAGTGATCTTCAGATCTCAGCCTCCTGAACTACAAGGATCACAGGTGTGAGCTCCTGGCACCCAGCAATGAGTACATGTCTTTCTTTTATTTTTTGTCATGGGGCCTGAACTCTGAGCCTGGGCCCTGTCCCTCAGCTCTTCAGCTCAAGGTTGGTGCTCTACCACTTGAGCCACAGCGCCACTTCTGGATTTTTCTGCTTATGTGGTGCTGAGGAATCGAACCCAGGGCCTCGGCCTTGCAAGGCAAGCGCTCTACCACTGAGCCACCTTCCCAGCCCCCCTATATATAATTTTTAAAGAATAGGAAATTAAATGTTTTGGTTCTTTTTTAACCCTGTTATGTGGGTTCGAATATTAGTCTACCTTTGAATTTCATTTCAAATAATAAAAAGGGGCATTAAAATGTTACATTCATTAGTAATTTCCCATTGCTATAACAAAATGCCTGAGGCTGATTCCTTGTAAAAGAGGTGGGGGCCAATATTGGTGGCTCACACATAATTTCAGCTACTTGGGATGGATCATTACCGTTTGAGGCCAGTAGTGCAGAAAAGTTCAAGAGTACTTGTATCAATCCATAACTTCATGCAGTGGGCACATGTCTATCAACTTAAGCTGTGTGGGAGGCTGAGATTGGGAGAATTGCAGTTTCAGGCTAAAAGTCTAAAAATTCTATCACCGCTGCTAAATGTGGTGGTGTGTGCCAGTGATTCCAGCAACCATAGGGAAAGTCCAAAATAGGATCATGGCTTAGGAACAGACCTGAGCAAGAAGCAAGACCTGTTCTCAAAAATAACCAAAGAAAAACAACGCTGGAGGAGCTCAAGCTGCAGACTGCTAGCCCAGCAAGCATGAGTCCCTAAATTCAAAACCAATACCACCTAGAGAGGGAGGATATTTAACTTGTAATGGAGGGGGGGGTTAGATTTTTTTTTTTTATTGTCAAAGTGATGTACAGAGGGGGTTACAGTTAGGTAGTAAGTACATTTCTTGTCAAACCTGTTACCCTTTCCCTTGTTTTCCTCCTACTTTCCCTCTCCCCTACCCCCACATTGTACAGCTCATTTCCAATATATAGTCTTGTGTGTATTGCTGTTGCATTGGTTCTTTGTCTCACCATTCTGTTGTTCCCCTTCCCTTCCCTAATTTAACTTGTAGTTTTGAAGGCTGAGAGTCTGACCAGCAAAATACACAGATGTAGAATGAGTATTAAACAAAATGCAGACTCAGGCCTGGCAATGGCTTTAAGCATGTCACACAGCTACTTGGGAGGCAGAAGATTACTGCTCAAAGCTAGCTCAGATAGAAAAGTTAGTATAAAAAAAAAAAAAAAGCCAGGCACAGTGGTATACACCTGTAATTCCAACTAGATGAGAAGCAGAGACAGGCAGATCCTGGCCAAAGGATAACCTAGAGATCCTATCTGAAATATACTAAAGCTAAAAGGGCTGGCGTATGGCTCGGGACATATCACTTGCTTAGTAAGTATAGGCCGAGACTAAAACACCAACTTCATACACAAATACACACAAAAAATGTACTTCATATCTAAAAAGTAAATCTATAGTGAGCTAGGCATCAGCAACTCACATCTGTAATCCTAGCCACTTAAGAAGCTGAGACTTGGGGTGGGGGGGCAGGGAGATGGGAAGGGATGGGAAGGAGAAACAAAGGAGGAGGCAACAATGCTTGATAAGAAATGTACTCATTACCTTGCCCAAGTAATTGTAACCCCTCTCTATGGTATTTTCACAACTAAAAATAAAAAGAGCTGAGATCTGAAGACTGAGGTTGGAAGAGAGTCTAGGCAAGAAAGTTCAAAAAACCCCAACTGGAGCTCTGGAAGTTATACAAGTTTTATAATATGGTAAAAATTATCATAAAGCACTATTAGAATATATTTTTCAAACACCAATCAATCAGTTATGATTAAACCACTTTACTTTCAGGAAAGCATCATGCTTAAGGAATGCAAAATTGTTGAACTGGATATTTGGCTCAGTGGAAGTGTATTTGTCTAGAAAGTGTGAGGTTCAGAGTTCAATCCTCAGTACTGGGGTGGAAGGAAAAGGAGAATAAGAAAAAGATTTAAAAATCTGTATCAATTTTATAGTTTCTATGTGTCTTGGATGCTAAAGTATTTGACTAGAACGTGCAGGAAATCGAGTTCAAATATCATCCCCCAAATTACAAAAGTTTAGGAATTACTTTTATGAGAATGTAGTACCTGGGATAAATAAAACCCAGTCAAGTGCACACGCTAAGCAAATGCCTTACCTTAGAACAATATTCCTAGACCTAGAACAATATTCCTAGTCTACAGACTGGAGATAGTTGATGTCCTGAAACAGGAAAGTCATAGTTATAGTGACTAAGCCTGCTACATAATTCACTATAAAAGTTTCTCCAGTCCTAGTTACTAAGGAGGTTGTGAGCTAGAAGATTAACAGTTAAAAGCCAGCACAGGCTGAAAAGTCTGTCACAGAAAAAGCTGGGTTAGAAGTGTGGCTTACGTAGCAGAGTGCCAGTTGTGAGCAAGAAAGCCAAGCAAGCACAAGGCTCAAGTTCAAATTCCAATACCAGCACCTCCTCCCAAAAGAAATCTTTCCAGAGAGCCCTCAAGTTACACACCATTTCTAGGTCTACATTAATCCTTCACAATTACACAGATATTTAACTGAATATATGTTATCATCAATATAGAAATTCTTCATCAGAATGTTTTCTTTTTCCCTAAGCACTTACTATGTGCCACATACTGTTCAAGGAACAGAACAAAACAGATAAAATTCTTTCCTTAATGGATCCTTAAATGCAAGAAAGAGACAAAAGAGAAAAGAAAAATAAAACAGTATACAGAATAAGGTAAGCTTTCAGAAGGAGGTATGAAAATTACATTGAGGCAAGTAGTTTTCAGAAATACCATTCTGATGATCTCAATTTGAATTGCTTTTGACAAATATGTTTGTGAAGGTTAAACTGAGGGTTTCCACTAGCCTGTCACTGGCATTTAGTTTCTACAGAAAATTCAACTGCAGCCCAGTGCACACTTTATCTACATCTTAAACATTATTGGGCCTAGGACCATCGTATAGATCAAAAGAATTCAAAAAATATAAAGTGACTGTACTTGACTCATGCATTTAATAATGTATTCTTCACTGGTTTAAAGTTTTTGGATTCAGTAGATATAAGCCCTCCTGCTATGTCATATTCTCACCTATATACTAAAATATTCCATTCCTTAAAAGACAACTTTTATCCCCACAAGATAAAAAATTTACAGATCAATGCTAAAGTGGACTAGACAAATCCTTCAGAAGAAACAGTGTTATCTACAAAGCGACAAAGTATCTCCCCCAAAATAAATTATGGGTTTGTCTGAACAAAAGCCTTAATATTTTCTCTCTCCAGGAAGTGGAGCTTAGTTAGTTCTCCTTCCTCTAAAGTTAGGCTGGATTTCTAAGTAACACATTATGGAAAGGCAAAAATAGTAACTTTACAGTGAAGACACTTGTCAGATATTACCTGAGTGATAAAAGTTAACATCTTGCTAAGATTATATAACCTTCCTAACAGAAGCATTTCTCTTCTCTGGTAGTCTTGAAATTGTCACAAACTGAAAACTAAGATATAAAAACTAAATGTTACATGGTATATTGGACTAGATCCTACAATACTAAAAGGACCTTAGCTGAAAACCTGGTAAGATTCAAATGAAGACTGTAAATTAATTAAACAGTACTATACTGAAGTTAATTTTTTACTTTTGCCAAATGAGCCATGGTTATGCATGCTATGTAGAATCCTCTAAACTGTCTTGGTAATTCCTCTATAAATACAAAATTGTTTCAAAATAAAGTGTTTAGAAACAACTAATTCTGTTATAGTGGAAGAAAAAGAAATGGTTATATATTAACTACAAGAATTGTAATCTCTGTCAGTGGCACTCACTTTTCAACATTCAGTCACTGAAAGTTTTAAGTAACACTTTACTGCAACATAACCCTCTTCAATTACCTGGAAATGTGTTGTTTATTTGCCTTTTAGCTAACTCAGTTTGCCAAGCAAAGTAGAACACCATCCTATTCAAAATTAGACATTTCCTGTAATTATGATTGAGGATGGTTTTTGGGTTTTTTTTTAAAGCAGAAAATCTGAAAATTTCCTAAACCAAAATTATCTATTATATTCAGTGGTCTCAGTAAAGCTCTTCAATTAAGAGGCAGAAGAAATCTAAATCTTATTCCTGAGGAAACTACAAGCTTTCTAATAAGTGTAATTACTCTGGTAGAAAAAGTGAACTTTACCTAGACATAAATGTTTTCTCAAATGTGTGTGTGTGTGTGTGTGTGTGTGTGTGTGTACGCGCACGCGTGTGCACAGGTACGGGGCTTAAATTCAGGGCCTTACACTTATTTGGCTTTTTCATTCAAGGTTGGGATCACCTTAGCTACTTTCACTTTTAACTTTTTGCTGGTTATTGTTATTTGGAGTAAGAGTCTCAGAGACTTGATCTCAGTCTCCTGAGTAGTTAGAAATATAGTTATGAGCCACCAGTGCTTGGCTTCCACTTTCCTGATATTAAATACATCATTTCTTTAAGTGATTTCTAGAGCATGAGTAAGCAAAACAAAATTCTGATATGCCATCCTTTCACTAGAAAGTGAAATCCTGAGTGGGACCTGAGCGGCTCAAAATGTCTATAATCCCACATACTCAGGAGGCTGAGATCTGGAAGGTAGGAGTTTTCAAAGCCAACTGGAGCACAAAAGTCCATGAGACTTTCTCCAACTAACCATAAAATAGGCTAAAGCCAGTGGCTCACACCTGTAGCTACTCAAGAGGCTGAAAGCTGAGGATTGTAGTTTTGAAGCCAGTCCAGATAGGAAAGTCTGTGAAACTTATCTCCACTAAACTACAAAAAAGCTGGAAGTGGAGCTGTGGCTCAAAGGTGATAACCTTGAGCAAAAGAAGCTCAGGAACAGCTCCCAGTCCCTGAGTTCAAGCACAAAAAAAATTATAAATAAGCCAGGCTGGAGGCATGACTCAAGTGATAAAGCACCAGCTTGAGCAAGCAAGCAGTGACAAAATGTAAGACCCTTAGCTGAAGCCTCAGTACTGGGAAGGGAGGGAGGGAAGACTTAAAACTATCAATCATAATTTAGCAAAAGCCCAAATCTGAACAATGGAACTTAGAGGAAAGTAAGAAATACTGGACATATGACAGAATCTCTGTAAATGTAAACATTAGAGGAAGTCTTTCTAACAGAAGTCAACCATCAGCAAGCATTAGAGTGCTCACACTAGAAATAAACCCAATATAGGAAAAGCTTTGTCAGAAACCTCTGTAAATTCTACAGAGTAATACTTCATGGCAACATAAGTAGCTGTAAAGGGAAGACATTCTTGGGCACTCTCTGACCCAACATTTCTTATCCTCTCATTATGTTGGGTGCGGATGATGTACCTGAATATTATTCAAAGGATTTGGACACAAGTGATGCCCATTAATTACTTCCAGGCTTACAAATAATGAAGAAAGTGAAGTTGCTGACTCGTGACTTTGATAATAACGAATGGTATATTAACTCTTCTCAGAAATAAGAGCTGTGGCCCTTTGAGACTGGAGTCAGATCATCTCCAAGGTAGTTTGGGGAGCTAAGGACATGGATCTGAGCCAAGCACATGAGAGCACCGATTTCTCCACTGCTCCCCTAAAGTCCCCACTGTTTTGTCGTCCATGTATTATAACACAAATGACTTACTATTTCCAGTTCTGTTTTTGAATGGAAAATCTGCTGGAAGATACCATGCCTTGTTTACAACAAAATGTGCACAGTGGTAAAAATCTGTCTCATCACCTTTTGTCTCCAAGTTAGTTCATGAAACATTCAGAAAACATGGAAGGGCACACATTTGGTGATACATTTTCTTTGTGTGTTGGATACAAGTCCTGCAGCCTAGGCACAGTCTTTAAGCATTTTTGCTCAAGGCTAAAGCTCTACTAATTGAGTCACAGCTCCATTTCTGGTTTCTTTAGTGGGTAAATAAAAACAAGAGTCTTAAGCATTTGGTTTTGGATGACTTCAGTGATTATATTTAATTAATCATTGGTGATGAATCATTTGTGATTGATTCACTCAACAGAATGGGCTAAAACACCAGTGTGCATGAAAAAAAATACTTTATATGTGTGTGTGTGTGTTTATTTTTCCTCAGATCTAGTTGAGAGTAATAAACCAAAACTCTACACTTTCAAAACACATTAACCTGCATCTTCCCTAAGTTATCTGCTTATTTTATGCGTCTCTTTGTTTAAAAATAATGGGCTGGGAAGGTGGCTCAGTGGTAGAGCGCTTGCCTTGCATGCCAGAGGCCCTGGGTTCGATTCCTCAGCACCACATAAGCAAAAAAGAAAAAAAAGCCGGAAGTGGCGCTGTGGCTCAAGTGGTAGAGCGCTAGCCTTGAGCTGAAGAGCTGAGGGACAGCGCCCAGGCCCAGAGTCAGGCCCCACGACCAGACCCATAAAAATAAATCACTACCCGGGTGCTGGTGGCTCATGCCTGTTATCCTAGCTACTAAGGAGGCTGAGATCTGAGGATCACGTTCAAAGCCAGCCTGGGCAAGAAAGGCCATGAGACTCTTATCTCTAATAAACCACTCAGAAAACCTGAAGTGGTGCTGTAGCTCAAGTGGTAGAGCGCTCACCTTGAGCTGAAGAGCTCATGGACAGCATCCAGAGCCAGAGTTCGATCCCCAGAACTGACCCCCAAAAAAAACCGACCAGTAAAGACATGAAGCTGGGTGCAAGGCTCATGAGCCTGTAATACTTGCTACTCAAGAGGCTAAGATCTGAGGACTGCGGTTCACAGCCAGCCCATGCAGGAAAGTCCATGAGACTCTTATCTTCAATTAACCACCAGAAAACTAGAAATGGCGCTGTGGCTTAAGTGGCAGAACACTCACCTTGAGGTGAAGAGCTTATGGACAGTACCCAGGTCCAGAGTTCAAACCCCACAACCAACCAAAAATAAATAAATAAATACAGCATGAAGGGTTGGAAATGTGGCTTAGTGGTAGAGTGCTTGCCTAGAATGCATGGAACCTGGGTTTGATTCCTCAATACCACATAAACAGAAAAGGCCAGAAGTGACGCTGTGGCTCAAATGGTAGAGCCCTAGCCTTGAGCACAGAGAGGCTCAAGGACAGAGACCAGGCCCTGAGTTTAAGCCCCCAAACTGGCAATAATAATAACAATAATGGCATGAACTCTGAACTTTCAAAATACTATTGATTGAACTAATCCCAGGAAACGGAAACATGGGTTTTTTTGTTGATGGTAGTAGTGATATCTGCTTTTGCTTTGGGGTTTTTTGGTTTTTGTCTTTGGGGGAGGTAGTGGAGGAACAGAAATGGAGGGAGGAAGGATGAGCAAATGCAGTCATGGTACTTAGTAAACACTGTAAAAAGATGAACCATGTAACTTGTAGACAGGGACAAGAGGTAGAAGCTGGAAAAAGTAAAGGAAGGGGTAACATTGTCCAGGAAGAAATGTACTCACTACCTGACTTATGAAACAGTAATCCCTCTGCACAACACCTGAATGATAACAACAGGCTCACGCCTGTAATCCTAGCTACTCAGGAGGTTGAGATCTCAGGATCGCATTTCAAAGCCAGCCGGGGCAGGAAAGTCCGTGAGACTCTTATCTCCAATAAACCACTAGAAAACCAGAAGTGGTGCTGTGGCTCAAGCGGTAGAGCACAGCCTTGAGCTGAAGAGCACAGGGACAGCACCCAAGCCCAGAGTTCAAGCCCCACAACAGACCAAAAAAAATTTTTTTTAATAAAAAGATATGGGATAATAGAATATGTACATAAAATCACTTCCAGTAACACTGTCCATTCACCTATTCAATAGTTCATATAAGAATGCTAAAGGAATTTACATTTTTAGAAGTGGCTTAGAATTCAATGCAAGGAAAATGTGGAGAATTTGTGGTATATTTCTTTATTTAGGGTAATGAGAACCTTGGTTACAAGGAACTGTAATGTTCTATCCCAGTAACTGAACTAAATTACTACACTAAACTTACTTACATTTCTTCACTCCTTCTCTTGGATCTTGTTTCCTATTTCTATCTAATGACTATGTATCTACATCCTATTAAAAGTCATCTCAAATCTTTATGGGGAAGTTCTAAAACAATCAACCCCCTCCGAAAAGTATAATCACATTGAACATATGGGGATCCTATTTTAAATCATTCTAACAAGGATAAAGAATTATTTTAAAGCTGTCCTGTATCATTTGAAAAGATTTCTAAAAAACAAACAACAAAAAAACCCACTGGTAAGTTAATAAAAACAATCTTATTGCATAAAGATGTAAAATGAAATAGTGGATCATGTCTCTCCCTGCAAAAAGAAGCCTATGTGCCTCAGCTTCTTTATTTGAAACAATCTAGACAGCTGGGCACCAGTGGACCACACCTGTAATCCTTAGCTACTCAGGAGGCTGAGATCTGAGGATCACAGTTACAAGTCAGCAGGGATAGGAAAGTCTGTGAGACTCTTATCTCCAATCAACTACTCAGAAAAAACTGGAAGTGGTGCTGTGGCTTAAGTGGTAGAGCACTAGCTTTGATCCCAGGAGCTTGGATCAAAAACCTTTAAGTAAAAGCAGACACCCTGAAAACATTACAGAAAGGAATAGGAGAAACTCTAGGGCTCCTTGACACAGGCAGAAATTTTCCTATTAAAGACCCAGTAAAGACCCAAAAACACAACAAATCAAAGTAAGGTTGGACAAATGGAATTGCATGAAACTTCAGAGCTTCTGCATGGCAAAGGACACAGCAAGATCAACAGAAAGCCCACAGACTGGGAGAAGATCTTCACTAGCCAAAAAACCCAGGCCTCATACCTAAAATATTCTTAGAACTCAAAAAATTAAATTTCCCAAGAACAAATCCTCAAACAACCATCCCAATTAATAAGTGGGCTAAAGACTTAAGAGAATTCACTGACGAGGAATTAAGAATGGCCAAAGACACATGAAGAAATGCTCAACTTCTCTAACCATAAAAAGAAATGCAAATCAGGGGCTGGGAAGATGGTTCAGTGGTAGAGCGCGTGCCTTGCATGCCTGAGGCCCTGGGTTCGATTCCTCAGCACCACATAAGCAAAAAGAAAAAAGCCGGAAGTGCTGCTGTGGCTCAAGTGGTAGAGCACTAGCCTTGAGCTGAAGAGCTGAGGGACAGCACCCAGGCCCAGAGTTCAGGCCCCACAACCGGACCCAAAAAAACAAAAAGAAATGCAAATCAAAACAACATTGAGATTCCACCTCAACCCAATTAGAATGGCTATAATCAAAAAATCTAAAAACAACAGATGCTGGAAGGGATGTGGCCAAAAGGGAACACTACTGCACTGTTGGTGGGAGTGTAAACTTGTTCAACCACTTTGGAAAGCAGGATGGAGGTTTCTCAAAAGACTCCACATAGAGCTCCCCTATGACCCAGCAATCCCACTTCTGGGCATTTACCCAAATGATCACAAACAAGGCCATACTAAAGATACCAGCACTGTTTTATCACAGCATTATTCACCATAACTAAGATATGAAACCAACCCAGATATCCCTCAGTAAATGAATGGATCAAGAAAATGTGGTGTGTGTGTGTATGTGTATGTATACACACACATAATGGAATTCTATGCTTCCATCAGAAAGAATGACATTGCCCCATTTGTTAGGAAATGAAATACTTGGAAAAAATCATATTAAGTGAAGTAAGCCAGGCCCAAAGAAACATAGGTCCCATGATTTCCCTTATTTGCAATAATTTGTACATGTCTAGGATAATCATATCAGATGAGCAGAACAGCTCAACAGCTATGTACAAATGACCATATAAGATGACGCTAAGCAAAATGAACTCCAAAACATGGACACAGAGGTTTTTCTTTGTTGTTGTTGAATGTATTATGTGATTGTTTCTTTTTTTTTTTTTTTTGTCAGTCGTGGGGCTTGAACTCTGGGCTTGGGCGCTGTCCCTGTGATCTTCAGCTCAAGGCGAGCGCTCTACTGCTTGAGCCACAGCGCCACTTCCAAGTGATTGGTTCTTTTGTACGTTCTTCCCCCTATGGTATATCCCCTGTTGTCACTATATTTGATTTTGGTACCCTGGTATTGTATATATGTTTATTTGAATTAGGGAAGAAATGGGGAACAACAGAATGGAGAGACAAAGGACAAGAGGGGAACCACTGCAACAGCCACATACACAACAAGACAGTATGTTGCAAATGATCTGTACAACTTGGTGGGGGGGTTGGAGGGGAGGGAAAGTAGGAGAAAAATGAGGGAAGGGGTAACAAGTTTGACAAGAAATGTACTTGTTACCTTACTTATGTAAATGTAACCCCTCAGTACATCACTTTGACAATAAAAAGGGGGAGGGAGCTCTGGAACAGCACCTAGGCCCAGAGTTCAAGCCCCAGGACCTGCAAAAAGAAAGGAAAAGGGAAGGAAGGAGGGAGGGAGAAAGGGAAGAAGGGTGGGAGAGAGAAGGGAGGGAGGGAGGGGAAAGAAAAGAAAAAAGATCTAATGCCTTTCGATGAGGAATAGTTAAACAAACTGGTAGTATATCCATACTATGGAATATTACACAATAATAAAAATGAACAAACCTCAATGAAGTCCAAATCTCCATATTGCAAAAGCACACCCCAAAAGTTACCTACAGTACTAGATAATTTCACTATTTAACACTTGTGAAAAAGATAAAAGGAAGGGAGGGAAGAATGTGAGAAGAAAGGATCTGGTAGTGAAAGGACATCTAGGATTCTTGTGTTAGAACTATTCTTTACTATCAGTTTAAAAAAGATGCTATAGGCAGCTATGAATGTGGTTTAGTGGTAGAGTGCTTGCCTAGCATGTATGAAGCCCTGGGTTTGATTCCTCAGTACCACATAAACAGAAAGAGCCAGAAGTGGTACAGTAGCTCAACGAGTGCTATCCTTGAGCAAAAAGCAGCTCAGGGACAGTACCCAGGCCCTGAGTTCAAGCACCAGGACTGACCAAAAAAAAAAAAAAAAAAGATGGTGTAATTCACAAGATATTTCCACTAGGAGAAACTGTATAAAAGGCAAACAAGACCTCAACATACTATTGAACAGGTTCTATACAAACAAGAACAATGAAACCAACTGAAATTGTACGTATGGAAAAGGAAGAAGAAAGGAAAACAGAGTCCAAGGATTGAGAGTAAAATATACTGCAAGCATGTATGGAAGGTAAGGTAACAATAAAACTATCCCTCATCTCATAACTAATGTAAAAAAAAAGTCAACAAAAAGGCAACGTAGAATGGAAGAAAATAATCAGTATTTAAAGAAAACTCAACAAAATCAAAAACAAGTTCATTATAAATTGAAAGAACCTGTTGGGTGCTAGTGGCTCACACCTGTAATCCTAGCTACTCAAGAGGCTGAGATTGGACGATGGCAGTTTGAAGCCAGGCTGGACAGGAAAGTCTGTGACACTCTTGTCTCCAATTAACTACCAAAAAGATGAAAGTGAAGCTGTGATGCAAGTGGTAGAGTGCTAGCCTTGAGCAAAAGCTTAGGGACAGTGCCCAAGCCTTAAGTTCAAGCCCCCAGACTGGCACGAACACACATACACACACACACACACACAAAATAGAACCTGAGTAGAATTTTTTTTCAAAGTTTGTGAATACCTAATAATTACATGAGAACATCAATATCACAAATCATTAGGGCAATGCAAATAAAAACCCACAATGAATTACAATCTCCCACAGTAAGAGGTTACTCCCAAAGAAATAGAAAGTGCTATTGTAGATGCTGAGAAACTGGATCCCTTATTCCTTATGTATGAACAATTCCTCAAAATTGCCAGAATTACCATACTATCTTACAATCTTACTTCTAAAAAGCAATGTCTGAATGAGATACTCTTATACATTCAAAGCAATTTTATCCTCAATAGCTAAAATGTGCAATCAGCCTAACTGGCCATCCAAAAATGAGCAGAGAGGCAAAACATGGTAAATATACACAATGGAGTGTTAGCCTTAAAAAGAAAAGATAGGCTGACACATGCTACACTGAGAATGAACCCTGAGGACATTGTGCTAAATTACTTGCAAAGTAAGCCAGAGAAGAATTAGAAAGCGAAATAGTGGTTGACAAGGACTGGGAGGAGTAGAGTTGTTATTGTTTAATGAAAGGTTTCACTTTTGCAAGATAAAAAAGAGTTCTGAAGATGGATGATGGTCAGGGCTGGGCAAAATGTGAATTTACTTAATGACACCAAAAAACTATACACTAAACAATAACCAAAAATCTGGATGCATTGGCTCACTTAGCTACTTGAGAGGCTAAGATTGGGAGGATCATGGCTTGATGTCTGCTAATGGCAGAAAAATCTGCAAAACTCCATTCCAATGAGAAGCTTTTCATGGTGGCTATGTTTCTGACCCAGCTGTGAAGGGAAGCCTAAAATAGGTGGATCACAGTCCAGGCACATGCCAGGACAAAAAGCAAGATTCTATCTCAAAAGATACCAGCACAGGGCTGGGAAGGTGGTTCAGTGGTAGAGTGCTTGCCTTGCATGCATGAGGCCCGAGGTTCGATTCCTCAGTACCACATAAGCAAAAAAGACAGAAGTGGCACTGTGGCTCAAGTGGTAGAGTGCTAGCCTTGACCTGAAGAGCTGAAGGACAGCGCCCAGGTCCAGAGTTCAGGCCCCACAACAGACAAAACACACACACACACAAAAACAGCACAAAAAGGTCCCTGGGGAAGGGAGGTGCCTGGAGGCATGGCTCAATGGTAGAGCACCTGCACTGTGAGAGCCAGGCCCTGAAAACCAAGAAAGTAAATCTGGCACATTTCACCACAAGAAAATTAGGAGGTAGAAGAAAAAGTTTTAAAATCCAAAGAAAAGAACTTTTAAATATTGGAGGGCAGCTTTAGTGCAAAAATATTTGAGTTGGATTTCATGGACAAGTCAAATGCATATGGACGTCAATATAGCAGCTGTGGAACAATGATGGAAACAATAGAGCTTTTAGTGCTAGAGGTGTGACTCAAGTGGTCAAGCATTTGCCCACTATGTTCAAGGCCTCAAGTTCAATCTCCAGTGACACACACACACACAAACAAACAAACACACACACACACACACACACACACACACACGTACATGTGTTTGGTTGTTCAGGCCTATTATCCCAGCACTTAGGAGATTGAAGTAAAAGGATCATTAGTTTTTATAGCTTGAGCTATATAAGGAGACCCTGTCTCAAAAAAAACTTCCAATGATCTATAATCATTTACCTATTTCTCAGAAATGAAAGACTAATATTCAAATATCAATTTCCCGGAAATTGTAGACATAAATTACCAATTGTTTATCATCTGCTTAAAAATGTTTCTAAGCAAAAATCATTTTGAGGGAGATAAGTCAAAAGCAAAGAGACTGACAGCACATGGTCTCCCTGATATGTGGATGTTAAATACAATATATAAGGAGATACAACAAAGTAAAAAGGACTTGAGAAAAAAATTAATTAAAAAATAAAAAAGACAATGTTAAGTGAAATGAACCTCAAGATATGGACACAAGACATTTCTCTTTGTTGTGGTAGTTTTTAATGAACCATGTGATTTTTTTTTGTTTCCTTTGTATGTTCTTCCCCCTATGGTATATCCCTTGTTGTCACTGTACTTGATTTTGGTACCCTGCATCTTGTATATACATTTGTGTAATTTACAATAAAAAATGTATCTAAGCTGGGCATAGGGACATATTCCTTTAAAAACACTACTTTCTCACTGCTCAGGAGTCAGAAGCAAGAAGAATTTGAATTTGAGACCAGTCTGAGTTATACAATGAGACCTTGCCTTAAAAAGGGTGAAAACTGGCTGGGAAGTTGGCTCAGTGGTAGGGTGCTTGCCTTGCATGCCTGAGGCCCTGGGTTCAATTCCTCAGTACCACATAAGCAAAAAGAAAAAAGCCAGAAGTGGCGCTGTGGCTCAAGTTGTAGAGCGCTAGCCTTGAGCTGAAGAGCTGAGGGACAGCACCCAGGCCCAGAGTTCAGGCTCCACAACCGGACCCAAAAAAAAAAAAAAGGGGAAAACTGGGGGAAAGGGAAGGAAAGAGTGACTCTGTCTAAAAGAAAAACGTATACATTATCCTGAATTGTGAAATGGTAACCCCTTCCCTTTCCCAGCAGGAAACTAAACCACTAAAAAGACAGAAGAAGAGCTGTGACTCGATTGGTAGAATGTAAGTCTTGAGGGAAAAAGCAAAGGGACAACTTCCAGGCCCTTAGTTCAAGCCTCAGGAATGACATCAAAATAAACAAACAAAAATGTAATTTTCATCATGATAATACATTATTCACATATTATGTGCCAGTAAAAAGCAATCTGTTCTCTGCTATTAAAAATTCCTTATAAGAACCCTACTACATTGTTGGTGGGAGTGTAAACTTGTTCAACCACTTTGGAAAGCAGGATGAAGGTTCCTCAAAAGACTACACATAGAGCTCCCCTATGATCCAGAAATCCCAATTCTGGGCATTTACCCAAATGACCACAAACAAGGCCATACTAAAGTTACCAGCACAACTATGTTTTATCACAGCATTATTCACCATAGCTAAGATATGGAACCAACCCAGATATCCCTCAGTAGATGAATGGATCAAGAAAATGTGATGTGCGTATGTGCGTATATATATATATATATATATATATATATATACATACACACACATATATATATAACACATATACATATATAACATATATATACCACATTTTCTTGATATATTATATATATATATATATATATATATAAAATGGAATTCTATGCCTCCATCAGAAAGAATGACATCGCCCCATTTGTTAGGAAATGTAAAGACTTGGAAAAATTATAATAAGTGAAGTAAGACAGGCCCAAAGAAACACAAATCTTATAGTTTCCCTTATTTGCAATAACTAGTATATGTCTAGGTCAAGCAGAAAAGGTCAAAAGTTATGTACATATGACCATATAAGATGTTAAGCGAAATGAACCCAAACATTGGGTCACAAATATTTTTTGGGGAGAGGGGTTTGGTCGGTCGTGGGGCTTGAACTCTGGGCCTGGGTGCTGTCCCTCAGCTCTTCAGCTCAAGGTGAGCGCTCTACCACTTGAGCTACAGCGCCACTTCCAGTTACAAATATTTTTTTCTTGCTCGCTATTGTTTGTAACGTACTTATAATGTATTATGTGATTTTCTTGTTTCTTTATGTGTTCCTCACCCACGGTATAACCCATTTTCACTGTATTTGATTCCGGTGCTCTGCATCTAGTATATATACTTCTCTAATTTGGGAAGGGGAAGGGAAAAAACAAAATGCTTAAATAGGGATACAGGTTGACCCATTGTAACAATGAGATGTACAAGACACTATCTTGAAAATGAACTTTACAACTTTGTGGGGGAGAGGGAAGGGATAGTAAGGGGGAAAAACAAAGGAGAAGGCAACATTGCTCGATAGGAAATGTACTCATTACCTTGCTCATGTAACTGTAACCCCTCTGTACAGCATTTTTACAATAAAAACCATACAAAAAAATTCCTTATAAGAAAGTCTCAATCACTTATTCACATCTCTTATAAACTTTTCAATCAATTCATTTAATCCGTATCACTGAATACACTTGGTAGCAACATTCATGGATGTCACCACCGATTTGTCAAAACCCACAGAATGTAAAACACAAGAGGGAACTTTAATATAATCAATTGGCATTATTAATAAATATCATCAGTGGGCCTGGGAAGGTGGTTCAGTTGTAGAGTGCTTGCCTTGCATGTATGAGGCCCTGGGTTCAATTCCTCATCACCACATAAGCAGAAAAAGCCAGAAGTGGAGCTGTGTCTCAAGTGGTAGAGGCGCTAGCCTTGAACTGAAGAGTTGAGGAACAGCACCTAGGCCCAGAGTTCAGGACCCATGACTGGCAGGCAATAAATAAATAAATGCATACATACATACATACATATATTATACATATCACTGGTGAGGGGGTGAGGCTAAAGTTATAAAACCTCTGCTTACAAAGTGCAAAGGCTTGCGTTCAAAGCCCAGTACCACCAAAACTTTTTACTATTAATAATAATGTATCAATAATGGCTCTTAAATTCTAACAGATTACTATAGTCATTAAAGATGTTAACAAGAGAATCCAGAGGAAGAGGGCATGGCAACTTGTGTGTGTGTGTGTGTGTGTGTGTGTGTGCGTGTGTGTGTGTGCACGCGTGTGAGGGCATGGCAACTTTAGTGTGTGTGTGTGTGCGCGCGCACGTGCGTGCGTGCGCGCGTGCGCACACACCTAATACTGACAGGGCTAAACTCAGGCCTCATAATCTCACTTGGCTTTTTCTACGCTAAGCTGGCATTCCAACAGTTGAGACACACCTCTACTTCTAGCATTTTGCTTGTTAACTGAAAGTAAGCATCTCATAGACTTTTCCATTTAGCCATGCTTTGAACTGAGAACCTCAGATCTGAGGCTCCTTCTTGTTAACCAAAATCAAAGGCATGAGCCACCAGCACCAGGCTTGATTTTTTAAAATAAGACTAAAACTAGTCAACTTGGGAAAACATAAACAAGACAAAACAATAACCACTTAGATCATATTCCTGACATGCATACTACTTTAGCATAAAAACTTTTCTCCTGAAGCTGGGCATTGGTGCCTCACACCTGTAATCCTACTCAGGAGGCTGAGATCTGAGGATCACAGTTCAAAGCCAGTCATGAGATTCTTATCTCCAATTAATCACAGAAAAAGCCAGAAGTGGTGCTGCTGCTCAAGTGGTACAATGCTAATTTTGAGTGAAAGTAGCTCAGGGACAGCGTCCAGGCTCAGAGTTCAAGCCCCAGGACTGGCAAAAAAAAAATAATAACAACAACAAACTTTTCTCTGAAATTCCTTGTTTCATCTATTGATACCTACATTTCTTGTAAAATTAGCACGTTTTCTCTCCTATGTATGTGGAAGCTAGATCTAAAATATAATGGGACACGATAAATTATACAGGATTCTAGGCATGCATATACTGTAAAAGGAAAGAAAGGAGGATATTCTTAGGCTCAATGCCTATGTGCCTCTGATCATATAAAATAAAATCTATTGAAATGGTCTCCAGGAAATGGAAACAAGAGGTTTTTCTTCATTGTTGTTTCTGTTTTCTTTTCTTTTAGTCTTATTCATTCATATACCTGTCTTTGGGAGAGAAAAGGAGGGACACAGGAATGGAGGGACAAAGGGTGAACACAAAGCAGCAATGGTACTCAAGACACTATGTTGAAAATGAAGTATACAACTTGTAAGTGCTAACGGAGGGAAGAGAAGGAGGAGAGCGACAATGTCCAAAAAGAAATTATGAAACTGTAATCTCTATGTACAACACCTTTAAAATAACAATTTAAAAACTATAAAAAATAGGAAAAAATTAGCTCTTGTTTCAGTTATTCCTAAAATTAAAAAAAGCAATCAGCAATACAAACTGGCATCTGCCAGGAAGAATTTTCTTACTTACATAAAGTACAAAAATTTTCCCCTAATACTTAATTAAAATCATTAGACAACAGTATTATTCTAAATAAATTATATTTTTTAAAACATACCCAGAAAAATGTTAATACAAGAAAAAACACTAATAGTATTGGAAGACCTGGATTTATTTTTCTAATCTCACTTAATGTCACTAATAAACTAAATTACCTTCAGGATTTCACTTCCCCTAATAGTTTCCGTTTGTGTTAATTAAAAAGAAAAGAAGGTGGCTTATCCAAGCTCAACTACTTCTAAATCAACTATGTACAATGATATAGTGAATATGAGGAAAAGGTCAATATTCTGGGGAACATACTTTCCATTTTCACCCAATTATCTATTAAGTATACCACAAGAAGATAAAATATGTGCATTAATAGATATTAACTCTAAGGTATAAATAGTGATAAAAGTCCTTAGTGAGTTGGCACCATTGGCTCACAACTATAAACCTAGCTGCTCAAGAGGCTAAGATCTGAGGATCACAGTGTGAAGCCAGCCTAGGCAGAAAAGTCCATAAGACACCAATAAACCCCACACACAAAAGAGCTGTGGCTCAAGCAGTAGAGCACTAGCCTAGTGGAGCAAAGAAGCTCAGAGACAATACCCAGGTGGCATCCAAGCCCCAGAACCAGCACACACACAAAAAAGGTCCTTCCTGAAAATCATGTGTAAATTCCAAAAGTAGAGCCAGGCACTGGGGCTCATGTCTGTAATCCCAGGTACTCAAGAGGCTGAGTGAGACCTGGAAGATCAAAGTTACAAGCCAGACTGGAAAGAAAAGTCTGTGACTTCAATTAACTAGCAAAAAGCCAGACTGGTTGTATGGCTCAAGTGGTAGAACGCTAGCCACGAGCAAGCTAAATGAGAGCTCAGGGCCCTAAATTCAAGCCCTGGTAACAAAACAAGAAGAAATACCTAAGTAGAGTGCTTACAATTAAAATCAATTGAAGGATCCAATGACTCTCATTTAATGACATAACCATAACTGTACATCATACTAAATGAGTTCAAGGACAATGTTTAGAAGAAATTTTAGACACAGGATGACTCACTGCAACAATGACACTCACCACTATGTGGGAAATGATCTTTACAACTTGGGGGGAAGGGGTAAAGAGAGAAGAAAAGGGATGGCAGGAAAAAAACAAATGAGGGGGTAATGTTCAGCAAGAAATGTACTCATTACCTTACTCATGTAACTGTAATCTCTCTGTACAGCATCCAAGAAATTTACCTTAAAAAAATGTTAGAGACAAATTAAAAGGCAATAACGACTGGGCACTGGTGTCTCACACCAGCAATTCTAGCTACTCAGAAGGCTGAGATCTGACTGTCACAGTTCAAAACCAGCCTGGGCAGTGAAGTCCATGAGACTCTTCTCTCCAATTGACTACGAGAAAACCAGAAGTGGTGCTGTGGCTCAAGGTGGTAGAGTGCTATCCTTGAGTGAAAAAACTCAGGGACAGAGTTCAAGCCCCATGACAAACATTAAAAAAAAAAAAAAAAGCAGTAAAGAAAGAGCAAGTCTCAAGAGTTCCTTCTCATATGATTGAATGTATCTCCCAGTATCTCCCAGGAACAGTTAAGGGACAGAACAGAAAAAAAAGAAGAAAAAAAAACTTCTAAAAGAAGGCTCCAAGGATTTTTGCTTCTTTAACCAAGATTTATAGTTATAGTTAGTAGATTTCCTATTTCTCATTTTCATTGCTACCCTTGGAGCAGCAATAAAAAAAAAATCTGTAACCCCTTCACTGAAGATATTACTTAAACTGTTATCCTAAAGTTGGGCGATTATATCCAGAAATGGAAGGGAATTAAGGGAAGATTTTGTAGTTAAAAATGATAGGTTATACCACCAAAAAAGCCAGGAATCTCCTGAGATATGACTGAGGTGGTAGAATGCTAGTCTTGAGCAGAAAAGTCAAGAACAATACCTAGACCATGAGTTCAAGCCCTAGGACCAGCACAAAAGAAGGAGGAGGAGAAGGAGGAAGAGGAGGAGGAGGAGAAGAAGGAGGAGGAGAAGAAGGAGGAGAAGAAAAAGGATGGGTTATAAACTAATAATAATTTTTAAATATGTTAGTATACATATTAAGTTACAAAATACTAGATTATACAACTTAATATATATGGTTAATTAAAATATGCTTTTGCTAGTAAATCTATAATTATACACATAGAAAACATAGGATATTAACCACAAATCTACAAGGAATTTTTAAAGAGTCTTCATCAGAGTGTAATTAAAATGAAAAATCAATTGCTTCCTACATTCACTTAGCGAGGTAAATGATTAAACAGCCCCAAAATAGCAGCCTCCATGTTTTTAAAAATACATAAAATATATTTGTTTCTTAGAAATAGCATGAAATATACACATTAACAAGAAATACATAGCTGAGTGTGGTGAATCACATGTGTAGTCCCACTAACTTAGGAGCCTGGGGAAGAGTACCAAAGTCCAAGGCTGGTCCTGGACAGTAAGTATGAAACAATGTGAAATATACTAAAAGCTTAGGGCTAGACATACAACTCAGTGACAGAGCAAGTGCCTAGCAAAACTATATGATGGGCTTATGACCCTCATATAACCAAAAAGACAAAAAAAAAAAAAAAAGTGAGGCCTAGGGGGAGACCTTGGGCATTTGTGGAAGTTTAGTAACTCCCCTGGCTTCTTTTCTTGCCAGGTAGCCTTTCCCACCTGCACTCTGCCAAAGTGGTACCATCAACCATATAGGGATATAGCCAAAAGGATCTTTATCGGAATCAGCACTACACTGTTTAAACTTTAAACCTCACAAACTGTGAACTACATAAACTCTTTTATTGTAAGTACTCTAAGTATCTCATTAAATAAAAAACAGACTAATACAGAAAGCTAGTATCTACTTTGGACCAAAAGTTTACAAAGATGCACTTCTATACTGTTAGTAAAATCCAAAGTGATGTGAACCTATAACCCTGTCAAGAATCCTATCATAAAAATCCAATTATAAAACCTAATGCAAAACCTAATCAGAAAAAAAATCAGACAAATGAAATTAAAGATTCTACAAAATAATGATGGTTGTAATTGTCAGAAGTGTCAATGCTTTCAACTGAAGACAGAAATTGTTCCAACTGAAAAGGCATAAATCTGCCAGCTAAATATAATTCATGAGGGAACAACTGTTGAGGTTTAGTAATAAGTATCTGTGTTGACACTCTTGATTGTGATGCCCATGATGTCATGTATTACATCCATGTTTATAGGAAATAAACATGAAAGCATTTCAGAAATATTGGGCACTGGGTAGACAACTGTAAAATAGTTCAGAACAATCTGTTTCAACCTTTATGTATGTCTAGCACTTTTAAAAAAAACATTAAAAAATAAGTTTCAAAAGCTCCAAATAATCTGTAGCAATGCTAAAAACCTGGGAAGGAAATGTACAGACAAGAACAGAAATTAGGGCTGGGAATGTGGTTTAGTGGTAGAGTGCTTACCTAGCATGCATGAGGCCCTGGGTTCAATTCTTCAGTACCACATAAACAGAAAAGCTGAAAGTGGTGCTATGGCTCAAGTGGTAGAGTGCTAGCTCTGAGCAAAAGAAAAGAAGCTCAGGAACAGTGCCCAGGCTCTGAGTTCAAACCCCAGGCCTGGCAAGAAAAGAAAAAAAGAAAAAAAAAACAGAAACTAATTTGAGAAAAATGCTGTAAAGATTGGAGAGGCCTAACAGCAAAATGCAATATACAGATGGCCCCCTCCCTACAGTTTCAAGACCTACTTTCACTTGTCTGTGGTCAGTTATTGTCCAAAACTATAGATAAGGCTGGGCATGATGACACATGCCTACTAACCTAGCACAGGAAGCTGAGGAAGGAGGATCATGAGTTGAAAGCCAGTTTGGAATACATAGTGAGACCGTTTTTAAACACCCCCGTTCTAAACTCCAGAAATTATTCATAAATTTCAATCATGTGCCATTTTTGAGTAGCAAAACTCACATCATGCCCTTTGTGCAGAGTTGATCATCTAAGTACATTTCCCCAGCCTAGATAAATAATCTTCTTTTTACTTTGATATGTGCTTAAAAGAAAGGAAATACTTAACTGAACATTTAATATATTCTGATTATACTGCCGCCAAAGTTCCACTGTAGAGGTATTCTTAGTGTTTATGTTTACATGACCCTTACTGAAGAACGGCCCCAAAGAGCAATTTTTAATTTTTAAGCAAAAGACAGCCATAAAGTAATTACTTTTTAGTAAAAAGGTACAAATTCTTAATAAAGGAAAAAACAAAAAACCTGTACTCTTACCTCCAATAAATCACCAAAAAACTGGAAGTGGCACTGTGGTTCAAAGTAGTAGAGTGCTAATCTTGAGTGAAAAAGCTCAGGGACAGCACCTAGACCCTGAGTTCAAGCTCCAAGACCGACAAATAAATAAATAAATAAATACCCTGTACTCTGAGGCTAGAGGTAGGGCTCAGTGGCAGAAGTGGCTGCCTAGTCTATATTACATGTTCTATTCAGGTGTGGTAGTGCCTATAGTCTTACCTATTTGAGATGCAGGAGGCAGGTTAGCCCATGCAAAGTCAGCAAGACCCCATCTTAAAACCAAAAATACAAACAAAAAGGATGGGGGCATGTTTCAAGTGGTAAATCACTTGATGCCTAGCATGTAGAAGGCCTTAGATTCAATCCCCAATACCAAAAACAAGGGGGAAAAAAGAATTGTAAAGAAGAAAAAAAAAGAATTCTTGCTAGGTTTGCTATCATACCTCAAACTGCAAAAGTTACAGCTATGGGGTGGGGGAGGATGTCAGTGGTAGAACATTTGCCTAACAGGCATGAGGCCCTAAGTTAGCACTTAGAAGGAAAAAGAAAAAAACAAAAAAAACCACAATGTGTGCCAAGTACTTAGTTCAGATGGAAAAGCCATGAAATCACAGTATTAGTGTATTGGTATTATCCATGGTTCAGAATGGATGGGTAGAGGGGTGGAACTTACAGGGGATAAGAGGCTACTTACTACTATACATCTGAGGGATCAGATACCAGAAACAAGAATAAAGCAAAAGTGACAAATTTTCTTAGCAAGAACATGACTTGGCAAGAGAACTGTGTCTAGGCAGTTAGTGGACTAGTTAATAAAACCATACAAGTCCAGCTCTTTGTGCTGTGGAAGATCTTACAGTGTGACTGAAAATAGAAGGGTACCTCCTAAGGGACAAGCAACATGTACCAAGAAATCAAGCTGTCCACATACCCTAAAAGAAAAACCCATTCGTTAAATATTACCTTTTCCTCTTCTAAGCAATTACCAAAGCAAAAAGAACAGTATTCACCTGGGGTAGGGAAATAGGTTTAAATGACCAACACAGTATATATGAATTAGACCATATTGTAAAACTTGACTACCAAAAAATTCTAATATTTGGGGAAAAAATGAACAGATAAACACAATAATACCCAACTTTGTGCAGGAAACAGAAGACAAGGTTAACATAACAATCAGAGATTCTATTACATGTAGACCAAAATTATGGCTAAAAAAATAAAATAAATAGGGCTGGGAAGGTGGCTCAGTGGTAGAGCGTTTGCCTTGCATGCTCGAGGCCATGGGTTCGATTCCTCAGCACCACATAAGCAAAAAAGAAAAAAAAGCCGGAAGTGGCGCTGTGGCTCAAGTGGTAGAGCGCTAGCCTTGAGCTGAAGAGCTGAGGGACAGCGCCCAGGCCCAGAGTTCAGGCCCCACGACCGGACCCAAAAAAAAAAAAAAATAAATAAATAAATAAAAATAAAAATCAGGGTCAAGCCTTGGTGATTCATACTTGTAATCCTATCTACTCAGTAAGCTGAGATCCAATAGATAAATATTTTAAGCCAGCCTGGGCGAAAAAAGACTTCATCTTTTAAATAGCTAGCAAAAAGCTAGGTTTGGAGGTGTGGCTCAAGTGGCAGAGTACCAGCTGAAGGCTGGTTCAAACCCAAGGACTGGCAAATAATAATTATAATAATAGTAACAATAACATTAGTAATAAAATACAAATCTACTACAGAAAAAGTTGTTAAAAACTCTTAATTCTAAAAATAAATAATGAAAGAATTGAAAACCAAGGAAATGATCTAAAAGATCATAATCTTAAGTGATTCCCACAATGAAATGTCAAAAAAAAAAAATTAAGTGAAAGTTCCAGAAATCATCTACCTAAGTCCTCAAAGTGTGTGGCTCACAGATCCTAACAGTCTACAGCTATGGAAAGACACGTTCTAGGCATCTTCAAAGTTCAAACTATTTTCATTTTAACACTGAAAAGTCATGTTTTTCCTTTTCCATTATGTTGACAGTTTACATTGATGGGTCTGTATCAGAACTAGGCAAAACTTTTTAGTACTTCAGCAGGAATGAAGCCAGTGCTATCAATGCCCTAAGTAGCATCATTACATATTCCAGATTTGTTTTCTTTGTTCTGTTAAGACAAGTTTTACTATATTGCCCAAGATAGCCTCAAGATCCTCAGGAGTCAAGTGCTAGAGGTGTATTCCTAGCTCCTCAGAAGACTGAGATCTGACAATCACAGTTTAAAACCAGCTTGAGTAAGAAAGTCAGTGACACTTATCTCCACTCAGTCAAAAGCTTAAGGACAGCATCCAAGCACCCAGCCCTGAGGTCTATCCCCCAAACCAGCACAAAACAACAACAACCCGTAAAAACCAAAAACGCACTGTACATGTCAAATTCTGGTATCAAAGAGTACCTATAAGATCTAAAGATTCCTTTCCTTGTAGCAACCTATTTGAATAAGGCTGGATTTTCTTCATATACTTCAACCAAAACATTGCAACAAATGAAATGAAGAATCTGATGTATGTGAGATCTGAGCTGCTTTCCATCAAGCCAAACATAATTTAAAAATAACCTAAATACTTTTTGCTGAATTACAGTCAACCCTTCATATCCATGGATTCAATCAATACCAAGTTGCAAAAACTTGAGGAAAAAAAAATCATCTGTACTAAACATATAACAGACTTTTCTTTCTTATTATTTCCTAAAGACAGTGTAATAATTACTTACCATAAGTACTACAAGTAATCTAGACATGCCTTAAAGTATACTGAGTAGATATACACTCTACCATTTGATATACAGGACTTGAACATCACAAAATTTAATATAAAGGAGCCAGGTGCCGGTGGCTTATGCCTGTAATCCTAGCTAGTCAGGAGGCTGAGACCTGAGGATAGGCATTCAAAGCCAGCCCAGGCAGGAAAGTCTGTGAGACTCTTATCTCCAATTAACCACCAGAAAACTGGAAGTGGCACTGTAGCTCAAGTGGTAGAGCACTAGCCTTGGGCTGAAGAGCTGAGGGACAGCACTCAGGCCCAGAGTTCAAGCCCCATGACCGACGAAAAAAAAAATTAGTATAGAGGGAGGCAGCTTGGAATAATCCTTCATAGATACCAAGTCACAATTTTATTTGTTTGGGGAAATAATTACGTTTTCATTAACACAATGTTAATATGCAGTGGTTTGTTGTCTTTGTTCTGGTTTTTGGTTTTGTTTGTTTAAGGTTACTGGGGTTTGAATTCAGGGCTTCATGCTTGCTAGACAGGTGCTCTACCACCAAGTCACATCCCAAGCCCAGCTTATTGCGGTTTTTTTTGTTTTTTGTTTTGTTTTAATGTCTAACACAGGAATAATGCACATAAACCCAAACACCCAAGGATGGAATAACCAAAACTTGAGTACAGTAGCCATAGTTATTACTATTCCTTATAATTACATCATATCTGAATAGAGTAACACCTCAAACAAGAAAATATTCGAAATGTGTTAAGCCACTCTGTTCCAAAATAAGTCATCCCAGACTACTCTACCACTGGAGGTCCCTAACTTAACAAGGATTAGTATCTACTAAACATTCAGTAGAAACTATGTTTCAAATTTTGATCTCCTCCCCCTCCAAGCAACCCAAGGTACTAGGTACAAGCCACAACAAGAGATCACAAGTAAACAACAACTAGTACTCTACACTGTTTTGGGTTCCTAGAATATTTTGGATACAGGTAATGCAATATATATTAGAAATTCAGTATTATACATAAATGTACTAATGTATTATAGAAATGTACTAAAATATTACAAAGTAAGCCTTGTGTTGGATTATTTTGGCCAATTGTGAGATTAGCAAGTAGATGAATACATTTAATGTAGGCTAAGCTATGGTGCTATGGTGTGCAGTCAGCTGGACATATTAATTCATTCTTACTTCTCCCCCCCCTTAATTAACCTGTACTTGGACCAAACTCAGGGATTCACCCTTGGTAGGTGAACACTCTACCACTTGAGTCACACTCAGTCTAAGAATTGCTGACTTGGTTTCAGTTACAACGGGCTTATCAGATATAATTCCATCATAAATTGAAGAGCATCTGTTATTTTCTTAGCTTTCTTTCCATTTTTCTATTCACTGTAATTCTTTTCCTTTATTATTTTTTTTTTGGTCAGTTGGGGGGCTTGAACTCAAGGACTGGGTGCTGTCCCTGAGCTTTTCCCCTCAAAGTTAGTGCTCTACTACTTTGAGCCACAGCGCCACTTTGATTTTTCTGGTGGTTAATTGGAGATGAGTCTCATAGATGTTCTTCCCCAGGCTGGCTTCGAACTGTGACACTCAAGATCTCAGCCTCCTGTGTGGACAGGATTACAGGCGTGAGCCACCGGCTCCCAACTCATTCTAATTCTTGTAGATAATGGCATGACCCTGCCTTTTTTACGCCCTTCTGATACACAAAAAATAGTAAAGAAACAGCTAACTCTGTACAAAAATCAGTGGGCTCTAAATAAGGATACTCTTATGAATGAAAATCGGAGACTTCATGGTACCTATTCTGACTACACTGGTATCTTTATTTCCTAGAGATAAATAACCTTCAGATAAGTAACCTTTATTTTACTAATATATATATATATATATATATATGGTTTTTGGTTTTGTTTTTTTTTTTAACTATTGTCTTGTTTATTATCACCTGTAAAGCCTGTTAAGCAAGGCCTTCATTCAATGGCATCTGGAACAAAATTTGAAGTGACAGGGAATGAGTGTGACAAAATTCCAATGTGCTTATTTCATGATAGGAAAGAGAATATTTCAAAACTGTAGGGACACTATCAGAAATGAAATCTAACTTGAGTGCAAAGACATAAAAATAAAGAATAAAATAAAAAGGAAGATAATGAGTTTATGTTTAGAGACTACAGTCAAGCATAAGAATATACTGTATAAACACCTAAACAAGCAGTTAATTATGGAAGAGGATAAAGAAAACTGAAGAATAAAACATGAACAGAACTGTATACTACTGAATATCAAATCAAAATACCAGCACATACACAAAGTTGGAATTAAAAGAGACATTCAGAGCTAAATGGATTGCTCAAGTAAAAACTGCATGTTTTGAACAGTTTTTTTGAGGTGATAAACATAATTAAGTTTGAAAAAGAGAAAGACAAAATATAACAGAAATAATTAGCATGGAAAAATAAGGGACGTAAATAAAGCTAGCTATTGAAATAGGAAGCTAAAGGAATCTGAGGAGAAAATTGAATTAATAGCTACATTTCTTCCCTACAATTAGGAGGAAAAAGGAAAGTTTAAATGTAAATCTGAAAAACAGAAGCAGTATAAAGAGTTAGTGATGACAGACACTAAGAAAGGGGAAATAATGTGAAGAAAGGAGGAAAGGAGGTAGGGAGAGAGTGAAAAAGTGAGGGAGGAAGCTAGGGAGAGAGGGAGAGAAGGAAAGATGGGATGAAGGGAGGGAAGGAGGGAAAGAGGGAGGGAGGGAAGGAAGGAAGGAAAAGAGGGAGGAAGGAAGGATGGATTTCCTTAGCTACTGCAAAAGTACATATTACAGGGCATAATTCACAAGTACACTTTTCTATAGCAACAATTAATCTGCATTCAAAAACTGAATAATCGTGTGTGTGTGTGTGTGTGTGTGTGTGTGTGTGTGTATCAGGAAAAAAAAACAAGGAAGCCACCTGTAAAGGTACACAGGTATTACCAGAATTAAA
The DNA here is from genome assembly GCF_000151885.1 of Dipodomys ordii. Lineage (NCBI taxonomy): Eukaryota > Metazoa > Chordata > Mammalia > Rodentia > Heteromyidae > Dipodomys > Dipodomys ordii. The sequence continues at coordinate 12,456,085 of NW_012267244.1, read as the reverse complement.
GCATATAACAGAAAAATGAATACCAACAGAGCCAAAATGAAAATGTAAGCAACAAAACAGGCATATTTAAAAAGAATCTGGGTAAGTAGCAATTACAAAGCAAATTATTTTTCTATTCAACGTGACTAAAATTCTTCATAATCCTCTAATCCATTCCTACAATAAAAGCAGCTTAAATTCTAAACCATATTATCTATGAGCAATTATTTCACAAAAAATGCCTAAATATGCACCCAATTTTCAGAAGTTTAAAGTGTGTTTCTTAGATACTGTTTACTCAATACAATGTCTAAAATAATCTGATTTTATGGATTTACAAATTACAGATGTAAAATATCTATTGTTAACACTTGACTCGGTTAAGAAATATCACACAAAAAAATTCTGGTTCCCATATTTGAACCTTTTAAGCTTTTAATATGTAAATTTTCAATAGTTTGATCTCAAGTGGCAAGGGGACTCCATACCCTAGTACTTGAATTAGCTGAAGCTCTAAAAAGTAACGACTACTTTCAATCAAGTGTCTTTAAATATACAACTTGAGCAAACACTTTGGAAGAACTCAGCCTACTTTAAAATATATATATAAAAAAAAAACCACAGTACTATGAATACATCAATCTTGAAGCCATTTAAAATACTTTAATGACTGCTTTTTAAAACCTTTTTTTTTATTTTTTAAATTATCTTTAAGTAGTTGTACAAAGACGTTCCCATTCTACAAAACAGTATATGAGTACAAAGTGTCTGACAACATTGTCACCCATCTCTCCTAACCCATCCCTTCTCTCACTTTTTTTCTTTAATTGAAATTAGGTGATTACATAAATTTCACAGTATTGTGGAATCGTGATACTTAGAATCACAAACACACTTTAACTTTCACAAGCCAAATTGTCATTATCACGGTCTGTACATTTTGTGAATTTTATGAGCTTTGACAAAATTATTTTTTCCACATCAGGTAATGTTTACATGTCTTTCCTTTTGCTTAGTTTAAAACTTCTTTCTACTTGCCCATGTAATTGTAACCCCTCTGTACAGTATTTTCACAATAAAAAAAAACTTCTTTCTAAACCTGTTGTCAATTTTTAAGTGAATCTTTAAAAATATTTACATTGTGAAAATACAGTGAAAAATAGTATAAAGCCTAAAAGCTGTCTAAGTGCTAAACTAACAATTTTAAGAAAATCTGTTGAAGGGGAAAGGGAACCAAAGACAACTACAAAGATGAACACATCTTTAATATATGTTGTCAGAATCTCAAACTATTCAGTCCTCAAGGGGGAAAAAAAATCAAACCTCTAAAATCAAGGATTTCATCATTTTCAAGTGCTATGATACATTTTATATACAAATTGACTAACAGAGAAACATCTTTGCAAAGTGATAAGTAAGACATGCTCTATTAAGGCGTTATTGCTTTGAGGCCAAGTATAAGCCATAAAAGGAAACTGAAGTTCAATGTCATTTATTATGTTTCCCTCTTTCAAATACCTAAGAATAAACACTTTTGCTGCCTAATGCTATGTTTCGAATCATAAAGTAAATCAGTTAGGCACCTCAAATTCCTTAATAAAGGTAGTTTGACTTAACAGGAAAATTATTACTAACTATTTTTTTTCAACTTTCAGGGAAACAATTCACTAATCAAATCCAGAAACAAAGCAATACAGAGCAATAAGAAAAGTTCTTTTTGAGATGTTCTTAATAAAAATATGCAATAGCAAAGAACAAGCTGTATCTCTTTCCACTCAGGAAAGGCAACTCTTTTTCTTGAGATTTCTAGCAATTAATTTGGTACCATTTGATGAGCTAATTTATATTTAAAGGTACACACTAACAGAAAACTATATTTAATATTTATTCAAAGTACAGTATTCTCTTTCACGTCCCTTTAACACAAAAACACTGGGGAAAAGGGGGGAAAAAAGACATTACAACGCCACTGAAAAGAAGTTGGAGTTTGCTGCAGGCAAAACTAGTTTGGTGTACGGAGACTACCCATTGGTTCCAAGTGTTGCTAACTGACTGAAGGAATGTCTGCCAAACGCCACGAATTCCTTCCCGCACAGCCCCTACCTATCTCTTATTAGGCAGAACCAAACGAAAACAGATGGGCCAACACAAAAATGTGAAGACCGTGCAACTCAAAGAGCCCTGCTTTTTATCACCAGTTCCCATGAAAGTCGCCTTAGGAGCTTTACTTCCCTTCTTACACAACCTCTTCTCAACTGCTCAAATTCCAACAAACCAAAAAAACACGCTGGTTTTTATTCTTACCCCTACCTCTCCTTTCCCCTAACCCTTCCCACCTCTTTTTCCTTCCCAATGGATCAGTTACAAGCAAAGTCTAGTGAAAAACTGCTTTCAGTTATGTGCTAAGCAACACTAAGGTGCTGAATTTCCGAAAAGAACACACTACGACACATACACTTACACACACACCCCCAAAAAAGACAACGCGAATGGTAAGGTTTGTTTCTAACGTCCAACACAAATGCACCCCTAAAGATCTGGGCAGACAGATCTCCCGACACGCACGCGATCAACACAAGAAACCAAAACATAAGCCCAGGCGGCAGCCATCTCAGGAACCAGCAAATCACTTTCGGCCGCGACCTTTCTTCCCACACAAAAAGTTGCCAAGTTCGACAACTCGTCGTGCAGGGTCTACGTTCCAGAGAAGTAAAACTGGGGGACCGGAGGCCGAACAAAGGCACCTTTCTCCGGACGGCCCCTACGTTTCCGTCCCACCTCCTTCTGACGACCTCTTACAAAAACACAAACCCCCGAGTCCAGATGGTAGCCAGGAGGGAACGAATCCGTGCCACTCTTTAGCTCCGAAAACGCCATTCAGGGCAGGATTTAGGACAACTTGGGCAGAGCGGAGAAAGAAAGAAAGAAAGAACCCACGACCGAGCCGGGCTTTCCGGGGAGGCAGTCCGGAGGCTCGCGGGCCGGGCGCGAGAATTACCTTTCGTCCGGACCCGCGTCTCAGGGCAGCTGCGTCGGGGCTCGGCGGGCCATGATTTCCTCCCTCGCTCGGTCCCCGGGAGCCAGCCGAGTGTCTGCGTCGGGGGAGGGCGGATGTGGGGCGGCCTCCCGCGGCCCGGGAGTGGGTGGCGGCTGCGGCGGGGGGCCCGGGGTGCGGGCCGGCTTCCTGGTACCGACTTTGGCCGGAGTTTCCCAGCCCCAGCTAGGTTCTCCGTCGAAGGAGGGGAGGGGGGAACAACTTTTCACTCGTGACACCGCCCGGAATTGCCGTGCGAAACTCACTTCCTGCCTTGGCGAAAAGCAGGATCCAGCTCGGGCCAGGGGAACCCGGAAA
>NW_012267244.1:12451997-12452448 GCF_000151885.1 Dipodomys ordii | reverse complement strand
CCCCCGAGCCGGGCGGCGGGGTTATTGTCTCGGAGGCGCCTGCCGCGCCCTGCGCCCGCGTCGCGCCGGAGCCCGGGTAACCGAGGAGCCGGGCGGGCTCGGCGTCGGCCCCCTCTCCGGGCCGTCGATCGGTCCTTCCGTCTGTCCTTCCGTCTCTCTTCTCCGCCTTCTCCACTCGCCCGGGAGTCCTCTCGGCTCCCGCTCCCGTTTTCCCGCCGCCGTCCCTCCGCTCCCCTTTCTCGCCTTCCTCCCCGGCGTCCGAGGCTCCCCGGTGAGGCGCGGGCGGCTGGGGCCGGCGGCAGCCGGGTCTCCTCACGGGGCCGCGGCAGGGGGCGAGGCTGCGTCCCCCACGCCGCCGCGCCGCCTTCACTCGAGTGAGAGACCGCGAAGGGAGGGAGGGAAGGAGGGAGAGAAAAGAGGCGGACCGGGGCAGGGGCGGGGGGAGTCACCG
>NW_012267244.1:12446102-12451746 GCF_000151885.1 Dipodomys ordii | reverse complement strand
GGCGGCCTCCGCGCGCCCAAAGCCTAGTGGACGGGGACCCCCACCAGGCCTCCGCCGCCCACCGGCCTCCCGAGTTTCTTTGTACGGCTGCGATCGGTGCCCGGGGGTGGCTCGAGCCCCGTTCCGATTTACAGGCAGCAGGTATCTGTTTTCAGCCGCTGCGCTGCGACATCCTCCGCAAGCTCAGGTCGCAGGAAACCACCGCGGCGGCTCGGCGGAGCTTCCCACGCCCGCCCTGCAGCCCGGGCTCCCCGAAGGCTCGGCCTCACCCCGGCCGCGAGACAAAGCTGGCGCGGGGAAGGGGGAAAATGGCCCGCGAAGCTGCCTCCCGGTAGCGCCTTTGTTCGAGGAAACACGGGGTGCACGCGGAATGCGACCACGTAGGCGCCGGGCCCCGGCCCTTGGCGGCTGCAGTTGTTGAATTGCGCTGGCCCGGATCGTTCCGCCTGGCAGGGTTTGCGTTTATTGCAGGGAGAGACTCTTTAAGCATTCTGTCAACACATATGGCATCGAAAGCCTCAACCATAACATTGCACAGTTTTCACACTTGCTGCTTTAAATATGCTAACAAGACGTCCTTGTGTTACCCGGAGAAGGAAGGAAGTAGAGAGCAAACCATCCTACACGCACGCACATTCGGCTGTACTTAACTGGGTACAGCGAGGGTGATTAGCCTCTGGGTCCCTGAAGTCACTGGTTTAGTTCTTCCATCTGTACCCCAGAGATAAATGTATTCCCAAATTTGAATAGAGAGCTGTATGCCCTACAAACAAGCGAGCTTATACCCAAAGGAAAAAAAAAAAAAAACCAAAGTCCATCAAAGAATGATACCAAAGTGAGTTCTTTGCTATGACAAACCCTTGAAATACCTCCAAAGACAGTCCCTTTGAATAGAAGTAAGCATCTTAGCCACATACGGAATCAGCACAGGTTTAAGTTCCTTAGTAAACAGCAGAATATTTACAAGAATACCGAAGAGCTTGGAAATGGCAGATAGCCATACTGGTAAAACACAGATGGATATCTAATTTATGTGACTATGAATGGGAACCACTGCACACACAAACATCCTAAAGCTAGAGTATTGTACTAGCCGTTTTTAATAGTCACGAGCAAGGTTTCTTAGTCCACTGTTTTGAGTCTGACCAGAATCCAGTGGCATGACTCTAAACTCAAAAGGTTGTTGTCTTTAAGCATTCCACGAAGAAGCATGTTCCAAACCAGTGGAAAACCAGCTGGATCCTGCTATTCCAATGTTACATCTTGTCTCAGGTTAATTTTAAACCCTATTAATGTTTTTTTGTAATTCCGTGCCAGAGAACTTCCCTAGCACACACAAGGCCTTGGGTTTGATACCCAGCGCCACAAAAAAAAAAAAAGTACTGTACTATACATTCAAATAAATCTAAACCTTCCCTCCAAACCACAATAAGTAGAACCAGACAACATCTGCAGGCAAAAATCTTGCTTTGGTCCTAGCCTTTCTTAAATTTAAATTCATACCCAGGGCCAATCTTGGAATCTTTCAGGCTAGAAAAGTCCCTATAATCAAAACCCCATCTCTACCATTCACCATTCAGGCTTTATCCCTCAGAGTTTATTTCTCAAGCACCAAATCATAATCCTGGGAAAGGCAGTGTTTTAAGCCTTACTATTCATTCATACCTAATTCATCAGATTGTTTCCCTAAAACAGCTTTTGAAAAATAGAAATAACATATGCTGAATCTGAATAGATAGGAGAGGGAAATGTATCTCAATTCCTGGAGCAGCATATGGAAAATAGAGCAATACTGGAATATAATGATCATCATTTGATTGTTAAATAAGTCCTGCTTACTCATGCTGTAAAAAATGTATCGCAAAACAGTAGCTTTAAGAGATTGGAAGCCAAGTTATACTTGTCAATAGCCATCTACATTATCAACTCGTTCTTTAAAATCATCCGTTTATAAAGTATCTTCCCAGAAATTCTGTATCTGTAAAATTAGGAACTATTTGATCAGGATACTCAGTAATCAGAGATAATGATTCATCTTTGTTATTCATCACTGACTCTAATTCTAAATCATATGAGCAGCACACACAGAAATAGCCAAATCTTCCATTTGGACTTTCTTACAAGGCATTCCTGTTTCATGCTTTTACAAATTCGTTTCCTTTGATAATCCTCCCACAGGACCTTGAACTAAAGATGGATGGACTTTTCATTTATAATTAAACAGAGAACTAAAACCCCACCTTTAACAAGACTGCCTAGCTGTGATTCTGAAATGATTAAATGAATTCCAGGACCACCTTAGAGAGTAAGCTAATGTATGTTGAGGGAAAAGCATCATCTTTGCATTCCATTTCTCTGAGATTCTCTGTAAAGGGCCTGAAATATTTCTTTGGGATTCCCACTCCCAAAGCTAGAGTTCAAGAAAGAAATACTGTCTGCTAGAGATAAGCGACATTATCTCATGACAGCCTGAAGGCCTTAAGCATTCCATGGAATCCACAAGGCATCCAAAAAGAGCTCAAAGAAAAAGTATAGGTACTGTTTTCAAAAGAACTCCCTGTCAGAGCAACCAAGCACAAGCACTGGGAAGGCCAACAAAGCACAGGGCAAGGGAAAGGTTGAAATCATTATTCTTTTCTCATTTTCCTAGCCCCCATCAAAGAATTACTTGTCTGAAACCATGTTTTGTCAGTTTCAGTGTTTAGGAAAAAGGAATCTTTGGGCTAGCAAAGACTTAGATTGAAAACATTAAATGAACTAGGTCAAAACACGCTGCCTCGTGTTTTTTATTAAGCATTTGACTTCTCCATTTTCACTTCCATCTTAGCTTCTTGATAAAGGACAGAAGGTCAAGGGGACCAGTCTGAAAGAAGGGATTATTGGATTCAAAAGAGGCAGGACATTTTATGATATTATACTATCTGGGGGATGGAACTGCCCCTCCCATAACACCTTTCTACCTTTCAAGCTTATTTTCAATAATATTTTATGAATTACATGAAAGATTTGCCTCTATTTGTGAAAGGCTTTCTGAAAAGTTTTGAAGTACTTTTTTTTTGAGGGGGGTGAGTGTGTGTGTGTTTGTGTGTGTGTGTTGATCCTGGGCTTAAACTCAAGGCCTATGCTTAGTAGCTGCACTTTTTTGCTCAAGGCTATCACTTTACTACTTGGGCCACAGCTCTACTTCCAGCTATTGATAGTTAATTGGAGATAAGAGTTTCATGGACATTCTTGCCTCTTGATCCTCTGATCTCAGCCTCCTAAGTAAGATTTCAGGCATGAACCTCCAGCATCTTACAAGTAGTACCAAACCTCTGTGCCATATTTTTCTTATACATGCACAACTATGAGAAAGTTCATAAATTAGGCATGGTAAGAGACTAAAAACAGTAGTGAATAAAATGGAAGAATTGCGACAATATACTATAATAAAATTTATGTGGATATCTTACTGTTAAAAATATTTTATTGTACTATCCTTTCCCTTCTTATAATGGTGCCTATATAATGAAATAAATGATATGACATAGCATTAATCTATTACATAAAATATCCTGATCACAGGCACTGCAGTACCATGACAATCTTAACTGGGTCAGCTACAGAGTGACTAGTGGGTGGATAATATATACAGTGTGAATACACTGGACAGGGATGATTCACTTCCCAGACAGTACTGAGCAGAACAGCATGAGCTCCCATCATACTGCTCCCCAGAACAGCATGCAATTGAAAGCTTGTGAATTGTTCATTTCTGGACTTTTTCATGCAATATTTTCACACCATGGTTGACTATAGGTAATTGAAATTCTGGAACGTGAAACTGTGAATAAAGGGAGACTTGATAATAGTGTTTTTCTATCCTAACCATGTTTACCCTATCAAAGTTAAATTTATGTTTAGATGAATTAAGAAATTTTTAAATGTGTGGAGGAAATCCACAATGCCCAGTGATTATGTTGTGTGTCTTCTGAAACAAGGCTGCTGGTATGAGCAACAGGGCTGTTGATGGTCTTGGGCAAGAACATTTGCAAACATAAATTTGAGCTTCTTCATCTCCAGATTGGGGACTAAAATACTAACTGCTTCACAGATCACTTGGAAAACTAAGTGGAACAATGTTAGTAAAGTGCTCAGCACATTACTTGGCAGAGTTAAAAGTGGGAACTATTATTAGCAGTGTACTTTCAAATGAACTATAATGCGACTATGTAGCCATCACTGGGAAGGCCACCACAAGTCATCCAAACTAGACCAGTTTGAAAGTGAAAGCAGCACTAGTAAATAAGAGTTATTGGGGCAACAAATGTAAAACCAGACCTGTTTTGGACCAACTGGGGCAAATGGTCACCCTAATAATTTCCATCTCCATTGCCTTATTCTGGCCCACTTCCCCTCTCTAGCCCTTCCCAGTATGAATCATCATCTATTTCTATCATATTATAATGTGCACCCTCTTTCTATATCATAGCAACATCAGCAAAGCAAGGTCAAATGCTGATACTCATTGCTCTTCAGTTCAAGCTTTTATTTAGAAATATGTGTGCACATTGAAAGCGGTGCTGTGGCTCAAGAGGTAGAGTGCTAGCCTTGAGCTGAAGAGCTGAGGGACAGCACCCAGGCCAAGTTCAAGCCCCACAACTGATGAAAGAAAGAAAGAAAGAGAGAGAGAGAGGGGGGGGAAGGAAGGAAGAAAGGAAGGAAGGAAGGAAGGAAGGAAGGAAGGAAGGAAGGAAGGAAGGAAAGAAAAGAGAGAGAAAGGAAGGAAGGAAAAGAAAAAAACATTAAAAAATTTTAGAAATATTTGTGCACAGATCTGGGTGTAGTGACCTGTGCCTATTATCCCAGCATTCAGAAGGCTAAAGCAGGAGGATCGTGAGTTTAGGTCCAGCCCAAGCTATATAGTGAAGCTAAAAAAAAAAAAAAGTTTATATGTTATATATTTTCTCTCATTGAGTAACAAAATTACTCTTTTCCTACTAATATAAATTTATACTTCATGAAGTAAATATTTTTTCATAGAATTTTATTTATTTTCTGCTGGTACTTGAACCCACGGCCTCAAAATTACTTAGCTTGCTTGCTTATGGCTGGTGGTCTACCATTTGAGCCATGACTCTAGACCTAGCATTTTATTCTTCAAAACTACTTAGCATTAAGAACATCAGGGGCCGGGGGTTTACTCAGTGGAAGCGCGCCTGCCTGGCCAGCGCAAGGCCCTCAGTTCGGTCCTCAGCTCTGGAAAAAAAAAAAAAAAAAAAGCTAAAAAAGAAAAAAAAAAAAAAAACCAAGGCAACTGCACACTTAGCATTAAAAACATCATAAAAATAGCCAACACATAGTTATTAAACATAATTTGAGATATAGTAAGAGACTAAGTGCCCTGCTCTAAAATGTCAGCTATTTTACAAAAAAAGTTAAGCATTTGTCATTGCTATTTCAGAGCAAGAGTTAGCCATCTCTATATGTCAAAGCCATAATCATGCATAAATTCCACCTAAATCTGTTTTAATCAGTATTTGGAAAATTATATTCCTCAATAAGGTCTAAAATTATTCTGGCTGGGTGTGGTAGTACCTGCCTGTAATTTCAACACTAGGAAATCCGAAGCAGAAGGATTCTGGGATCAAAGTTACCCTCACAA
>NW_012267244.1:12440663-12445502 GCF_000151885.1 Dipodomys ordii | reverse complement strand
GCTTTTTTCTTTTTGCTTATGTGGTGCTGAGGAATCGAACCCAGGGCCTCTGGCATGCAAGGCAAATGCTCTACCACTGAGCCACCTTCCCAGCCCTATTTTATTTCATTTACTTGCTTTCTGGCCACCCATCTACTTTATACCTCATAGATAAAGACTATTTCAGCTTCTCTAGTGATGGAGTCATAACCAATAAATTCCTTCTGATTCTTATGATCATCTCCAGAAAAGTTCAGAAATGGCCATTAGCATTTGTTAGTTGATGATCTTGGATAAATTATTTCATCTCTCCATGAAAAAGTTCAGACCTGTAAGTGGAAAAATAAATCCTATCTTATTTATCTTATTGGGTTACTATATCACATAAAATGACAGACATTAGAGGTCACAATAAATACTCTACAAATAAAAGCTATCTCAGTGAAAGACCCCTTGCACAATAATGTATGCTAATGAAAATGTCATAAAAAGAAATTATCTTCTTTTTTAACAACAGTAGGAATACAATTCATTACTATTACCAGTAAGCTATAGTAAACCATCATAAATGTCTATTGACTTAGTAGCTCCATAGTATGTGTTATGATCTGATCTTTAAAGTATCCTCTAAAATCTAGTGTAATAAATGCTTGGGTGCCAGTAGCTAGACTGTTGGAAGGTGATTAGATCATGACAGCTCCAACTTCATCAATGAGTTAGCCTATTGATGATTTTATAACCAAATGGACTATTAGGAAGTAGGTAGAGTCCAGTTGTAGGAAGTAGCATTTAAAGGATATATCTGTCCTGAGCTCCTTCCTCCTTGTCTCTCTCTGCTTCCTAGGTGAGCTTCCTCAGTGCTCTCCACCATGATACGCCTCTACACAGGCCCAAAGCAATGGAGCCAGTCCACCACGAACCAAAACCTCTAAAACCATAAGCCAAAATTTGCTCCTTTGAGTTGCATATCTCAAATATTTTGTCACAGTGATGAGAAGTGACTGCTGCATATATTTATTTAACTTTAAGTGCAGTGTCTAGTCTTTTAAAAGTAGCCTGTAAGAAAAGGTGGCTATAAACTCAGCACAAAAATTTGAGTTATTAATATAATACAGAGGCAAAAAACTTACGAGAAATTAACTAGATTTTACACTATGAAAATGTTGCTAGACAAATAAGAAGAGTTAGTTTAATGGAGAATGTTTAGCTAACTTCAAGAAAATAAACTTGTAAAACTCTAGAATCTGGGAGTTTTTAGTATTGGTTAAAAAAAGCAGGAAAGGACTTTAGAGGTCATCTTCAAAACTGCATGTTACAGATGAGGGAACTTAGTTTGAAGATTTGCCCAAAGTCACACTACTAATCAGTGGAAAAACCAGTTAGAGTTCAGTTCTCTCCCACTTCAGTATGTGTCAGCTTTATAAGTTGCTGCCACATGGCAATCCAAGCATAGCACACATAAACCACCAAGAAAAAGTTTGACAGATAGAAGTAATTAAAAAATTTTAACTCCTGTTGGCAAAAGATACTATAAACAACGTTTAAGTAAATGACACTCTAAAAGAAATAACAAGAAACAATAGTTAATATCTATAATATGTAAAAAGGTCTTATAAGTTCAGATGTGAATAACTGAACTAGTCATAAAAGACAGAAACCAGAAGTTCACAAAAAGAAATATAAAGAGCTACTAAAGTTTGAAAATAAGAGCTTTAATGATTCGGGGAGGTTAACCTCATTTAAAACCCAGAGTAAGCTGAGTGCCAGTGGCTCACGCCTGTAATCCTAGCTACACAGGAAGCTGAGATCTGAGGATCAAGGTTCAAAGCCAGCATGGCAGGGAAGTCTGTGAGACTCGTATCTCCAATTAACCGGGAGTGGCGCTGTGGCTCAAATGGTAGAGCGCTCACCTTAAGCTAAAGAGTTTAGCAACAGCACCCAGGCCCAGAGTTCAAGACCCACAACCGACAAAACCAAGCCAAAACAAAACAAAAACCCAGGATAACCAAAGCCCCAGCCAGCTCTTGTTCTTCCTAATGTACTCAGGGTAGTGGTTGCCTTTCAGGTCTCCCAAGAGAAGGCTTTGCCTCTCCGGCTCTTGGCCCAGTCGTTTTATGTATCCAAAGATGGAAATATGAAGGGTTGATCCCTACCTTGTTTTCCCAAGTGCTTACAGACATCAGGCAAGCCACCAAAGATACATGTAGACTGCCTGACACAGGCAGGGCAATCTACCTAAGCCTGGCTGGAAACATTCCACTGTGGGCCAAACTGAGAAGGCCTAATGGCTTGTTCATTAGCCTCTGCTTCCCTGCTCAGACCTCATAAAAATCCAACCGCTGTCCCACATCTTTGCATAGTCTCCAAGTCTGTGGGGAAGACAGTGCCCCTTGCTGCTCTATCTCAATAAACAGTCCTCACCTGCAGAAGATCGAGTCCGGCCTATTTCTTTCCTTTCTCCTAAATTTTCCTAACACCAAGCCTAAATAATTACAGTGAGGGGCTGGATTTATGACACAAGTAGTAAAGCACCTGTCTAGCAAGCATGAGGCCATGAGTTCAATCCCTGGCATTGCCAGAAATTTAAATAAATAATATCTTTAAAAAGAATCCCAGTGAGTTTCAGAGGAAGCTCTTATTAGCTGGGGGCTGAGGGTGGAGGGGAACACAAAACCAACCAATGTGTGATGACAAACATGTTGGAGTTAACATAGTTAAAATGCGGTCCCAGAGCTTTCCAGTGCTCTGCAGATATGCCTGAAGGAAGTTGTATGGCACCACCCTAGCAGAGTCAGACTTGGCTTTTGTCCTAGTGAGCCCCTGTTTGGGTATGTGCCTCTGGATAGACTTCTAGGTTTCTGGATATGTATTTGTCATCATTTATACAAATTCCAATGATTATGTATTTTGAAAAAAAGATTTCTTTTATTGTGGGGCTTAAATTCAAGGCCTCGGTATCATCTCTGAGCTTTGCCACTCAAGGTTAAAAGTACATGTGTATTGAACACATAAAGTTTTTTTTCTTGTCATTAGTCCCTAAACAATATTGTATAACAACCATTTACGTAGAATTTACATCTGATTAGATATTATAAGTCATCTAATTATGACTTTATACTGGAGAGTATGTTTAGATTAATGTTCAAATTTTATATCATTTTATATAAGGGATATGAGCAACTGTGGATTGGGGCATTTGCAGAGTATCTTAAAAGACATTAAGAGACAACTGCACTAAGCTCCTCAAAATAAGGGCTGAACGGATAAGGTAGTTGCACATCATTTAGCAAACCAAGTGTTGGCATGTAATGGACTTAAAGCTCTGAAAGGAATGATTTCTCAAATTCTTTCCAATGTAAAGACTGATTTAGTCTTTAGAAAATCTATAACCTACGATTGGAAGCATAGCTCAGTTTGTAGAGAGTTAGCCAAAGAGGGAAAATGTCAGGTACCAAGTTCAAGTCCCAGTTGCTGTCATCACACGTGATATAAAAGTTCAAGTTACTAATCCAGAGGCCGAGCAAATTATGGCTAATGGATTGGAGTTGTGATGGGACCGGAAAAGTCTGTGGGAAGATGCAAGTGGTGGAATGCAGAAGTGACTGAACAAATAGGGAGGAGAGGAAGATAGTTTTGCTCACATGCACATACCTTCTTGGATTTGCTTCCTGAAAATTGTAAAGATGACTAATAATTTTTTAAATAGGATCAAGTATAAGAAGAGAGAAAAAAATAAAGCTTAGCATCATTTTTTAAAAGACTAAAACATATCTAAAACCAGGAGCAGAAATTACACACACACACACACACACACACACACACACACACACACACCAGGTCTTGAGTTTAAACCCCAATTGTGGCAATAAAATAAACTAATAAATAAAATAAAAATACTGAAATAAGTTTATAGAAAATAATTTAAGAGCAGTGGTTGAAAGAGTCAAAAATCACTAAAAAGATCAAGCATAAGAAGAAAATGAGCTGGCTCATGCCTATAATCCTAACTACTGAGGGGGCTGAGATCTAAGGATTGAGGTTCAAAGCCAACCCAGCGAAGAAAGTCCATGAAGACTTACCTTCAATTAACCACCAAAAGCCAGAAGTGGAGCTGTGGCTCAAATGATAGAGCACTAACCTTGAGAAAAAATCCTAAAAGCTGGAAAATGAGATTAGTTTCAATTTACTGTACACATGATAAGAAAAATTAAGTCAAAATATTAAAAGGAAAATGGCATGACAGTAGAAATATGGATAATTTTTAATCTTTAATACAAATAAACCAAAACAGGGCTGCAAATATAGCCTAATAATAGAACACTTGCCTAGCATACCTCAGGCCCAGGATTCCATCCAGGGCACCATTAAATAAATACCTACATACATAAATAAATAAAACAGTAGCAGCTTTAGTTTAAAAGAAAGAGAACTGCTAGAGGCCATTCATTTCCTAAGTTGCCTGACTTCCCTGGGAAACAAAAGTCTTGCTGCTCGAGGAATGTCTTGTTAGATATAAATGAAGCAGAAGGCCACTCTGAAACTCCCCTGGACTGTTAAGTTCATGGCTGTCAGTGTTCTTTACACCCCAGGCAAGCAAGTTTCTGACTTCTAAGAGCTCAAACTTCAACAACCAATAAAACAGCATGGACTGGCATGTGTACAGTTCTTCCAAGCCCTTTATCCTTTTTACTTCTTCAACACATCCTTATTGGAAGAATAAGTTATGATGCCAGCTAATAGATAATCTTCTTGTTCAAGATCAAGGTAGGATGCAGCTGAGCTGAAATATGAACCCAGTCACCTGACTGTTGATTGTAAACACCAACTAATAAACGATTACATCTGCTACTACTTTTTTTT
>NW_012267244.1:12429515-12439061 GCF_000151885.1 Dipodomys ordii | reverse complement strand
GCTGTGGCTCAAGTGGTAGAGCGCTAGCCTTGAGCTGAAGTGCTGAGGGACAGTGCCCAGGCCCAGAGTTCAGGCCCCATGACTGGACCCAAAACAAAACAAGAATTTGAATATGTAAGCATTTTCACTTCTTATCATCCGGGAATTTTTTCATAGTCTACAATCCTCTGTCAAATAAAACAAAAAAAGTTTTCATTTTGTCTTGAAATAGTTCCTGTTTCTTCAGCTTCCTCTTCTTTAAAACAAAAGTGGTCTCTTTCTCTTCTGTTCTTTCTTATTACTTTATCTCCATTTTAAAGACAATATGTATACATGGTAGAAAATAAAGTTTGCAAAGTATTTAAAAAGAGGACAAAAATATTCTATCAGGCACAAACAGCTAAGAATAGAGTCCTGAAAATTGTGTTGTTGAAGTACCGCAGTATAACTGTATGGAATAGATGATTTCAAGGCCTTTTATTCCAGAATATACTGTTCATTTTTTTATTGCAGCAATAGTTGCAGAAATAATCTGTAACGAGGGTCAGATCTTTTTCTTTTTGATCTGCTAGGGTTGAGCTCTTGCTAGGCAGTCCACTCTGCCACGGAAGCTCCAGACAGCTCATTTTTGTTTTAGTTAGATAAGATCTTGTGTTTTTCTTTGTTGGGCCAACCTCAGATCTCGATCCTTCCTACCTATGTCGCATAAACTGCTGCGACCCAGGTGCATGCCCCTATCTCAGCTTATTGATTGACCTAAGGTTTCAAAAACTTTTTGGCCTGAGCTGGCCTTGATCCTTGATCTTCCTGATCTATGTCCCCTGAGTATCTGGACATGAATCATCATGTTCAGCCTAGTCCTCTTTATTCATCGGCTTGAATGAAAAATAAGCCATTCCAATTTGGTGCTTCACTAGCTTACCTCGAGATAAAGATATGCATGTTTTATTACTTAAAAAACTTACTAGCATAGGTTAGTTATAAAAGGAGGTTTCATATTTTCATACATGTATTCAATGTATCCTAATAAAATTCATGCCCTCTGCATCTCTTTGTCTCTTCCCTCCCTTCTTAAAAAGAATCTCAACAGTTTCATTGCTCTATTTTCACATATGCCTATGGAGTGTTTCAACCATATTTACCTTCCTCCACCCTATGTACTCACCTTCCTCCCTTATGTCTTTGAAATTAGGGATTTGCACTCATGAGGCAGGCGCTCAACAACTTGAGCCATACCATGATCCTTCTTTTTCTTTTCTAAAGATATGCTTTTTCTCATAACTTCATTTATAATAACCATTTTTTCCAGTCCTGGGGCTTGAACTCAAGACCAGGGAGCTGTCCCTGGACTTCTTTGTGCTCAAGCCTTGCACTCTACCACTTGAGCCATAGTACCACTTTTTTCAGAGTAGTTTATTGGAGATAAGAGTCTCACAGACTTTCCTGCCCAGGCTGGCTTCAAACCATAATCCTCAGATCTCAACCTCCTGAGTACCTAAGATTGCAGGTGTGGCTAACTCTGTCTTATTTAACCAAAAATCTAGAATCTTGTTGATAAGTCTTCTTCAGACATGTGTAATGTAATATAAGAAAAGCAGAGTGTGTAAGTTACTCAATGCTTATTTTCAAAATAGATACTCTAAGATCTTGGTGTTCTACCTTTCTGATAATGTATTTAGGTCTCATTGATGCATCTCAGACCATAGTTTTATTTAGAATTATTTAGAATTATTACATAATTTCTATCCACAGACTCTACCTTTTACTGACACCACTTCATTTAACACCTTTTGCACTTAAAACTATGTAATAGCTCTAAAAGAAGGTATTATGTGTCTCATCTGTTGCTTCAAAAGAAGCGAAGAACTAGACTGTCAACCTGCTGTGTAATCCCTGCACAGACTACAACAGCTTTCAGTGGGAAGCCAGCCTCTGCCAAGAGCAAGGAAGAATTGCAGTTTAAACTCCACAGGGTCAAGTTCAACATTTGTTCCACTCACAGAACTCCCACTGACATCAATGAGAATTGTGTGGCAAGTAGAATTTCTCCCTCAGTTAAATGATTTCTACATGGTTTTCTAGTTGCTAGAACATATTACAGAAAGAATAAATAAGGTAGTGGTAGGTATGTGGTATGTGGTAGTCCTTTTTTTTTTCCTTTCAAAGAATCATTCTCAGTGAGGTACTACTGGCTCATGCCTGTAATCCTACCTACCTATTCAGGAGGCTGAGATCTGAGGATTATGTCCAGAAGCCAGCCTGGTGAGAAGAGCCTGCGAGACTCTTATCTCCAATATCTCCAATAGATTACCCCCAAAAAGCACCCGAATTGGAGCTGTGGCTCAAGTGGTAAAGCATGAGCCTTAGGCAAAAGAGCTCAGGGACAGTGCCCAGGCCCTGAGTTTAAGACCCAGGACCTTCACACACACACACACACATACACACACACACACAAGAAAGAATTATTCTCAATTTCAATAAAATTCCATCTACAGCTTTCTTATAGGATATAATTTATGAGGCAACTAAACCATTTTTCAGAGACTGTGATAAGACTTTATCATTCCCACATTGATCTGTTTGTAATTGTTGAGATTTCTTTTGTTACCTGTCACATAAAGAGTACAACTGAATTCAGTAAATAGTCTTTGAACCCCTGAAAACATTACCTCATATACTATCTCATAAGTGACTGATTTGGATCACAGAGTTCTTGGGCTTATTAGACCAAAATATGTGAATCTTAATATCAATACCTCAAGTACCCCTAGATAAGTAAAAGTGGCTAAATAGGGAAAGTAAAGACATTGACACTTTTTATAATTATTGGAAGGCCAACCAAGCCATAATAGTGAAGCAATGGACACTATGATATAGTTTTATTGTTGCTAAGTAATATAAGACCATCAAAGTATTGATGGTTTACAATTTACCCATTGCTTATGTGACGAATAATTTTTAAGAAACTTTGAGTTTGATATTGTTTTCTTATTTAATTAACATGATCACGTCAGGATATAATGCGCTAATTTATATCACAAGTGAATTACACCATTAGCTAATAGCATACTTAAGGTGATCTTTAAATTTTATGATTTCAAAAGAAAATCTGAGTTTCTTAGAGCCAAGGAAATGATGTAGATTCAAAAATCTGGTGTATGTTTTACTCAATCTTCAGAAACATTTTCAAAACAGAATGGATTGAAATTTCATTAGTTTTCTCTGAAAAGCTTTGGCATGATACATTCATATTTCAAATAGGAAGATGTTCCAGTTTTTCTGTTGCTCAGGAAAGTTTTTAAAAAAACCAATCTGGGAAGGAAGAGAGCCAATAGAATCTGAAACAAAATGGAAAACAGAATAAGCAAATAGACACTTCCAGTGTAACAACCCTTTCCTTGTTCTCAGCAAGCATTTCCCTGATGGCAACAGTTGTATAATATATCCTACTTTTCTAGAGAAGCTCTATTCATCATTCTCATTGTAACTGTTCTTTCATAGAAGCATAAAATCACACCAATTACTATTTGTTAATGGTGTGTTCAGGAAAAATTCTGAGAAATTAAGCACCAAATATCACCATTATGTATGGAATGCCTATTACAGACCTAGTACCAGGCTGAGCATTTCACGTATGGTATCTCATCAAATAATATAAGAAACATCCAATTACAAAGTTCTAGATAAATCTGTAAGGTATACGGTGATTGCCATATATCATAATTCCAGGAGGAATCAGGTATTCTATGGGTTAATTCTGGGAATCAGAAAAGTCTTCACTGATTAGTAAACATAACAGGGTGCCCATTTTGAGATAAACACCAGATGTGTATACCAGATGTATTCACAAATTCTTCTTGTTCCTCTCACCAAGAGGTGTAACCTATGAATCTTCTTGAACATAGGTTAACTTTGGATTCCGCTTTAGCCATAAGATCTAGAGTTAATGTCATCATATGACTCCTCAGGCCATAGCATAACAGGCAATTCAGTTTCCAATGAGAGAGTTGTAATACTTGCTCTTGAAGATATCGGCAGCCTTGAGCAATTCACCTGCCTTAAGGTCACTATGTGTGAGAAAGGCCAAAGTAACCCATATGGAAAGAGCACACATGAAAAGAGACCACGACTGCCTGCAGACTGAGATAGAGAGAATTGCCCAGCCAGCCCTGGCTCTTCCATCCTGTCCTCCCCTCTATCCTCCCTTCCCCAATTGCTTCAGCCATCTTCTCAAGCATTTCAGACTTAAATTAAATATGAGATATAATGATGTGATTAAAGACACTTAATCCAGTAAATTTTGGGGTGATTTGTGACACAGCAATAGTAACTATCACATAACAAATTTCTGTTTTTTAAATTCAAATACTGCAGTGTGCCAGTAGCTCATGCCTCGAATCCTAGCTAATCCGGAGGTTGAAATACAAGAATTGCAGTTGAAAGCCCTTGAGGCTCTTATCTCCAATTAATTACCCAAAAAGATGGAAGTGGAAATGTGGCTCAGGTAGTAGAGCACTAGCTCTGAGCAAAAAAGTTCAGGGACAGTGCCCAGGTCCTGAGTTCAAGCCCCAGGATCAGCATCAAAAACAAAACAAAACAAAAAGCCCTTTGTTTTTAATGTCAATATAATTTAACCACTTATTGTCATTATACTACAATTTATTCTAAACAGCTTTGAAATAATAATGACATAATAATGGAATAATAATCTTAGTAAAAGGTAACAATATTACCTTGAACAATTAAGCTATGAGATAAAAGTCTGTAGTTCCTCTATACTTTATATATTTCTTTCAATTTGTATCTAGAATATATTCTACTAAGCTACAACCTTAATATAATTCTTTTGTTTGTGTCTATTAGTTGTGTCTTTTGTCTTATTGTCTTAGTCATTAAACCCATTTGTTTTAATTCTTTCCTTTTAGTTCCAATTAGAGTCATTTGCTTCAGTTTGTTTTAAAATTTTGTAAACTGCTTTTTTTCAAACTTTGTTTAATTTGTGAACCATTTGTTTACTTGACATCATCAAACTATATAAAAGTTAGATTCAGGGAATGCTTTCTTCTTTCTACTACTCTGAGCCTTCCTTTTGAAATGGTCACTTTTATTACTTTTAGTTTTATTGCTAAATGTTTTAAAATTTTTCATTTGCTTAAGTTCACTTAGAGACACATTAAGAAATGACTTTAGGTGGAACTACTACAGTAATTCTTAGGCTTAAATATTACTCAGGACAGAGGTAGATTGAGGGAGAGTTCTTCTTTAGTTTTGCTTCCTACAAACCCCTTTAAAAAGAAGCAGTAGTGGGCTGGGAAGGTGGCTCGGTGGTAGAGCGCTTGCTTTGCATGCTCAAGGCCCTAGGTTCGATTCCTCAGCACCACATAAGCAAAAAGAAAAAAGCCGGAAGTGGCGCTGTGACTCAAGTGGTAGAGCGCTAGCCTTGAGCTGAAGAGCTGGGGGACAGTGCCCAGGCCCAGAGTTCAGGCCCCACAACTGGACCCCCCCCCAAAAAAAAAGAAGCAGTAGTTCTCTGTTTCTCTTTTTCATGGTCATTTGCTACATTTACTGGACAGTGCTCACCACTTTTTAAAACAGTTAGAAAATAGAATTCATAATATAATATATTTATATATTATATGCATATATCCATATATATGTTTTAAGAGGAAAATTAGTGACTATATACCAAGATATTGATGCTACTTCTTCATAGAGTATGATTTTAGATTACTTAATCTTAATTTTTATCTACTTTTTCTAAATGATGATATGATTGCATAATATTAAAAAAGAAATGTGTTTTCCTGACATAAAAATATAAAATAGTGCTGGGAGTGTAGCTCTGTAGTAGAGTGCATTCCTAGGATGCATGATATCCTATGTTCCATCCTTTGTATTGCAGGAAAAACAAGAAAGAAAATAGTCATTTAAAAATGATAACTTAGGGCTGGGAAGGTGGCTCAGTGGTAGAGTGCTTGCCTTGCAATGCATGAGGCCCTGGGTTTGATTCCTCAGCACCACATAAGCAGAAAAAGCCAGAAGTGGCGCTGTGGCTAAAGTGGTAGAGTGCTAGCCTTGAGCTGAAGAGCTAAGGGACAGCGCCCAGGCCCAGAGCTCAGGCCCCATGACTGGCAAAAAAAAAAAAAAAATGATAACTTGAATATAGAATTATTGTTTAATGAGTATAGAACCAGCGTCTGTCATAACCAAAAGTTCTAAAAATGGGTAGGTGTGGTAATTTTACAGTCCTGTAAATGTACTTAATGCCTGTGAATTTTACATTTAAAATGTTTTAAATGGTAGTACATGTATTATAGTACTATATAATATTATAAAGTGTTACATAGTATTATATTTGGTGAGTGTTTCTCAAAGGCCCATGTGTTAAGGGGTGGGTTACCAGCTTGGGACACTATGGGAAAGATACTGGAAACTTAATAGGTGGGACCTAGTAGAAGGAAGAGGAGACATGCTGTTGAAGGGGACATTGGGACCCCAGCCCTCCACCCTCTCTGTCTCTCTTAGCTTTGGTTCCCACCATTACTAAACAGACAAATACACAGAATAATAACTATAAACTATTTCTTATTGAGAAGTTATATAAACATTTTATGTACAATTTATCATTTTGTATTTTCAAAAGTCCATGAGATACGTGTTAGCATTATTCCCACCTCTGGTTCTCAGCTCCACCCAGACCTGAGCTCCTCCCTGCCCTAGAGTGCCCACCCCATAGCTGGCCACTCCCTCTCTTCCCCCCAGATATGACTGCACACAGGACCTGCCCCAGAGCTACCCACCTGGATAGGGCAGATGCCATATTGCTCCCTCTCCAGGACATATGGTCCCTCTAAGAAACCTTATAATAATCTTGCTTCTATGCCTGCCTGCCTCTCTCTGCATGGTCGCCTAGGATGGTCATGATGGATCTTAACAATAACTACCATTATTATTTCCCTTTTAGACATGAAGGAACTAAAGTAAAGAATGTTTAGGCAGTCTGTCAAGAACTACTTAGCAAGTATGTAGCACAATCAGGCCTTGACTCGAGGTCTGTTTGGCATAAAATCATTGCCCTTCACCACGCAGGTGCTAGCAGTCTGACCACATCAGCTCTAAGTTGCCATATAGGGATTATTACACAGCATTTCTGTGTAACAAAGTTCTTTCATAACTTTCCAGTTATGAGTTTACTTAAGGAGTCTGTTGTGTTTACTTTTGAGTTTCTGTTGTGTTTTAAAAACTGATTTCTAAGAGTTTCATAGAAATTATTCACATTCTTATTATTCATTTTATAATCATTCTAAATAATGAAAAATTATGATCCATTTTCTTTGTTTTGGTTAGAGACCTTGTCAACAGGAGTTGTACTTTACAATGCATTTTAAACACATTTTTCCAAGATGAAGCCAGCAGCTTTCTGGAAATACAGGAGAACAGAGTCATCCAATTATTGTTGTAAACAGAATTTGAGCATCTGCAGGGTCTGGAGAGAAGATTAGGGTTTGAATTGGGCCTGAGTTTAAAAAACATAGTTAACGTATTTTTTCTCCCCATTTGGAAGTTTAAATTGAAATCTTTTAAAGTATACTCTTTATGTAAGTCCCACTGGTCCTCACACTCCATATTCTTAGGAATGTGTTTCTGGTTAAATGTTGGTAGAATTTTGACCCACTGAGGTCTTCAGGCATGCCTTAGAGGTCCTACAAGCATCCTGGGATCAACCCACTCCCTGAGATACTAGTGTGAGTTGAGATCCTGCAACGGATGTGGCCGAGCTTCTCCCTCCCTCTACTTTCCTTCCCCTCCCTTCCCTTCCCGTCTCCTTCTCCCTTCTAGCCCTTCTCCTCCCTCTCCCTCTCTCAATACTGGCTGTTTCCATTTGCATATCCTAGTAAAGCCCTCTTTTTGTCTTAGATACATTTCCAGATAGGTCTTCCATTTGTTTTGCTTTGATTTTTTGCTTTTGTTTTGCCTGAACTAGCTTCAGACTGTCATCCTCTTACTTATACTTCCTGTGTGGCCAACAGCATGGTCAACTTGTTCGTTGAAGTCTTACTAACTTTCTTCTCCAGGCTGACCCAGATCCACCACCATCTTTTTTTTTTTTCTGTTGGTTTTTATTAGTTATAGAGAGGGGGATTTTATTGTTATATCTCCACATATGTTTACTCTCTATAGTCCAATCAATTATACTTTTTTTTTTGGGTTGGTTGTGGGGTTTGAACTCTGGGCCTGAGCGCTGTCCCCCAGTTCTTTAGCTCAAGGCTAGCACTCTACCACTTGAGCTACAGCGCCACTTCCGGTTTTCTGGTGGTTTATTGGAGATAAGAGTTTCATGGACTTTCTTGCCCGGGCTGGCTTTGAACTTCAATCCTCAGATCTCAGCCTCCTGAGTAGCTAGTTTTTTTCTTTTTTCTATCACACTCCCTGTCCCCCTTCCTCTACAAAATTTCATCCCCAACAGGTTTTTTTTTTGTTCCATTTCTGTGATCATCTGGATATCCAACAGTGGGAGATGCAGGAAGCTATCTAGGGTTTGAAGTGCAGACGAGTAGCCACAAAGTATAAAAGGGAAGAAAACAAAAAAAGAGGAAGCTTGCTTATAACAACATTGCAACGCATTGGTTTCATTTTCCCAAATAAAATATACTAATGAAATCATTTAAAATAAGGAATGATGTTTCTAGAATTATTAAAAAACAAATGGAAATTGTGAACATTGAGAGATCACCACTGGAAGAAATATGAAAAGCAATTAAAATTATCAATATTAACCACACGGATAGTATGAGGATGAGGAAGTAAAAATTGGTGCCAAGAATTTGTGCAGTCATGCAGAACTGAGCGTGCAAGTAACTCAGTTCATCAGAGTCAAATGAGGATAATGAAGTAAGCCATTGGGATATATAAGGAATATATAAAAACTTGGAAGAACACACAGAAACCAAAACCGGGAAGCCTGACTTTCTTATAGACCAAAAGATTAACCATTGAGAATATTTCCCACAGCCCTAGTTAACACTAAGGAATGTCCTTCATCAGTTTCTATTGCCCGTAAATATACAAATAAACAACACTAGATATTTCCTAATCTGAAAGCTACAAACTCACTAAAAGTCATGCACAGGCAATAACTGCATGTGACCCTTCTCCTTTTTCATGGAAGGAAACTGAAGCATAGAGATTCCAAAAGAGAGGCTAACTATCATGTCAGTCATACTTCACATTAAAGTATACTTGTTAAAGCTTGGCACTGGTGGTTCATGCCTATAACTAGCTACTCAGGGGGCTGAAATCTGAGGACTGCTGTTCAAACCAGGTTGGGCATAAAAAGACTTATCTCATGGACTAAACAGCAAAAAGCCAGCAGTGGAGCTGTGACTCAAGTGATATAGCATCAGCCTTGAGTGAAAAAAACAAGCAACACATGAGGCCTTTGTTCAAGTCCCAGTACTGGTATGAAAATTATTTAATTATGGGGCTGGGAAGGTGGCTCAGTGGTAGAGCGCTTGCCTTGCATGCATGAGGCCCTGGGTTCGATTCCTCAGCACCACATAAGCAAAA
>NW_012267244.1:12421810-12427182 GCF_000151885.1 Dipodomys ordii | reverse complement strand
AAAGCAGTTTGTCCAAGCTCAGCCTATGGAAAATAGGTTGAGCTGAGTTACAAGTTAAGAACCTCTAAGGCACTTAACCTCTACTATAGGTAAATACTCAGAAAAGAATTGCTAACAGTACTAAAAGCAAATTCCTGCCCTTCAGAGGAGTAGTCCATATATAAAAGAGACCCATAGACAGGTATTGGTGGCTCATACCTGTAATCCTAGCTTCTCAGGAGGCTGAGTGGTGAGGATTGAGGTTCAAAGCCAACCTGGGGTTTGACCACAGGATTCTTATCTCCAATTAATCACCAAAAAGCTGAGAATGAAACTGGGGCTTAAGTAGTAAAACATTAGCCTTGAGCAAAAGAGTGCAGAGACAGCACCCGGAGTTCTAGCCCCAGACCCAGCACATACATCTACACACATAAATGTATACACACACACACACACACACACACACACACACGAGACCTGATAGTGTTGGCCTTTTGGCCAACCACAATCTCAGTCAAGCTCCCAGCATGTAGTCCAAAGTGGGATGAACTGCCTGTGGCCACAGGAATACAGTGAAAGTCCTGTTAACCCCATACCTTTCACTTCTCTCTTTCTCTCTGTGAACAAAGTCTTGGACAGGATGTTGAAAGATTCTGTTCCTTTTGCTTGGGGCCCTATGTTTTACCATCATAAGAAGTTTTTAGGCTTCTTCTCATATAAAAAAAGTAACAAGAGTCACTGGCAGCCTGTAATCCTAGCTACTCAGGAGGCTGAAATCTGAGGATCAAGGTTTGAAGTGGAAGTGTGGCGCAAGTGGTAGAGTACAAGCTTTAAGCAAAAAAGCCAAGTGAGAGTGTGAGAGTCTTAACTTCAAGCCCCAGTGTGGGGCAGGGTCGATTTTAAGTATTTTTGATTTCTAACCCTTTGCTTCAGGCCCAGTTCTTGTTCTCTGACTATTCCCCTTATTTGGCACTTTGGACTGTCTGTTACTTCTGGTTTATTCTGTTTTGGGAAATGGTCACCAAATGCTGATGCTTTCCATTCCTAAGATCATGCCAATGGTCCTACAACCATGCTAAAAATTTCTTCTCATCTGGATCAAGGCAGGCCCTTAGTAATCCATACAGAGAATTGGGCAAGTCTTAGTTTATTCTATGACTGAACATTTTACTTGGTTGTGGGAATCTCATTAAGATGACATTGAGGACCAGGGATTGTGGTATATGCTTGTAATCCCAGCTACTCAGGAGGCAGAGGTAGGAGGATCATGTTTGAGACAACCCAGAGGAAAGAAGTCTAAGACCCTGGCTGGAAAGAGAGAGAGAGAAAAAAAAGGACTCATAGTATGACTCAAGTGGTAGAACACTTACCTAGCAAGTATTCTACCCTGAGTTCAATCCTTAACATCAAACAACAGACACACAGCTATTGATAACAAAAATAATGAACTATTTAGAAAACATACCACGCTCACAGACCAGCATAGCCAACAGACCAACAAATAATATGTTATACAGTCATCTTTAACTCTGTTAGAGAGAAATGAATCTTTGGAAAAAATGTTGTTTTTTAAAAAAAGAATATGTTATATAAGGGAAAGCTAAAAAAAGTGAACTAGACAAGAAATGGAGGAAACAACCTTGGTTAGGTGAAAGAAGTCGAAGCCTAGTTCTATAGGTGAGCAGCTTCTTCACAAGAGATGGGATGAAAGCCTTAATCTCATTTTACAATTGGGAACTACAAAATGGATGGGAGGTCTAAAAGGGCGATGAGGGCCTGATAGCAGGAAGAACTCAACCATCAAAAGACATCTTTATTGTTCATGCATATTGCAATTCAATTCAACTCAAGGGGCTGAGGAGGTGGCTCAGTGGTAGAGTGCTCACCTAGCATGCATGAAGCCCTGGGTTCAATTCCTCAGTAACACATACACAGAAAAGGCCGGAAGTGTTGCTGTGACTCACGTAGTAGAGTGCTAGCATTGAGCAAAAAAAAAAAAAGAAAGAAAGAAACTCAGGGACAGCGCCTAGGCTCTGAGTTCAAGCTCCAAGACTGGCAAAAAAAAAAAAAGAAAGAAAGAAACACAAAACTTAAATCACTTTATATATGAGAAAACATGGACTGGACTGTCTTTTTTTAAAAAAATTATTTTGGAATTCATATGGAACAACAAAGACTTAGAATAGCCAAAACAATTCTAGGGAATAAAGACAACATGGGAGGGACACCCATGCCGAACGTCAAACTCTACTACAGAGCTATAATAATAAAGACAGCATGGTACTGGCATAAAAACAGACCCGAAGACCAATGGAATAGAATAGAAGATCCAGAAATAAATCCACAGGCCTATAATCAGCTGATATTTGACAAAGGAGCCAAAGACATACAATGGAAGAAACACAGCCTCTTCAACCGCTGGTGCTGGGAAAACTGGGCAGCCACATGCAGAAAACTAAAAGTGGACCCCAGCCTATCACCATGCACCAACATCAACTCAAAATGGATTAAAGACCTTTAAACCTGAATCTCTGAAACTACTGCAGGACAGAGTAGGAGAGACACTTGAACTAATAGGCACAGGAAGGAATTTCCTGAACAGAGTCCCAGGGTCACAACAAATGGAGAGAGACTCGACAAATGGGACTACCTTAAAATAAAAAGCTTCTGCACAGCTAAATCTATCGCAACCAAGCTAGAAAGACAACCAACTAATTGGGAAAAAATATTTACAAGCAATATATCAGACAAGGGGTTAACATCCAGTGTATACAGGAACTCAAGAAATTAATCCCTCCCAAATCTAACAAACCAATTACTAAATGGGTAAGGGAACTAAAGAGGGACTTCTCAGATGAAGAAATAAAAATGGCAAAGAAACACATGAGGAAATGTTCATCATCCCTGGTGGTGAAGGAAATGCAAATAAAGACAACCCTGAGATACCACTTACCCCAATCAGAATGTCTCACATCCACAAGTCAGCCAACAACAAATGCTGGAGGGGATGTGGAGAAAGAGGAACCCTATTACACTGCTGGTGGGAATGTACACTTATACAACCACTTTGGAAAGCAGTCTGGAGGGTCCTCAGAAAGGTAAAGATTGACCTCCCTTATGACCCAGTCATACCACTTCTAAGCATCTACCCTGCACAACAAGAACCAATATACAAGGACACATGCACCTCCATGTTTATTGCAGCACTGTTCACAAAAGCTAAGATATGGAAACAACCCAGTTGCCCCACCACAGATGAATGGATCCAAAAATTGTGGTATCTATACACAATGGAATATTATGCAGCCATTAGAAATGACAAAATAATGGCATTTGAAGGGAAATGGATGGAGCTAGAAGAAATCATGTTGAGCTAGGTATGCCAAGAGCAAAGAGACAAACGGTACATGGTCTCCCTGATAAGTGGATGTTAAATCCAAAATGTTAGGTGATATGAAAAAATTAACAGGACTTAAGAAACAAAGAACTTCCACTCATCTGGTCGAACCACTACTAAATAACCCCATGCTGCAGAACACATGTATGGTGTATATGTGTACACTGTTATATGTTATAGACCGTGATAAACAATTTTGCTCCAGGAAAGTTAGAATGAGTTTGTGACTTTAAATGAGCATCATTATTCCACAATACTGTGAAATTTGGGAAATTATGTAATCACTTAATCACAATAAAAAAATTATTTTGGTGCCAGTTCTGGGCCTTGAACTCAGGGCCTGAATGCTATCCCTGAGCTTTTTTGCTCAAGGCTAGTGTTCTAAGACTTGAGCCCACAGCTCTACTTCCAGCATTTGGTGGTTAATTGGAGATAAGAATCTCACAGGCTTTCCTGCCTGGGCTTGCTTTGAACTGTAGTCCTCAGATTTCAGCCTTCTGATTAGCTAGAATTATAGGTGTGAGCTACTGTTCCCTGGTTGTCTTTAAAAAAACAGAAAGAAGATTGGCTGTAGGCTTGAGAGTGAAATGGGACAGAGAAGAGAGGAAAGTAATCTATAAATATTCTTTAGTCATCCTAATTATCTCTAAAGGTTAGAATGTTTTAGGGTCAATCTCTTTGAAGATAGTGTTAATTTTTTTTAATTTTTAAAAGAATAGCTGGGAGCCATGATCCTAACTACTTAGGAGGCTGAGACCTGAGAACCGAAGTTTGAAGATAGCCCCAGGCAGAAAAGTCCATGAGATTCAGTACCCAAACTAAAAAATAATAAAAGTTTTTTAAAGAATAGAAAGGAAATAATGTTCAGGAAACAATGAAAGTGTATTCTGCACCATTCAGGTGGAAGAAGAGAGAAGAGAAGAACATGTATAGTAGAGGTTCTCTGACTAGACTAGAACAAGAAATGTGTGAGAAGCTGGGACACTGGTGGCTCCCACCTGTAATCCTAGCTACTCAGGAGGTTGAGACCTGAGGATCATGATTCAAAGCCAGACTAAGCAGGGAAGCCCTTGAGACTTATCTCCAATTAATCACCCCAAATACTGAGACGGTAGCCAAGGCTCAATTGACAGAGCACTAAGCTCTACCAAAAATTCTTCGGGATAGCTTCCAAGCTGAGTTCAAGCTCCAGGACTGGCATGCGCACAATCCCCTTCCCCCCCCAAAAAAAAAAACAGCACCGCCACCACCACCAACACAACAACAACCACAGTAGTATATGACAAGCTGGGTGCTGGTAGCTCACACCTGTCATCCTAACTACTCAGGAGGCTGAGATCTGAGGATTACAGCTCAAAGACAGCCTGGGCAGCAAAGTCTGTGAGACTCTTATCTCCAATTAACCACCAGAAAACCGGAAGTGGCACTGTAGCTCAATTGGTAGAGCTCTAGCCTTGAGCAAAAATGCTCAGGGACAGTGCTCAGGTCCTGAGTTTAAGCCCCACAACTGACCCCAAAAAAAGTATATGGCAGAAGGGATAGGAAATATGAGATAATGATAGAACAATTGATGAGTTAGTCTTATTCTAGCTCCTATGATATTTATTAAAACAATTCAAGTCCCAAACATCTAAATGTTCTTAAATGTTTACTCAAACGTAGAATGAGATCTGGAAAACACTTATTATCTATAAATCTATGTTAGCTTGTTTCTAGAATATCTAATGTTATTGGACACTTTGCTAGCAAGTCTATGACAGTATTTATGGACCTGATATGTCTAAATAAAAACCCAAAGTAGCATCCAAAGTATCAAGATACTATACTTGGACATATCATTCCATATTTGTAGTATATAATTATAAATACAATGATTCTGTATGTACAAGAAATCGCTTGTATTCATAGCTAAGATATGGAACCAACCCAGATGCCCCTCAGTAGATGAATGGATCAAGAAAATGTGGTATATATACACAATGGAATTCTATGCCTC
>NW_012267244.1:12389637-12420630 GCF_000151885.1 Dipodomys ordii | reverse complement strand
CTACCACTTGAGCCACAGCGCCACTTCTGGCTTTTTTCTTTTTGCTTATGTGGTGCTGAGGAATCGAACCCAGGGCCTCAGGCATGCAAGGCACGCGCTCTACCACTGAGCGACCTTCCCAGCCCTTTACTGTTGTTTTTAATTGCTCTCATATTCGTACATAATTTGG
The DNA here is from genome assembly GCF_000151885.1 of Dipodomys ordii. Taxonomy (NCBI): domain Eukaryota; kingdom Metazoa; phylum Chordata; class Mammalia; order Rodentia; family Heteromyidae; genus Dipodomys; species Dipodomys ordii. The sequence goes on along the minus strand of NW_012267244.1, from coordinate 12,420,461 downwards.
ATCTTTATTTAAGATCATTGACCAAAATTACAACTTGGAGCCACCTTGTTTGAAAACAGTATCTTAAACCAAACCAGGGTTATTCTGTTTCCTTGCCATTTGGTCATTGTGATTGCTTGGTAGAAAATTTGCTGAGACATACATGGCTGTAATTTATTTATTGACTCAATATTTTTGTTATCTTTAATTACCTGTACAAAGGAGTTGCCATTCAATAAAGCAGTTGTGCCAGTAATTTCAACGATCATTTCTCAAATGAGTTCAATATTTTTCCATTGCCACTGTCACTAACTTGACTTGGGATATCAGATGTTCTCTTCTAGCTGTTTGCTCAGGCTCCTTAATAATCTCTCTGTAGTCCTTTTACCCTCAAGTATTTCTCAACGTTGTGTCCAGCAACCTAATCATGTCATTTCCAACAGACCCCTTAGATGAGTCTCTTTTGTCCTCGGGAGCAGTCAAGACTCCCTAATATGACTCTACGAACCACTCAGGATGTGGTTCCTGCTTCTTTATCATCTGTGGCCACCCTCCCCTTCTGTACCCTAGCTTTGCCATTCTTGGAACTCACCATGGCCTCTTCGACTCCTCAAACAGTTGGCTACCCAATCATTGCCTGAGAAACTGTTATTTATACTTCAGTTCTTATAGAAATGCAACTTCTAGGGCGTCTTACCAAGCTAAAAAAAAACAAAACTCCTATGTGCTTCCAAAGCACCTTGTGCTTCTTTTCTTTGTCTATTATTTCATTGTACTATATTTTACTCCCCCTGATTCCAACAAGACCTTGAGTCCATGCACTCATAGCTATATGCCCAGATCTTCCCACAGGTTCTAGAATAGGTGAGCACTTAAATGAATCAGAAGCATATTCTGGAGAAAGGAGATACTTTGTCTTATAAAAAAAAACAAATAATAATATTATTTTGCCATATTGATAATGGAGACTAGCCTGTCAGGAACAATGGAAGATTATATCATTTTAATTTATTAAATCGTGTTAATATAACTTTGCTTATAAATATTGCCTTTACTGAATTCCTGGAAGGAAGGCATTAGGATGTTTCCTTTGGATTGATGGTTTATTTATATTTAGGACACATTAATAAGGCTTGCTCTCATATTAGAAAATTCTATTATGTAGCCATTTTAAGTAGCGTAAGGGGCTAGCACATTGGTGACTGACTTGTATTTCTGATAATTAGTGATGTTGAGTAACTTTTCATGAACTCATTGGTTCTTTGCATGTCTTCTTCCAAGAAATGTCTGAGAAATATTTTTGTCTGCTTCAAAAGTTGGTTATTTGTGTTTTACTGCTAAGTTGTTTGGTTTCCTTACATCTTCAGGCTATTAACCCCCATAGATAGTTTGCAAATATTTCTACTCCATTCCCATACACAATGCAGAACATTTTATGTTGTAAATGAAACCAGATATAAAAAGAAAAATGCTACACATCATACTTGCATGTGGAATCTAAAGGAGTAATAGCAGTAGTAGTAGTAGTAGATTCATAGGAGCAGAGAGTAGAGCAGTGGTTACCAGAGAGAGTGTGGGAAGGGAAGAGGAAGTTAAATAGGAAGAATATTCAGGTTCTCCATTGCATGGTAGGTAAGGACATATTTCAAAATAACTAGGAGAAAGAAATTTGAAAATTTTAAACAAAGTAGTGAATGTGTAAGGTGATGGATTTGTTAGTCACACTGATTGGTAATTACACAAGGTACACATGCATCAAAACAACACATTGTACCACCAAACTTTGTGTAATTATTGTGCTAAGTGAAAGTAAAATTAAGTAAAAGAAAATGTTGTATTATGAGTATACCTGAGTGTCTAATGTTATTTGATGAGGACTTTTTTTTTCTGTACAAAGTGTTCCTGAATAATCTCTTTCTAGTTTGTAGTATTTTATCCTAATATAGACACATTACATTTTGTTGGTGGTGGTGGTTGTGGGGCTTGGACTCCGGGCCTGGGTGCTATCCTTGTGCTCTTCAGCCCAAGGCAAGCGCTCTACTACCTGAGCCATAGCACCACTTCTGTTTTTCTGGTGGTTACTTGGAGATAAGAATCCCACAGACTTTCCTGCCCCGACTGGCACTTGCGGGGCCAAAGGTAGGCTGGAATACAAAGCAAGATCATGTCTCAGGAAAAATAAAAGTTTAACCAACAATGTATAATATGAATTATATTTTATGAGGCAAAAATCTTGTTATAAGTTTTCTCACACATACATATATTTGGATAAAATAAATCAGCAACTAGTTTTAAAAAGAAATGAGCCTATGCTGGTGGCTTACTCTGTAATCCTAGCTACTCAGGAGACTTGAGATCTTAAAATCCTGTTCAAAGCCAATCTGGGCAGGAAAATCTGTGAGATTAACCACCAAAAAGATGGAAGTAAGGCTCAAATGGTAGAGCACTAACCTTGAGCAAAAAAGCTCAGGGATAGTGAGTACCCAGGCCCTGAGTTCAGACTACGATGGCAAAGGAAGGAAGGAAGGAAGGAAAAAGGAAGGAAAGAAGGAAGGAGGGAGGGAGGAAGGGAGGGACACTGCCAATGTAGCAAAATACTAAGCTTGCTAGAATATGACATTATGAATAATTTTTGTTTTATTCATTCAGATTTTTCTCATGTTTCTTTTACATGTGGAATAGTTACCACTTTGTAGTCAATAAAAATGAATAGATGTGAGGTCTCTTACGTTTTCGATTTATGAAATGAGTGGACACATCTTGAATGTAGACTGTGTTCCCTATTCCCTTGACTCTGGTATGCACAATTGTTTTCTCTTTCCTTGTGCAGGAATGCTGTTTTTCCTTCTGAATATAATTCCATAGAAAGCATTTGTGCTTGTCCTTGTGTGGGTGCCAACTTTGGTCATCAGTACTTGTATGCTTTAGGATATTCAGAAAATCAGTTAGGACCTCTCAGTTAACTATGCATTCTAATACAAATAGAGTGTTACAGAAATCTGTTTCCAGGAGCTTGCTAGATTTTCTAACTAATCAAATTTGTTAATAGTAGAGAAAGTGCTTAGTAGATATCCCAGAAAAACAGTCTTGCCTTATGCTCCTGATGCCCAGGGAAAGGACAAAGCAACACAAGAACTGTTTTTCCCTTCTATTTCTTTGGTCTGTATTCTTTCTTTTTTTTTTTGGTCCGGTCGTGGGGCCTGAACTCTGGGCCTGGGAACTGTCCCTCAGCACTTCAGCTCAAGGCTAGCGCTCTACCACTTGAGCCACCTTCCCAGCCCCTCTGTATTATTTCTTACCCAAACAGAATGCTTAGCTCTTTTATGAATTCCTTTCTCTATTAGTCACTTTCCATTATTGTAACAAAATACCTGACATAGTCAACTTACAAAGAGAGGGAAAGTTTATTTGGGCTCACAATTTCACAGGTTTCAGTCTATGCTCATTTGGTCCAGATGCTTGTGAGCCTAGGCTCATCATCATGGTGGGAGCATGTGGCACAGGAACTTTCTTATCTCATGGCAGCCAGGAAGAAACAGACAAAGAGGAGGATCCTTTTAAGAGCCCACTGATGATCTAAAACCTGCTGAGCCTCCTTCCTAAAGGCTCTGCCATGTCCTTATTGGGAATCAAGCCTTGAATGCACAGCAGACGCTTATCTAAACAATGGTGCTTCTCTCTGTAACTAAAATGCTTAAAACATGGCACTTCCAACAGAACACAGTTAATGTCAGTATTTCACAGGTTGCTTGAGAGTTGTTACACTATGTTATAGAAGTAGTATTAGCCTGGCAGAAATAACTATAGTCAGCATTTGTACTTCTCAGAGCACTCTTTAAATAGGGCATTAAGAATTGGGCTCCAGTGGCTCAGACCTGTGATCCTAGCTATAGCGAGGAAGCTGACATCTAGAGGGTCACAGTTTGCTCTTTTCTTTTCCTTTTCTTTCTTTTTTTATCCTTTATCTCCTCTCCTTTCCTTTCTTTTCCTTGATTTTTTTAAGACTGGGTTTTGCTATGTAATCTAACTTAGGATCCTCCTGCTTCAGCTTCCTGAGTGTGAGTACTATAGACATGTGCCAGCAGGCTTTGCTTTTTGTCTTTCTGAGTGCATTTCTGTTACCCTCTAGCTGACCTTATTGAAGAAAATCAGTTCATTTTTAAAGAACTCATGATTGCTTTTTCCAGTGGGTTTCATGGCTCATCCACGTCATCATCCCAGTATAGCTCATCACAGAAACATGTCATGTGCCATGTCACGATCTTCTTCCCATATCCTCTTTTTGTCTTTAATTTTTTACTATCTACCTGCCAACTAACTGTCATCTTTGACCCATCTCTACCATCATTTTCTTCCTCTATATGCCAAGTCTTATGCATTTTACTCACTAAGCATATTTCAAATTATTTCTCTCCATCATCACTAACCATCCATACCAGTATCATTTCTTATTTCTTTTTTTCTTCTGCTTCAGGCTAGCTCTCTACCATTTGATCCATGTTTCCACTTTTGGCTTTTAGCTGGTTAATTGGAGATAAGAATTTCTCAGATTAATCTGGTTGGAATGGCTTCAAATCAAGATCCCCAGATCTCAATACCCTGACTAGCTAGGATTTCAGGTGTGAGTCAAAGAACCTGGCTCATACTGGTATCATTTCGTGTCTCAGTCACTGAGAGTCATAAATACACTCCTTTACTTCAGTATCTGTCCTCAAAGACCCAGACTATACATGATAGCTCAAATGATTGTTCTAAATCAAAACCATCCTGATACCAAGTACACACACACCCACACTCACACGCCCCCCCCCCACGTATATACACACACACACACTAAATTTCTCAACTTGGTGTTAACAGCCTTTTGTGTGTGTGTGTGTGTGTGTGTGTGTGTGTGTGTGTGTGTGTGTGTGTGGTGTGGTACTGGGGATTGAACTCAGGGCCTTTTGCTTGCTATGCAGGTGCACTTTTTCTTGAACCATACCTCCAACCCCCTTTTCCATTGCTATTTTCAAGCTTGCTTTGTGCTGCAGGTAACTTCAGGTGTGATCCTTGTACTTATGTTTCTCCATGTCCTTTTGGGATGACAAGCATGCATAAGCCCACCTAGCCATTGGTTGAGATGGAGTCTCACAAACTACATTTTTTGTTCAGGTTGGCCTTGAACTATAATCCCTGATCTTCGCTTCCCAACTAGCTTGTATTACAGGCTTCAGTCACCACATCCAACCTACTTGTTCTTGCAGCTTCACCTTCTCCCGCTTTCCCTTCCCCCAAACCCTGTCGCAGCTACAATGAGCTTCTTTCTTTGTGTTTTGTTATTTCCTGACCTTTTGCATAAACTGCACTCCACTCACCACTTGGAACACTGCCTTTTCTGCCTCACCTGATACTGGTTATCAGCTACACTCCGTTTCAGATCACAGTGTAAATGCCATGTCCTCCTGGGAAGCCTTCCAGCCGGTTCCTCCCTAGACTTAGGAAGGTGTCCCCTGCTACACCCATAACACCTCAGACTTACTCCTGTGAGAGCATAGTGAGGCTGCATTTTCATTTTTTTACTTTCTTTTTCTGTCTCCATTATAAGATCACTAGCTCTCTAAGGACAAATACAGCCTCTTATTTCCTTTTATGTCTCCTGTAAAGTGATACTGTAAAGGTCCTGTAAAAGATCTAGTAAAGTCCTGGAACCAGTCAGGGCTCAGTTCCCATTGGCTGAGCTAATGAATGAAGTTATAGAAATGACAGGCTCCCTGGCTGCTAGAACATTTGCAAATAAAGCTTAAGTTACTCTGACTGGATTAACAAGTAAACCATCAGACCTAAACCAGATTGGGGGAAATCAGGACCTTGGGTTTTGATGGAGCTCCTGGCCTCTAGACTGAGCTGACTTTACCTCAGCTATTGTCCCTTACTGGGCGAAGGCTTGAACTGTAAAAATAAACAAACAAGGAAAAATATCCCTAATCCCTAAGTCTAATAGAAGCAACTTTATCCTCATAAATGGGTTTCAGATGAGGTAAAGTGAATTTTGCCTTCTTCTTTCACTTTGTGCTGCTACAGGAGCTTGAACTCCAGACCTTGGCACTGTCTCTTAGCGTTTCTGCTCAGGCTGACATTCAAAACACTTGAGCCAGAGCTCTACTTCTGGCTTTTTGGTGGTTACTTGGAAATAAGAGTCTCACAGACTTTCCTGCCTGGACTGGCTTTGAACTAGGATCTTCAGATCTCAGCCTCCTGAGTGGCTAGGATTATCGGCGTAGGCTACCAGTATATACCTTGTCTTCTTTTCTTAGAATATTCATCTAAGGATTATATGGTTTACAACCTAGAGGATCCTGGATAAATGGGTTTGAATAGTTGGAATCTTTTTACAAAATTATGCCAGAAACTGAGGTGAGCAAGAAACTCTGCTGTGTAGAAAGGAAGAGCCTGAAAAGGCAAACAAATAAATCAACCAGATAAAATCAGAAAGTGATAAATGGTTTGAAGTCAAGGATGGTGATGTGACAGGCAGGTGGAGAGGTTTTCCCAGCCAGGAAGTTCTCTTCACCTATGAAGAAAGACTCACCCTGGAGGAAGGAATAGTAGATCATAAAACTACAAGTTCAAGAAACCAAGAAAAAGAGCCATCTCAAGAAGGGGGGGGGGGAGGGCCCTACTGCAGAGGTAGGAGAGCTCCTTTGATGAAGAGTTGGAGAAGACACTGGCCACTGAGTACCTGAAGCAAGTGATGGACTGCAGGTAGGTACTTTAAGTATGGACTGAGGAGTTAAGGGCCAAAAGTAAAAGAAGAACTTTTGGCCTCTCCTATTTAAACTAGAGCCATGTATTGTGCTTTTCCCCTTTTCAGTACTCAGAATGAACTGTTGAAGTATTATCATGCACTTATTAAAATGCATTTGTGATACATTGTATTTCCTGAAGTGAAGGAAAGCTTAGAAATATCTTTGTCATTAGTGACTCGAGCTGAAGAATGAAGACTCCTTGCACATTTTCATTTTTACTGTTCTTACCCAATGGGAGTGCAGAAAGTAATTTGGCTTAAGAACTAAAATTAAAGCAATTACTAATTTTAACCTGTTCTCCTCCCAGGTGGTTATGGTAATAATTAAAATCAGAACTTGTAACAGTCACGTCCAGCTATACTCCTAGACCTTCCGGCAAATTACTGACATTTTTCAAATTTTCTCCATTTAGTTGTAACTTATGTGCCCGTTCTATGAGATTTAAAGGTGAATTGAACCAGGAGCTGGTGGCTCCTGCCTGTACTCATAGCTACTCAGCAGGCTGAGGTCTGAGATCATGGTTCTAGGCCAACTAGAACAGGAGAAAGTTTGTGGGACTCTTGTTTCCAATTAACCACCCAAAAGTCAGAAGTGGAGCTGTGGCTCAAGTGGTAGAGGGCCAGCCTTAAGTTAAAAAAAAAAGATAAAGAACAGTGCCCAGGCCCTGACTTCAAGTTCCTCCATTAGTACTAAATCAATCAATCAATGTAGTTGAATTTGAGATGAATTAAAAAGTCATGTGGATAGCTTTCCTTGCTGGGATATGCTGTCTGCATGATGTTTGTTAGTGATTATAGAGCTGGGTTTGCTGTTTGTAATTCAGAAACTTTATGAGAGTCTTGATGAAGACAAAAACTTAATGTACTGAAGTACTGAAAAAAGTATTTTTCTCCCTAAGGACCTCGGAGAATTCCACTAGTGTTTTCTCATTTGCCCTCAACATTTCCTCAAGGTGAGTAGATGGAAAGTATTATGCACAGGCAATAGGTGGAGGAACAGGGCCAAGAGAAATGAATGAACATGCCCAAGGCCATGTACTACGTCAGTGGCAGGGGAGGGATGAATCTCAGGTTATTTAATTCCCAGGGATCCGGCATTTGCTAGTGTTAGGCAGGTACCAAACCAGTTCTTGTTTGGTCTTCATGTATATGATTATGGTGAACTAATAAGACAACTGTTCTAAGGTATATCTCTATGTTTGGTGTTTATGTTGGCAATGGCTCTTAACTTTATTTTTAGTCTCTTGGTTTTTTTTTCAATCTGCTGTTTATAAATGATGACATTCGAAGGGTTTAAGTATGCAGTAATATTAAAATATTTATCTCATCTATTGCCTGTGGATTGTCTGGGATTCTGACTACAGCAACCTTATTGTTTTGCTAAAGACTAAGATTTATTGTCTGTTGTTTAAGGGATTAGAAATATAAACACACACACACACACACACACACACACACACATATATACCTTTCGTTGTATCATTTTCTCATCCAATATTCTTTCTCCATTGTGAAGTATTTGAAGGATATTTGGAACCTGTGGGTTTCTGTAAAAAGTACAAGTTGGTTCTTAGATATTTTTTTTAATGTTTACATGTGTTTCATGCTAGTATATATTCCTGCTGGGCTTTTTAAAAATTTTTTTTGATTGTAAGGTGAGAAGGACAAAACACTTTTAATAGGGATATAGACTATTCCATATATGAACAAAGTGCCAGAAATTTCATGTGCCTCCTAGAAGACAAGCAAGAAGGCAGTGGCATTTACACAAAGTCCATGTGCTACGTCCAAAATAAGGATGCTGCGGCACCCTTTTGTAGGTCTGGCTTTTGAAGAGCAATAGTGCATTTGTCCGAAGTCACCCCTCCTCTTCAATTGCTTGCTCAGGAGTGAGAACAGGGGTCAAATTAGGAGCAGCGGGATCTATAGTTAGACTCTCACAGAAGATCACATGAACAGACAAGAATCTTGTCTAGGCAGGTGCCACATTCAGAGGATAAGAACAGAGAAAATGCCAAAAGATATGTGAAACTCGGTGTTAATTGAAGTACAATGGGAAAACCAAGCCACTCTAGGTGCCTACTCTAACTCCAGTGAAGTTATGAAGTTTTGGTCCTAAAACCAAGGTGGACCCTAACTCTTACAACAGGGAGACAGAGAAATTGTCATTCTTCTAACTTAAGACTCACTCTGAGAACGCCATGCTGTTCTCAAAGCCTGAGTTCAATTATTATTGTTATTGCTACCATTATAGTTGTTGTTGTTGTTACAGTACTGGGGATTGAACCCAGGGCTTCGTCGTGCTAAGATAGCACTCTACCTCTTGAGTCATGCCCCTAGCCTCATTTATTTGTGTGTTTTTATGGTGCTAGGGTTTGAACTCAGGGCATCCTGCTTGCTAGGCAGGTGTTTTACTACCGAATTATGCCTCCAGCCCCTGCATTTATTTTTGAAATAAGGTTTCCCTAATTTTACCCTAGCTAGCCCTAAACTTGCAGTCCTCCTTCCTCCACTGGGCTCAGTTCTGAGAATCTTGATTCAACAGTTCCTAGGATACATGGCCAAGGAAAGATAAATCCAAAGAAGACAGATCAATTATAAGAACACAGACCAATAACATGGGTGAATTTCATAGACATGACAATAAGCAAAATAAGAGACACAAAAAGAATATTCTGCATGATTCCATTTCTTTGCTGCTGTAGTACAGGAAAATTAATAAACAGTGATAAAAGTCAGGTTAGTAGCTATCTTGGGGCTGGGCATAGTGATTCATACCTGTAAACTCAGCCATTCAGGATATGGAGTGTAAGCATTATGCCCACCTTTGGTCCTCAGCCCCACCCAGACCTGAGCCCCGCCCTGCCCAGCAGTTCCTGCCCTACAGCTGGCCCCGCCCTCTCTCCACCCAGACCCACCTGAACTCCCATCTACCTCACTTCCTACTCCTCAGACCCTGCTGCTACCTAGAGCGGAGGCTGCCATGTGTTCTCTCTCCAGCAGAAATATGGCTCCTCTAATAAACAGTTCTAATAATCTTTCTCCTGTGTCTGTATGCCTCTGCGTGGTCCCCTGGCATGGGTGTGATGGATACATTTATTGATCCTTTCATGGAGATTGGAAGAATTGTGGTTGGAGGCCAGCTCAAGCAAACAATGTTGCAACATTCTGCACTGGTAGAGTGTGGTGGGGGGTTTGTGGGTTCTGACTGCAATCCCAGCTTCTAGGAGAAAAGGGTAGTGCCATCGCCATCTGAAGCCAGGCCCCGGCAAAAAATGTGAAAGGCTGAGAATATGGCTGGGGGTGTGACTCAAATGATAGAGAACTTGCCTTACAAGCTCAAAGGTCCTGAGTTCAAACTTCTGTATAGACAAAAGAAAATAACAGCAGAAAATTTTGGAGCCAGGCTGTTTGGTGTGTTATAAAGATTGTCTGGGAAGGAATTTGAAAGAGGATTTTGAGGTGTGGGAAGCATTTTTCACTGATTGTATTTATGAAAAATACAAAAATGCCAAAAAGCTAAAATTTATATACTTCCCATTTTATCTCAAAAAGAAGTAGAAAGGCTGGGTGCTGGTGGCTTATGCCTGTAATCCTAGCTACTTAGGAGGCTGAGATCTGAGGATCACAGTTCAAAGTCTGCCTGGGAAGGAAAGTCTATGAGACTCTTATCTCTAAATAACCAACAGAAAACCAGAAGTGGTGCTATGGTTCAAAGTGGCAAAGTGCTAGCCTTAAGCAAAGAGCTCAGGAACAGTGCCCAAGCCCCGAGTTCAAGCCCCATGACTGACAAAAAAAAGTGGAGAAAACAAATTTTCCTTTCTTTCTGTTTTTAATTTGAAATGGGGACTTGAACTCTATATCTGATGCTTTTGCTTATTGGCTGGTGCTCTATCATTTGCACCATGCCTCCAAACCCAAATTTTTCTTTTTTGTTCAGTCTGGTTTGGAACTCATATAACCCAGGCTGGCACTGATGCTCAGGATCCTCCTACCTCAGATTCCTAAATGCTGGGATTGTAGACATGCACCTCCGCTCCTGGCATTTCACCTCCACTCCATTTCACTTCTCTTCCTCCCCTCTCCTAACAGACACAGACACAGACAGCCACACACACACACATGTGCACACGCACATGTGTGCTTGCTACATGCCTTGGCCAAGTTACATCTGCACTCTTCTTCTACAGAAAGTGAGGTATCAGGACAGTGACCTCACATTTCCCCTAGTGGCAGAGGTGTCACAGATGCAACAGAACATAGCATAGATACACACAGACCTCCAAGTGTAAGGAAGGAACTTGATTTTCCCAAAGGAAGGACTGGGGGAAATGTCTAGAACTCTAAAGCCACAGGGCTAGACAACAGTATTTACAGGGACTAAAGAAATGAACACAAAAGGATGCCCGAGAGTCCCTTTCTGCCTGGAAGTTCAAGAAAAGAAGAGGCACAATCGGCAAGGACGTTGCTAATAATGTGAATCTGTGGTTGCCTCTCTGAGCACAGGCTTAGCACCAGACTGCAGCGACAGACGGTTATGAGACCTAGGGTTTTTGAAAGGTGCTAGAGCCATCCGAGGTTGTCAAAAGCCAGGGAAAGCAGCTTTGCTGGAGGGATCAACCTGAAACCTTGGACTCACTCACAGTGTGTTTTAATCGTGTCCCCTACAGAGATAACAAGCACTCAAAACAAAAGCAATATTGGGAGATCATGTCCATTACCTGCATGGCTTTCAGCCTGGTGGTATGTCAGTGACACTGCACTCAGAGCAGAATGGTAGCGTGGGTTCTCCAATCGCAGTCCACGGGTCCATGAATACAAGTAGAGCTTGTTGGAGATCAGACATAGGCACTATTGTAATCAGAAGGACAGAGTGGCTCTCCGTGCAGTCATGTAAGGAGAACATTAACCATTTTTGCATGCAGAGACTGACAATGCTGTCAGAAACAACAGCTGCATCTGAGCATTCACAATAGTCACCAGAGGCCAGCATCAAGCTGAGCAATCAAAAATCTGGTAATTACGTTTAGAGATTATTTCAAGCTAGCTGGTCCTTTCAGCTATGCTATTTATGACAAGCAACTTTTTGTACTCTTTACCTGACTTATGTAGCAGTAACTCCTCTGTACATCACCTCTATAATAGCAATAAACAAGTTAAAATTTTTAAAGCACCTTTTTAGTTTCAGTCAGCTTGAGAGCATGTGCTTATGAAAGCGTAGGTGCTCTCTGAAGGGTCATGAACAGCTGTGAGTTCACCTTCCTGCAACACACCTGAATTGTTCCTTTTCCAGTGCAACTTGTTTGAGGCTCTTTCTTCCCAGGTATCAGAAATGCTTCATTAAAAACAGCTTTCTAAGTCTGGTCCTGGCGGCTCACGTCTATAATCCTAACTCAAAGCCAGCCCAGGCAGAAATGTCCGCGAGACTCTTATCTCCAATTAATCACAGAAAAAGCTAGAAGTGGAGCTGTGGCTCAAGTGGTAGAGTGTTAGCTTTGAGCAAAAGAAGCTCAGGGGCAGTGCCTCAGCCCTGAGTTCAAGCCCAAGGACCAGCACTCAGAAAAAGAAAAATCAGCTTTTGAGAGTCTATTATCAGGCCCCATTGTGAGTACTAAAATGCTTTCTGTCTTGAGCCTTTCTGCTTTGGCCAGTCTTTGCTTTGGCTATGCTGGTTCCGTATCACTTACTTTCCTCTCAGGTCCTCCACCCTGAACAAGCTTCTAAACCTACTTCTAGATTCTCCTGTATGACCTTGATCCAAACCACTTTCCATGAGTTTAGCGTTCCGTGCTTGTCCTCCAGTGCTTATCCTCTCTAGACAAGTTGCCTCTCATTTTACAGGAGCAATTATTTTGTTCCTTGTTCTGGCTTGAGGTAATTTAATCTTTTCCAGTACCTTTGAAGTCCTAACATTCTTACATACTGATGACCTCCTCATTCCTTCCCCCAGAAGAACCTATATTATGAATCTTGCATAAGCATTTCTCTAGAATATATCTTTAAGAGTAGATCTCAACCTGTAATATATCCAGAGCGTCAGCTTTACTGGGTAATTGCAAATTGATTTATGAAAGGCATATAACAGCTTCCATTTCCACTAGCATGCAAGTGTGGCAAGGAGAGTTGCCCCATGCAGGTACTCAGATACTCTGAGACAGAGATTCCTGGGCAGAATGTTTCCTGGAGAATAGTCTTTGGATCAGCAGTTGTGGAAGGGGAAGGGAATGGAGCAGGTTTGGATAGAGGGATAAGCAGGACTGCAATGGAATCGAAAAATCACAGCTCACCAGGAGCTCTGATGATGAAATGGCTCTTCTGATTGTCCTTGTTTGGGGCAAGGACACTTAGACCTTTGTAACCACACAAAAGCAGTCATTGGTATATAACCTTGGGCAAGGCAATTCTTTTCCGTTGATTTATGACAATTTGTTTCCCTATGTGTGGTTTGTTTCTTGGCTCTCTGTTCTGTTCCATGGTTTATTTGTCTATGCTTCTGTCAACACCACATGCTTATAATCCCTATGCCTGAATTGTAGCTATGAATCAATCTTGTGAATTGAATTTGTGAGAATTTTTTTTAAAAAAAACATTGAGTCTATCTAAGAAGGTGGCTTATCTCTCCAGATCTTGAAGTGTTCTTTAATGACACTCAATAAAATTAATCATCATCTCTTTTCAGGTCTTGCATATGTTTTGATAGACTTACTCCCAGATACTTTATGGTTTTGCTGCTATTATAAGTGGTATGGTCCAATAGCTTGCTGCTGCTGTTTAAAAATACAGTTTATTTGTGGTTTGCTCCAGCAATCTTATTATATGTTTTGCTAATTATAATCATTTTTCTGTCCCCAGAGCGGGTGCTTAACCTTGGGCAAGACATTCTGTTTGCCGGTAATATAGTACCCATGGCAAATACTGAATGGATAGCAAACTGCTTTTATAATAATTCCTTATAATACAAAGACTCTAAAAACAAAACTAATATGCCAAGTATGGTAGGACATGCCTGTAATCTCAGCTTTCAGGAGGGAGGTAGGATGGACAAAGATCAAGACTAGCCTTGGCTATATATAGTACAGAGAAACTCTGGCTCAAGGAACTGTGTATATAGCCTATCCAGCAGTGTTGATTTGTTTTCTTTTCCTGCACAGAATTATACCAAACATACTGCTTTGCCACCTAGATTCTTCGGCTATTATCTTGAAGTTCTAGAACTTGATCTGTTTCCTAATATTCTATGCATTTTACATCAATGAACTTAGAAATGCTGGTTAGATTTCTTAGTTGGTCAGTTTGAGTGCCTCTTTAGGGAAGAGAACCCTCAAAACAACTAGATAATTACACGTACAAACGGGAAGGCCTTGATTCTTTCTGAAAAGACTATAGAGCTAGTGCTGAGGAGGTACAGAACTCGTAGCACCAACACAAACAAAAAAAGATGGCTGAAGTTGTTCTCTTTATCCTTTGTAAATTGAAATAACATATTTAAGGCACTTATGTATCTTTTTTTCAATGCTTCATACTTCAACAGACCTTTGGTTATTAACTAAAGAGATTTTGGGCTCTAAACCAAAGTACTGAAGGACAGTCAAACAATTACTAAATGACAGATGGATATAAACCAAAGTTGCCTCCCTGCTCCCCAAAAAATACTTGTTAGGCTCCAAAGACAAAATAACCAACTGACCTCCTTCACCGCAGAGTGAGCTCCTGGATCAGGTGACTCCAGCTGTTTCAGCGGCTCTGAGCCAGGCTCCGAGCCAGGCTCCTGGATCCTGTCTATCCGGTGAGATTAAGCGAGAACACAAGCGGTTCCAATGGGGCAGAAATGACCTTACTAAGACCTAAATGAGTTCGTTAGGACTGATTTTAAACTAGACGAAGGTGAGGAACAAACTACAAGACATTCTAGCAAGCCGTGGTCAGTCTTGCTACAGTCTTAAGGGAGAATATTCAATATTCTTGGCACCATTTTAACTCCCATATGTCAAAACTTGAGAACACACGGAGCCTTCTATAAAAACATGACATGTTATCTGCCAAAAAGATATTAAACAATCCAAATTCATCTGGTGTTTTCTGTAAATAATCCACTAGACTTCCTTAGCATCTTGTAAGTCTTGGCTGTGTTTGTGCAAATAGAATTCTCAGGATGACTATATTTTCTGATTTCAGGAAAGAAAGAGTGTGTAGTTTTATTTGTGTATGGCAATGTTTTGATGTTATAATTCTGTGTACATATTTTATTCTTGACATCATGAAGTGACAATATTGTTCTAATGAAGTGATTTATTATTTCTTTGAAAGATTTTTTATACTCTCAACTCCATCTCAATTCTAAATATTAACAAATATCCCACAGAAGGCCCATTACAGAGAGTTTAGAAAAATACAAAATGCAGTCCAAGCATTGACTGACTAGATGGGGAGATAATATGCCAATAGATTTGAAAAGATAACCATAGCTTTTTATGAACTATGAGTTGCTCTGCTCTGGTCTTGTGCTAAATGTGATATATATATATATATATATATATATATATATATATATATACACATATATATCACTTAATCCTCACGATGGCCAGGTGTGATACATTAGTAGGTCACATGTTTTAAATGACAGCACTAAATTTAACAGGATCTTGAACTTAACCATGAGGATTTGTTCCATCCGATAATCATTTCTTGAGTGTAGGACATTGCAAAATGTAAGAATTCAAAGGAAAGAGAGCATTATTGAGTAGCACTCAAGCTAAACTTCATATCCCAGTTGGGTTTTAGTGAGTGGTGAGAAAGAAGGAAGGTGTCTCAAGCAAATGAAAGGATATTCCAAGAGGTGCAACACAGGAAAGCAAGTATGGAAAAAGCAGTGAGCTTCAGTGAGAACATGGACCACCTGAAGAGGAAACTCAGTGCAATCAATAAATGTTTCTAAGGGCTGGGAAGGTGGCTCATGGTAGAGTGCTTGCCTCGCATGCACGGGGCCCTGGGTTTGATTCCTCAGTACCACATAAGCAGAAAAAGCCGAAAGTGGCACTGTGGCTCAAGTAGTAGAGTGCTAGCCTTGAGCTAAAGAGCTGAAGGATAGCGCCCAGGCCCAGAGTTCAGGCCCTACAACTGACAACAAAAAAAAAAAGTTTCTAAAACACTAGTCAAACGTCTTTTGGGATGTGCTGGGAGTGTGGCTCAGTGGTAGCGAGCCTGCCTAGCAAAAGCAAGACCCTGAGTTCAAATCTCAGTACCACCAAAATAAAAAACAAAACAAGAAAGAAAATATCTCTTTGGGTGCCAGTAGCTCACTCCTGTAACCTTAACTATTCAGGAGGGTGAGATCTGATGATGAAGGTTTGGAAGCTGGCCCAGGAAAGAAAGTATGTGCAACTATTCTCTCCAATTAACACCCCCAAACAAGAATGGAGCTGTGGCTCAAGTGATAGAATGCCAATCTTGAGTGAAAAAGTTAAGAGATGGAGTCCAGCTCTGAGTTCAAGCCCCAGCATTGGCACATCCTGCCCCCCCAAAAAACAATATATAGATACAGTAATGCAAAGTTTTACCTCCCATATGCCATTATTTCGCTCCTCAAACATAATCAGTTAGTAGTTTGAGTATAATTTCCAACATTTTAAAACTCATAATAATATAGATCTACTTTTTTGTTGTTGTTGTTGGTTGTGGGGTCTGAACTCTGGGCTGGGCACTGTTCCTCAGCTCTTCAGCTCAAGGCTAGGGCTCTACCACTTGAGCCACAGTGCCACTTCTGGCTTTTTCTGCTTGTGGTGCTGAGGAATTAAACCCAGGGCCTCATGCATGCAAGGCAAGCATTCTATCACTGAGCCACCTTCCCAGCCCCTAGATCTACTTTTAACATAAGTAGAATTCTACTAGACATGCTTTTTTCTGCCGCATTTTTTTCCTCAGTGATATACTGTAATCACCTTTGTATGTTGATGAATCCTTTAGAATCTTTGAACAGCTTTAAATGTTCCAAAGCTCTAGATATTTAAAAACGGGAATAGCTAGAAAACATATTATAATACACAAATAACTTCGTACATTGGTCTAGCTATTTCTTTAAGTTAATTTTTTAAAAGTGGAGTTGTCAGATAAATTTGACATATGCTTTCAAATGCTACCCTGAACAATTTATCTCAATTTAGACTCTTCAAGAGGAGTTTTCAGTGCTGTTTTCCTCTCTGCATATTTACTAGCATCAGTTCCTAACCACAAAGCATCTTTCTGCGCAAAGCTGCCAAGGCCATAGCTGTGACATGTCAGCTAGCTGGCCTCTTTCAGATCATTATTTTTAATGCATGACTCATTGTCTATTTAAAGTCCTAAAATCAAGGACTGAACAGTCAGACATTAAGAAAATGAAGATGTATAATACATTAGGAAGAGTGACTACACATGAAATAAATCTCACCTGTAAGAAACCAGTTTTATTGCTTTGAGCCCGTGGTTCTCAAACTTGGTACACCTTGAAATCATCAGGGGAGGGTTAAAAATTATTAGTGTCTGGGTACCATCCCCTAAACATTTATTACTAAGTTGCTTTCTGGTGTGGCTCAAGTATTGATGTTATTTTACAGCCTTATGAGAGGCAATTCTAATATGAACTGAGAAATCCTCTTTTAGATGTTAAATTTTAAAAGACCCTTAACTCCATGCCCACCTTTCTCATAAGCTTGCTTGCCTTAGCTTTCTTCATTTCCCCCGCATTAGACCTTCTTAAAAGAAGGAATTTGAAAGCCAGGCATCGGTGGCTCACGCCTGTAATCCTAGCTACTCAGGAGGCTGAGATCTGAGGATCACAGTTCAAAGCCAGCCCAGGCAGGAAATTCTGTGAGACTCATATCTCCAATAAACCACCTAGAAAACCTAAAGTGGTGCTGTGGCTCAAGTAGTAGAGTGCTAGCCTTGAGCTGAAGAGCTGAGGGATGGCACCCAGGCCCAGAGTTTAAGCCTCACGACTGACTAAAAAAAAAAAAAGAAGAAGGAAATTGAGCAAAGTATAATATATCTAATATATCCAATACAACATCACCATGAAAATCCTTTATACAATAAATAGACACTAATAAAAAAGGAACAAGTGTTAAACATATGATATAGATACTAAATTGGGGTAGATCTCACCAGATTCAAACCAGGTGCTACGTATTAATAACTAAAGAGATAAATAGGTGTAGAATATAGAAATAGATGATTATAGATATAAATAGTAGAGATTGTAGAGCCAGAGATGCAAATAGAGATAGAGATAGAGCAGCACCTTGGCAAAGACCTGTGTTGTTTTCCAGGACTTAATTTAATTTCTGCACTTTGAATCAAGAAAAGTAAGGAACATAGGTATTAAACAGGCTTGAGTCAGATATTGTGTTAGGCCTTGGATAAACAAAATAGAGGCCTAGTAAGGCTGTAGAAAACAAATGAAATAAACACGATGGTTCTTAGAACAGTCTCTACCAGATGAAATCAACTAGTTGGAACAAGTCTGGCATGGCTGACAAGCGGAGAAGTGAGGATTTACACAAGCAGCCAGAGTAGCGTGAGTAACCGCTCCTGTGGAGATTGTTCTTCAGGTATTTCAGCTGCGTGCCGTCTAATGTCTCCCATCTTGTTACTATAAAATGCTCAAACATATTCACAGTGATTCATGATATCTGAAGGGAAATCCCATCATGTTTGGAGGAATAAATGTCCCCTCACTCTGGTGACTGGCAGAATGAGTCATTCACTTTCCACAAGCCTTCCGAAACTTTTGGTGCTCCCTGCCAACTTCGATTGCCAAGTAGCAGCTGACACTTTGAAGAGGACTTCTGACCTTCAGAGATGAAAACTTAGCCCTGAATATCAGTATGCTGGGTTTCACATTTGCCTGAGTTGATGACCAAGACTTCAAGGCCTGTTACTTTCTAGGGTTGCTGATCATTGGCAGCAGAACATCGGGCCTGGATTAATTTTTGTTGTTTATTGAAGACAGAATGGCTGTACCCAGGAGTATGCAGGTTAATGAGCTCTCAGGGTGGGAAGTGGAAAAACAGGAAGGGTTTAGGGTGAAGGGGGCTGATTTGGAGCATCTGTTTTCTGTGGTCTAAATACATCTGATTTCAAGCTACCAAGGCTAACAATCAACCCACAAAATTCCTGAACACTTAATAATCAACTCTTCCCAGCCTGTAGGTCTGGCTCCAACACACTGCTGCTGGCTCTGCCTCATTAAGAACTAACAATCTTTGTAATATAGTGTAATTATTAAAGCTAAAGTCATGTTATTGCTCAAAAGTCACCCTAAGCGAGCAGCAAATGCCAACTTATATCTAGACCACAAGTTTTTCACACTTACTCTCAAAGACTTGAAACGTCTAATAATGGAAAGGCTGTGTTAATACCTCCAGGAGATGTATTCATGAAAATCAAGGGTCTGAATTAGTTTAATTGAAAAGTTTCAACAAATTGAACTAAAAAGACATTTAATGAAATAATTAAATTGATTTACCAACAGTAATGGCTATATGGTTGACCATTAACCTCTTCTCTCATAAAATTCAAATTCTTTTTAAAGAGAAAACAACCTTTTTAAATCCCAATTTACTGACAAATATAAATTATGATCTCTTTGGAAAAAAGACCTCTCTCTCTCTCTCATTCTCTCTCTCTTTCCCTTTCTGTTTTCTGTCTCTATCTCTGTCTCTGTCCTGGGGCTTGAACTTAGGGCCTGGGTATGGTCCCTGAGCCTTTTTTGCTCAAGGCTAGTTCTCTACCATTTAAGCCACAGCTCCACTTTTGGCTTTTTGGTAGTTAATTGCAGATAAGAGAACCTCATGGGACTTTCCTGCCTAGGTTGACTTGGAATGTGATTCTCAGATCTCAGCCTCCTAAGTAACTAGAATTATAGGCATAAGCAACTGGCACCTAGCAAGACTTCTTTTTTTTTCCTTCCAAATTTTATTGCATTAATTAATTAATTAATTCCTTCATTAGTTACATGTCTTCTAAAATAAATGAGACATTAGTTGATCTGGAATTTATTTTAAAATGTAGCCAGTCTACCTTTCCCTGGGAAAATGGACAGTTTCTATACACATATGTAGAAGGTAACTTTGCTTAGCATTATTCCCTTAGAAGTGTCAGAAATGTGAGTCAAACATATTAACAAGTTACAACTTGAAATAATCAACAGCATGTGCTTTCCATACCACCATGTTATAAAAAAATGCTTGCTCTATTATTAGAATGCAAAAATAATAACATATTTATATAATAGAGAGGGTAAGAGTTAACTGAATACTGATGTTATTTGGCACAAAGTGTTCACTGTGACTCTGGGAGAGTTATGTACTGTTTCTAAGAGTTAGGCTCCTCCTTGAACTGAGCATTATCAGAAGGCTATCATGAGAGTTTAGTGAGATAATATAAATGTAGCAGTTGGCATAGGCTTGGTACTTAGTAGATGCATAACAATCATAAAAGTACTATTATACTGTTATTCTCTTGGCTCTTTACAAAGTTTTAAAGTCAATCCCACATGATATAATCAAATATTATAATCATGAGAAATATGTTAGGTAAATAACAAAGATGAAAATGTGAAGCCAGGCAAGTGGCATATACCTATAATCTCAGCTACTTTGGAGGCAGGAAGTTTGGGAGTGTAAGGCCAGTCTGGGTGTTAAAGAGAGAGAAAAAGGTGAAGGTTTAGGCAAAACATGGACTTACTTCTCACTATCATATATTTTATGTATAATTAACCACAACACTACTTTGCTAACTTAAAAGAGGTTCAATGTATCAAATAGCAGTAAAACTGGTATTCTAATCAGAAGATATTTTTCATTCATAGATAAGGAAAATGTTGCTCACTACTGATTTTGGAAATATTATTTGTTAAAAACAACCACAAGATGTTTTTTCTACTAGTAGCAGCAGCTATTTTAAAATGTTTCCTGTATGCAGTGTTACTGTACATATATGTTCAATATTTTATATCTCTTTTGATCTAACAAGCCTTTGAGGTAGGCACTGTGGTCTCTCATTTTTTTTAAAGTGATACTGGGGTTTGAATTCAAAGCCTTGTGCTTGCTAGGCAAGTGCTCCACTACTTCAGCTCTTTTTGCTTTTGAGTTATATTATTAATTGTTATTACTATTATTATCATTGGCAATATTGGGGTTAGAACTCCGGGCCTCATGCTCATTCAGCAGGTACTCTAGCTTTCTGGGATTTAAAAAATATTGTCATGTATTTTTGCTAAGGCCGGCATACTTTCTGTGCAGCTGGGTTAGAATATGTGTGCCACCATACCCAGCTTGTTCGTTGAGACTGGGGTCTTGCTAACTTTTGCCCAGGATGGCCTCTAATCATGCTTCGTTCAACCTCTACCTCCTGAGAAGTATAGAATTACAGATATGGGCCATCATGCCCAGAGTACTTTTTATAGATAATAATAATAATGCTAACATTTATGGTCATTTAGTCTGGGCCAAATATTATACCAAGTATATTATCTGCATTATCTCATTCTAATGAGCCAATAGCCTTTGAGATAGGCAATCACTATTATGATTCTGGTTTGCTAATGGAGATCCTATACACCTCTTTTTAAAGCAGTGCTGGGGAGCAGACTCAATATGGGTGAATGGTAAATTTGCTGTTATCACTGTACAGTAGGACATTTTCATTAGACATTATCTTACTCTGTTTAATTACATAACTCAAAGTTCTTCACAGTTTATCTTGCCAGAGATAGCCCTATTAGGAACAACCATTCATTCCTGAGATTTGACATTTTGTGGATGTATAACAAATAATGAAAATACTATTGTATTGTTATCCTTTTGTAAAGATTAAAGCCTCATGGTTGTTGGGGTAAAATTTTGCTCAGCATATGTTTGTATATTCCTTTAATACTATCACTGGTCCAAGAGCTGTAGAATAAGAAGACGCACTGTATAAAATTTGAAATTTGGGGGAATCCTTATATTAGCCAGGTCTGGTTGAGTTTGAATAAAAATAGATCCTGTTTGGCAGCTACACACTTAAGAGTAAACTATTCTTAACACCCAGTAACATGTTCTACCCTTTCCAAAGATAAAAATGATGATGGGGTCAAAGAAGTAGTTGTTTCAGGGCACTTGCTGCTATTAATAAAGCAGCCTCTGGGCAGGAAGTGTATACAGACAGCTCACAAAAACAGGAAAGTCACTCAGGAACCGGCTCCAAGATGCCTGCTCTGGATGGGCGGAACTGCCCTACCTTTTCAGGGGGTAGAGACCACAAATTAGAAGTCAGAGCAAGAACAGAGGGTTTCTCAGACTTTAAGTCAGGCCATGCTATGTTTCTAATCCTGTGAAGACTTATCTAGGGAAACAAAGACATGAATTTTCTATACTCCCTCATTTTACACCGAAGGAAACAGATCAGGGCTGGATGTGCTGCCAGTCTAGTGTTTTTGCCCATTCCGAATCCATTCTACCTTCTGCTAAGAGCCACCCCGTGGACTCTCCTTTGGGGACCCTTTCTAACTTGGATCTTTTGAGCTTGGAGAGAGCTGATCTCCCCAGATCAAAAGGGACTGAGTGGATGAAACATGGACACACATGGACCCCTCCAAGATTTCAGTAAGGCAAGAGGCAGAATTGGGATGGATTTGTAATGGAAGGAAAAGTCAGCCCAAGATCATACAATTATGGCAAAACTGGGACTATACCCTAGTCTCCTACCTCTCAGCCTGAAGCTCCATTCATCCTACCATGTCACAGAACACACAGTCAACAGTGTTTGACTAATTCCAATAGTAGTTTAGGTTCTATTTCAGTGCTATTAAGCCAGTCTGTCTCAGGGTCTGTGAGTTTTTCTTGTACATGAAACACCCAGAACATATTCACACATGTCCTATGGATTTCAAGAGAGCAACAGTTTCTATCAGGGCAAAGAGAAGACAATGATAATTTACTTTGTAGTCAATGTTGTTTTAAGACCATTTAAAAGGTATTTCATGTTACTCAGATACTATTATTTATATTTAGAGCATTAATGGCCACACTACAATTTATAGCCATGTGCAAAGTAAACTAATAGGATCACCAATTTGAAAAAAAAAAATTGCAGAAGTTTGTCAGGCGCCAGTGGCTCACGTCTGTCATCCTAGCTACTTAGGAGGCTGAGATCGGAGAATTGTGGTTCAAAGCCAGTCCAGGCAGGAAAGTCCGTGAGACTTTTCTCTCTAATAAACCACCAGAGAACCAGAAATTGCCCTGTGACTCAAGTGGTAGAGCACTAGTCTTGAGCTGAAGAGCTGAGGGACAATTCCCAGGCCCTGTGTCAAGTCCCATGACTGACAAAAACAAACAAAAATTCAGAAGTTTTAAAAAATGTCACCTAAACATGAAGTAATTTCATTCTTTACATATGGATAAAAGTCAATACAACAAACCTACTAATCGATAGAGAAAGAATACTAAGAAGTTTCTTAACTACTAATGGTCAAAATAAAATACTAATGATGAAAAAGAAAACAAGATAATCTGAAATGATGCCAAATTTTCAAAGACTTTAACATAATGTTTCTGCCCACCAAGGGCAGGAAAGATTCTTTTACAAATTTGATAAGCAACTTAAAAAAGGGAAAGGCTTTGACATTTTTCTGGGAATATAAAGAGTTCTGTTGTGGGCAAGCAGCAGATAGAAATGGAAGGCACCAGGGGGCTGGGAAGGTGGCTCAGTAGTAGAGCGCTTGCCTTGCATTCATGAGGCCCTGGGTTCGATTCCCCAGCACCACATAAGCAAAAAGAAAAAAAGCTGGAAGTGGCGCTGTGACTCAAGTGGTAGAGCGCTAGCCTTGAGCTGAAGAGCTGAGGGACAGCGCCCAGGCTCAGAGTTCAGGCCCCACGACCGGGCCCAAAAAAAAAAAAAAAAAGAAAAAAAAGAAATGGAAGGCACCAGGACAACACTAAGTAAATAAGGTTTATGTGGTTCACAGCGAGGTAGGAAAATGGCCATCTGTGAAGCAAAACAGCCAATAGCCAGGAAAAAAGACAAGGCTCTCGGCACCCAGAATATTTAAGAATCAAGAGTAGCTCAGAACTGGTGGCATATGCCTGTAATCCTAGCTGTTCAGGAGGCTGAGGTCTGAGGATCATAGTTAGAAGCCAGACTGGGCAGGAAAATCCACGAGACTCTTATCTTTAATTAACCACCAGCAAACCAAAAGAGGAGCTGTGGCTCAACATGGTAGAGTGCTAGCCTTGAGCAAAAAAGCTCAAGGACAGCACCCAGACCTTGAGTTTAAGCTCCATGACCACCTCCCCCCAAAAGAGTAAAGAGTAGTGGGTGTGTGGAACTGTGCACTAAGCTGACTCAAAATCTCTCATTAAGTTCACCAGGGGACAGGATGGAGACAGCAGGGAGGAAGCAGCACCTGCTGACATCTAGAAGCCTTTCTGCTTAGGAGAGGCATGTGCGGAGTTAGTTAGCCTTCTACACTGAAAGATCCGGGCTTCCACAGGGATTTGCTCTTTGGTTTGGTCAGGATTTTAGTCTCTTAAGAACATCTTTTCCTGGGGCTGGGAAGGTGGCTCAGTGGTAGAGCGCTTGCCTTGCATGCATGAGGCCCTGGGTTCGATTCCTCAGCACCACATAAGCAAAAAGAAAAAAGCTGGAAGTGGCACTGTGGCTCAAGTGGTAGAGCGCTAGCCTTGAGCTGAAGAGCTGAGGAACAGCGCCCAGGCCCAGAGTTCAGGCCCCACGACCGGACCAAAAAAAAAAGAACATCTTTTCCTGATTAAAAAATCCAAGGGGCAAACCAGATGGTGTGGCTCACACCTGTAATCCTAGCTTCTGAGGATTGTGGTTTGAAACCAACCCAAGCAGTATAGTCTGTGAGACTCATCTTCCATTAACCTCCCCAAAGCCAGAAGTCCAGCTATGGCTCACATGGTAGAGCCCTAACCTTGAGCACTGTGATTTTGCTCAGGGACAGTGCCCAGGCTCTGAGTTCAGGATCCAGGATTGGCACAAGCATGCGCGCACATACACATTATGACCAATGTGTGTACTTTCACAAAGATTGAGTTGTCCTTGCTGTTGGTGTGAGTTTCGTGTTGCATTATGGTGCTGTGCAGTAGGTTAAGCACTCACTGGAGTGTGTCCAAGATTCAGGCTGGGGTTGCTTTGTGCTGTAGTCTCAGTCCATATGGTCATAATGTTCTCCTAAAGCAGATGGAGACCACAGCTCCACCCGTCTCCCCCCAGCAGCAAGCCCAGGATGAGCTTCTCTCATCAACAGGAGGCCAGTGCCACCATATTTGATCATCCTTCCACATAGGTTTAATTCCTCCTTTGAAAAGATGGAAGTCCTGGTGTCCTGTTAGGTTCCTGAGATATATTATGTGGGTATAAAACTTCCAGAACTTCTCCATAGAGGCATAGGTGCCAATCTGCTTGACAATCCTGTTTATTGCTCTGTGAACTGGAGGGACCTCACGGTCCTCCTGATCACTGGAAAATGTAGTTAGTTGCAGGGGATGCTCTGTGGCCCAGGGACAGCAGCCTTCATCTCACTGCTGCTTGGAGCTTGCCATCTTTCTACGTGTGTTTTCCTTCATTCTCATTGGTCCCCATTGTCATCTTTCAAGGCATGAGACTTGTTCATTCTCTCATAACTGCCGTCACCAATGCCTTATAGGGTGACTTCCACTCTACTGGGTTTCTCCACCAAGGGCCTCCTGATCACCTGAAAATATGTTACTGTATTGTTCTCCTCTTTCTTTCCATCACCTTGTGATGATGGGAGGTGATACAATGTCTAGGTGATGAGATGACAGGAAGTGAATGTGACAAGCATCAGGTCTCTGTATCAGGCTGTGACGTGAGGGTCAGTTGAGCACAGTTAACAGTGGAGACAGCAAGTGGGTCACAGGGAAGGGGATAGGCTGGGAGATGACTCACATCCTGGGCTTGTGGAGCCTGGAGAAGTGAGTCCATCATGCTATTCAGAGTGCTATACTCTTGTAAACTTACTGTTTCCACCCGGAACTTTTCCATGGAGTACTTTGGGACTGAAGTTGACTACTAGTGACTAAAATTATAGATGGTGAGAATTTGGAGGAGGGGGAGACTATGATGCTTCTTATTTTTTTCCCTTTCATTGTCAAAATATTTTAGTCATTTTCATTTTACATTTCATGATTTAGAGAGAGAGAGAAAGTGATTTTGGCATTGGAACTCAGGGCTTCACACATGCTAAGCAAGCATTCAGCCACTGAACTACCCCTAGCCCTCAAGACTTTTCTTATTTATCAGATCAACCTAGTCTCAAGTAAACATGCTGTCCTAGTCAGTAGAATGTCAAATGTCACCTCAGGATGTATGTCGTATCCTATTGTGTTTCTTCTGTGGTTTTTGCATGCACAGCCCTGGATGCTCACACAAACAATTCCTTCAGCACTTTACATTCTTCTATTGGCCACAGAATGCATCATATAGAACTGAAAAACAATTGACTAAGTTGAAATCAATTCAATATCTAGGTCATTTAAAAATTAAGCTGGATATTTTTCAATGTATGCTTGGATTTTAAGTTTGTTTCTCCCTATCAGGACTTATTCAAATGAACAGTAAAAACTATTGGAATGCTTCTATGTTATTTAGAGATCTAGAGAATATTCTGTGTGTGCATGTGTGCGCTACCAAGGCTTGAACTCAACTGCTTAGCTTTTCTCGTGCATAGCTGGTGCTCTACCACTTGAGCCAAGTCACCAAATCTCCAGTCTAGCCAGCATTTTACTAGTTAACTGAAGATGAAGTTTCACAGACTTTCCTGCCCAGGCTGGCTTCAAACCATGATCATCCAGGTCTCAGTATTCTGAATAACTAGGATTATAGGCATGAGACACCAGCACCTGGCTGAGAAAATTGTTTTTGCAATACAGTTTTCAAGGAGGGCAGACAGAATATCTCAAGTTTGAAATACAGTGAGAATTCCAAAGTGAACATCTCACCCTTGATCCTTGGAACTAAGACACACTTGAAATCATTCACAACTAAAGTTAGCCAGGTCCTTCACACATCTCATGCCAGGAAGGCTTGAGGAACCACACCAGTGATTTGTGGTGAACAACCAGGACAATTGCACAGTTAAGCAAAGGTAAGTTCTATTGGTTCACATGACTGGGGTGGTGGAACTAACGTGGGCATGTCAATTCCCAGGGGCTGAAATGTGGTGTGATGTATCTCAGGAGGAACTGTTTGGTGTTGTTTGGGTCTTTTCTTTTGATGAGTAGCTAGGAGTACAGGAGTGAGCCACCAGCACTCGGCTCAGATCCGAGTGCTGGTGGCTCACTCCTGTAATCCTAGCTACTCAGGAGGCTGAGATCTAAGGATTACGGTTCAAAGCCAGCCCAGGCAGGAAAAGCTGTGAAACTCTTATCTCCAATAAACCATCAGAAAACCGGAAGTGGCGCAGTGGCTCAAATGGTAGAGTGCTCGCCTTGAGCTGAAGAGCTGAGGGACAGCGCCCAGGCCCAGAGTTCAAGCCCCACGATAGACCAAAAAAAAAAAAAAAAAGCAAAGGGAGTCTGATGCTGTTTTGAGTAGGAAAGGGTTTGAGCACGAAACCAATGAGGATCAAAAGCCCACATCATTTGATCATTTGGGTTCTAGGACGTGCTTTACCTTTGTTAGTATGACTAGACCAACTTCATTGATCCCCCACCCTCACCCCGCCATTGCCTACCTGTAAGACAGCCATAACAGACCATCAAAATTCATCTTCTTCATCTCAGAAAATGATTAGCCCAACTATTTGTCCCCAGAGACCAATTTGCACAAAATTCCTACTAACTTGATTAAACTTGGCAGGTTCTTCTCCCTCCTCCAGGTCCAGGAAGGCAGCCTGCCCACCTTTAAATACTGGGACCAGGAACACGAACCCCAAGCAGCCCCTCGAGATTCAGTGACCTCAGGGAAAACTGCCTGGGAACTCTTCCCTGTCACCACAGGCCTCTCCCCTGCTGACTTCTCACCTGCTTTCCTCCTCCCCATAAAAGAAAAGCCCTTTCTATTTGACATTAGAGATGACTGCAGAGTTTATGGTCTAGTATCAGATCATTCTTGCTGTTCTGCCTTAGAGCTGCTCCTCCTCTTGACTGAAATAATTCTTTTGAATAAAGTCTCTCCTTATCTTGGGTCAGATTTTTTTTTAAAAAATTAGACTCTGGATAGACAAGACAGTAGATGTCTACCACGATTGCCCAGTCTGATGAGGGATGAGGGGATCGAAAGTAATGATGTTTTCCATTCCATTCTCAAATGCAAATCAGTTGAGAAGCAGAAGCAACAATCCTATAGCTTTAAAAAGGAAGCTTTAATACCTTCCTTTTAAGGATGGTGAAATGGTCAATTGTATGACTGAACTTCGGGGACATTGTGCTAAGTAAAATAAGCTGGCTGAGAACAGGGAGTACTGGATGATTCCACTGAATTTCATAAAGTTTCTAGAATGTCAGATTCATAGAATCAGAAAGTAGACCAGCAGTTGCCAAAGGATGGAGAGAGGACAAAATAGGGAATTGTTGATTAAATGGTGCAGGATAGAGTTGCAGATTTTTATTTGTCTTGGCTTGTTTGGGTTTTGGCAGTCCTGTAGATTGAACTCAAGGCCTTTTGCTTGTGTATACTGCCAATCCCAAACTGTAAATTTTGCCAGACATAAATGTTCTGCAGGTGACACAACAATGTGGACATAGCCAACACGACCACAGCTATACACTTAGAAATAGCACGAGGGCTCATTTTATGTTATGTTTTTATTTTATGTTATATGTTTATTATTTTATTACTAAGAAAGTTGGTTGGAGAATTGCCATTGTGGACAATGAGTAAGAGTACTGGACTCCATTCCCAAACTGCAGCCATTCTGCAGGGCAGGGTTGAGTCCTTAAGGACAGGCCACTGTGAGAGAGGAAAGGGCTGAGTCACACAGGGAGTTTTCCCCTCAAATGTTCTTTCTTCAAGTTGTATCAAGGAAGATGGCTTTCTAGGAGGTCAGAGGAGGAGAGGCTCAAGGCCAAGCGTGACACACCCCTCCCCCAGCTCGATGGTCCCTTCTGAGGTAGATGAGAGCTGAGGGGTGAACATTTACCCCTGACAGAGCTGTTAAATGAGAAGAGAAGGAAGGGGAGAGGAGGAGAGAGAAGGGAGAGGGAGGGCAGGAAAGGGAAGAGGGAGGAAGGGAAGGGAAAGGGAAGGGAAAGGGAAGGAAAGAGGACAAGAGAAATGCAAGAATATAGCCTGGGAAGGAATTCTAGTCAATATTGCTAAAATTATGGGATTTTGAGTAATTTTTTTTCTAAATTAAAACAAGTGTTATGCCATTTGATACTATTTTGTCAACATTAGAAGTACCACATTTATTATAATTTGATAAACTCATTTATTAACTGGTTAACAGGAAAAATAAAGAGGATTATTAATATACAGTTTATATTTTCTAATTATCCTGATAAATTTCTGGCTTTTGTCTTGTAAGGTTCGTTAATATGTGAGACAATAGTTTGCTTTTTGTTGGTCGGTTGTGGGGTTTGAACTCTGAGCCTAGGAGCTGTCCCTGTGCTCTTCAGCTCAGGGCAAGCACTCTACTACTTGAGCCATAGCACCACTTTTGGTTTTCTAGTAGTTTATTGGAGATAAGAGTCTCACAGAGTTTTCTGCCTGGCTGGCTTTGAACCATGATCCTCAGATCTCAGCTAGGATTGCAGGCATGAGCCACTGGGCCCAGCAGGAAATATACTCTTGCTTAGATTTTTAAGGGAAATCCTACACTGAATGTAAATTATATCTCAAAACAAGCAAACAAACAAAAAACAAGTTGACAAGTCCTGCTATGTTGCTTGGGCTGACCTTGAAATTGAGGCTCAAATGATTCTTTGTTTCAGACTCTTAAGTAGTTGGGACTACGACAATGTCTCCATCACATGATATACCTTCACTTAAAAAATAATATAAGCCTGCTGGTGGGAATGTACACCAAAACAACCACTTTGGAAAGCAGTCCCGAGGGTCCTCAGAAAGCTAAATATAGACCTCCCCTATGACCCAGCCATACCACTTCTAGGCATCTACCCTGAGCAACAGGAACCAGGATACAAGGACACATGTGCCTCTATGTTCATTGAAGCACTGTTCACAATAGCCAAGGTATGGAAACAACCCAGATGCCCCACCACAGATGAATGAAACCAAAAATTGTGGTATCTATACACAATGGAATATTATGCAGCCATTAGAAAGGAGAAAATAATGGCATTCTCAGGGAAATGGATGGAACTAGAAAAAATCATTTTGACTGAGTTAAGCCAAGAGCATGTTCGCCCTGATATGTGGATGCTAAATCCAAAATGCAAGGAGATACAACAAAATAAACAGGACTTAAAAAACACAGGACCTCCACTCATTTTGTCATATCATTACTAAATGACTTGGCCACATATATGGTATATGTATATGTGCACATCTGAAGGAAGCTAGGAGGAGGACACAGAATCAGAGGGAAACGGGAAAACATACAAGAGAGGGGCCCATCAGCTGCACTGGACATTGATGAAAATGAACTAAGCAACACAAGGGCAGCGATGAGAGGGAGACCGTGAGAAGGAAAGAAGGAAGAGCTTGCACTAAACAAAAGGAAAGAAGTTTATATAAGAAATGTGGAAGAAATAGTTGTATTATCAAAGCTCACAGAATTCACAAACTTTATAGATCATGATAATGATAATTTGCCTTGTGAAAGTTAAAATGTGCTTGTGACTTTAGCTAAGTATCTCTAGCTCACAATGCTGTGAAATTTCTGAAAGTTATGTCACTTAATCTCAATAAAAAATATTTTAAAAGGGGCTGGAAAGGTGGCTCAGTGGTAGAGTGCTTGCCTTGCATGCATGAGGCCCTGCACCACATGAGCAAAAGAAAAAAGCTGGAAGTGGCGCTGTGGCTCAAGTGGTAGAGCACTAGCCTTGAGCTGAAGAGCTGAGGGACAGCACCCAGGCCCAGAGTTCAG
>NW_012267244.1:12378111-12384598 GCF_000151885.1 Dipodomys ordii | reverse complement strand
CTCACCTTGAGCTGAAGAGCTGAGGGGCAGCGCCCAGGCCCAGAGTTCAAGTCCCACAACTGACAAAAAAAAAAAAAGAATAGATATTTCTGTTCACCCTTGATGCCATGCTCATCTGGTAGCTGCATGGAGTTGTTAGCTGCAGAGGTTTAAGATCTGCCCAAGGTTAGATAGCAAGGTAGACCTACTGGCACGACAGAGTAGCCAAGGCTGGTTGGCTCTGAAAGCCCAGCCAGCTGGACAGGCCTGCCACACATTAGTGTCCAGAGGACACATGTATTTCAATTCCAGATATGGTAGGTAATGGGTTGCCAGTGAAGTAGTCTGGGTTCAGTAGAATAAAGTCCAAATGGAACTTATGACTTAACCTACTTCAGACTAAAGGGTAAGGGCAGGACTTGCGTGTGAGATAACATGGGAAAGGAGATCAATACCCAGCTCATAGCAACACAGGCTTGGGACGGTAGTAATCACAATCAGTCAGGGCCAGTCCTTGCAGGTGCCTAAGTCCAGTTAACAAAGTGAATCCCAGGGATGAACCTGCCCTAGGGATTCTCACCAGACATGAACAAACGAAAGATTTCACTTATCTTTTGTACGTCCAGGGGCTATTCATCACATGCATGCATACTTGTACACATGCATGCATGCTTGTATGCACAGACTCACCTAGTGAGCAGAGAAAGAGAAATGGAGAAAGGGATGGAGGGAAGGAATGAAGGATGGAGGGAAAGAGAGAGGAGGAGGGAGAGGAAGCCAGGAGAGGAGGCAAATAAAGGGCAGGGGAAAGGAGAGGAGGCAAGAAAAGATGGCAGAGGAAGTGGGGGGAGAGGGGGAGAGGAAGGAAGGGATTTATTACAAGGAATTAGTTTGTGTGATTATGGGGGTGAGGTAGGCAAGTCTAAAATACGCTGACCAGGCCATTGGGGAAGACAGGCAGGAATTGACATTTAGGTTCAAAAGCAGAATTTCTAGCTTCTTGGAGACATTTCAGTTCTGTTCTTACAGACTTCCAGCTAACTGGATGGGGCTCACTAGGGCTTTAAAGGAGTATCTTTTCTTAAAGTCAACTGGATGTAGCTGTTCACTATGACTACTACTCTATGCCTTTTCAACAACACCTGAATCAGTACTTGAGTGAATGACTAGGACACACATAATCTATCCAAGGTGACAAATAAAAGTGACCATCATACCAGTGAAAAGCTATTTGGTTAAGTATCTGATTTGGGGTTTGGAAATGGGAGCCTTTGAGGGGGAATAACTCTTGCACTGGAAAACAGACTGTGTTTATCACATCATATCAGGCTTCCCAGGGCAGACACACACACACACACACACACACACACACACACACACACACACACACTCCAATCATTTCTCTGATTTCAGGGTCCGAAGCTCTTGAAAACAGAAGATAACAACTAAGAGCACATTGTCTGTCCCAGAGATAGTATAACAGACAACAAATGTGGGAGTCAGACGCATTAGAGTTGAATTGTAGCTTTGTCACCTTATAAAATGATGGGAACTTTGATGCACTTTGCTAACATTTAAAAAAATTTCCATCAGTTTTAATCTGAATACGGTACAATTACTCAGTTGAATATCTCAATGCATTTAAAATCAATATACCTATATAACTATACATGTAATAAAGATATAGAACAAGTTTTTCAAACTCCTTCTTTGTCACCAGCCCAAAGTAACTACCTCTCTACTTTCTGTC
Organism: Dipodomys ordii; assembly: GCF_000151885.1. Classification (NCBI taxonomy): domain Eukaryota; kingdom Metazoa; phylum Chordata; class Mammalia; order Rodentia; family Heteromyidae; genus Dipodomys; species Dipodomys ordii. Next base: position 12,382,869 of record NW_012267244.1, on the reverse strand, counting down.
ACTACAAGTCACTTTATTTATTTAAATATGAATGAATAATTTTTCTATCTTGTGTATCTCTACTGAGATATAGCAGCACATAAAAGAGACAAAAGTAGCTTCCTTGGAGCTAGGTATGGTGGTTCATGACTACAACCCCAGCACTAGCTAACCTGAAGTGAGAGCATCCAGAGTATGAAACTAAGGAGTTGGCAGGGGATGGATCAAGTGGTATAGCACTTGCTTAACAAGCATGAGGCCCTGAGTACAAATCTCAGCATTGCAAAAAAAAAAAAAAAATTCAAGTCAGCTTGAGATACCTGTGAACTCTACCAGCTAGACAGGAGTAGATTCAGGAGTCTGACCCAACTTTTGAGGCTAAGCTTTGATTTCTCCAAGACAACTATACTGAGCTACATCTCGGTCTTACTTCTCTGCTTTTCAGACTATGGCTTCAACTGTTTCAGATTTACAATAGATTTTTGGCACTTGTAGGATGACCCAAGGGGTAGTCTTAAACAAAAAACCTGTATGGAAACTCCATACAAGTTTTGCATGATTGAAGTTATGATATATAATGAAATTAGGATATATAGCTATATCATGACACAATGGATTTGGAGATTTGATTTGAAAGCCATAAACCTGACAAATTCTTCAAAAATATGTTTTAAAAGAATATAAAATGTTTCAAGCAATTTTTTAGAAAGGCTTTTAAAAAACATTTATATTTGTCATATTTGGATTGGAGTTTTAAAGAAAAAAATGTTGTAGCTGTAAATTGCAGCTTTCTCTGTGCTATCCCTGTATTATCTTTCCTTTTTTGCTCATCAGAGGAATAAGTCTTGAATTCAGTGTCCATTTTCCCATCCAAGTACCAGCTGTACCTAGCTTCTGATCAGGAAAGATGGAGCATGTGTAGGGTGGTATGGATATTTTATATGGCTATGCACAGATCCATAGCATTGTTTTGAGTACACATCTATACATGTAACTGTAGATGAGGGGTAATCTGAACATATACTTCCACGATAGCACTTCTGGGCTATTTGGTCATATCTCTATTGATAAATGTCACTTTAATTCACTCATCTTCATTGCAATAAACCCCAATTGTTCAAAGAGACCCACTGCATGGGTGCCTTGATATATGGACACCTTGCTAGGTTTCAGTCTATCACTATCATAAACACAGATCTTGTGAGCACTCAAGTAGCCATCTCATGGTGCATGTGTGAAAGTTTAGTGATCTATGTCCATGGCATGGAATTGTGTCCATCTTCAATACTGACAGACAGATCCCTACCAATCCAACAGAGTTGTGACAGAATCATCGTGCTGGCTTTAAAAGTATAACCATCTTTTTCTTTTTATATTACCTATATGTCTAAAACCTTTCCAGTCTATTTCTTTCCTTTCTCATGGGAAATCAGGGTAGCTATTATGGACTTGGGTGGGGAAGTACTGTGGATTGAACTCAGGATCTTATACTTATTAGAACAAGGCCTTATACTTTTGTTTTTGCTGTAGATTTTTTTTTGGGGGGGGAGGTCCGGTTGTGGGGCCTGAACTCTGGGCCTGGGCGCTGTCCCTCAGCTCTTCAGCTCAAGGCTAGCACTCTACCACTTGAGCCAAAGCGCCACTTTCGGCTTTTTTCTTTTTGCTTATGTGGTGCTGAGGAATCAAACCCAGGGCCTCAGGCATGCAAGGCACGCGCTCTACTACTGAGCCACCTCCCCAGCCCTGCTGTAGATGTTTTGAGAGAGAGCCTTATGCTTTTGCTCAGGTTGGCCTGGAAACACAAACCTCCTATCTACATCTCTTGCATAGTTGCTAATATAAATGTAAAGCACTATATCTGACTTGTTTGTTGAGATCTCACTAACTTTTTGCCTAGGTTTGGACTCAAATCATAATTCCATTTCTGCTTCCTGGATAGTTGAGAAACAGGTGTATACCACCACAAACAGCCTTTATTCCTTTTGATATATCTTAGTCTATTTTTGTCCTTTGAAATATATTTGAACATAGATTAAAAAATACAACTATCTAGTCCTTTTGACTACAAATTGTTAAGAGTCAAAAGAATGCTTTCTTGCAATTTCTTGCTCACTTGGTAAATATGTAATGTGATCAGAATTATTATGTTTTGTATAAAGCATAATTATTGTTGGAGAAACTTCAATATCAAGAATAGCATAGATAACCAGTTGGTGTGAGCAGTCTTTAGCAACTCTGGTTAGTGGAAACCTTGAACTTGCACTGGGATGCAGTGGTGACACTGGTGAATGAAGTCATCCCGCCTCTCTAAACACTGCTATTTTTAGAGTGTCTACCTGGGAGATTCAAGAGTGCTTGGATAAGCTTACAGGGAGCTCCATGAAGAAGAGTTCCCCTGAATCTGGGGGAAAATGATGCTTAATTAAATAAAAATTTGTACCCCATTGACCTACGAAAGGCACAGACCATGTAATAAACAAACCTAAGATTTATATTTCTTTTCTTTTTTTTTTTTTTTTTCTAGTTGTGGGGCTTGAATTCTGGGCTTGGGGACTGCCCCTGAGCTCTTCAACTCAAGGAGAGCGCTCTACCACTTGAGCCACAGTGTCACTTCCAGTTTTCTAGTGGTTTATTGGAGATAAGAGTCTCATGGACTATTGTGCCCAGGCTGGCTTTGAACTGCAATCCTGAGATCTCAGCCTCCTGAGTAGCTAGGATTACAGGCATGAGCCACTGGCACCTGGCCTTTTTTTTTTTTTTTGGCTGAGGACAAAAAGGAACTTTAAAAAAAAAACAAAAAAACAGTCCTGGGGCTTGAGCTCAGGGCCTGGCTCTCTGGGCTCAAGGCTAGCACTCTACCACTTCCTGCATTTTCTGTGTACGTGGTACTGAGGAATCAAACCCAGGGCTTCATGTATGCTAGGCAAGCACTCTACCACTAAGCCACATTCTCAGCCCCCAAAAGAACTTTTAATCCTGTGTGCAAAGGGAGGATATAAACTGTGGGCTGAGACTGTACTTTCTCTTACAGTTGCTTTGTAAACTCCAGATGGAAAGGAAAAGACATGCCTTACACTTTCCACCCTTATATTTAAGTGTTCTAGTGGTGAAAACATGAAAATATGTTTTCTTTGCTCCAAGAATGGTCAAAAAGGAAGATTCAAGATCAAAACTCTGATTAAAATGATTGCTAAGATTTAAGACAGAAGCATCTGACCCAGAAGAGTTATTTATACTTGTTATCGCTCAGTGAGGATTGAGGCCACAATCTGACCTCTTAGTTACTGATTAACTTGGCTGTTTGGAAATATTAAAAACTGCCTGTCAAGTCTGCCAAAGGGCTCCCTCCTCCTTCCCCTGAGGAGGGGTGTCTCATGGGGGCAGCTAGATTTTTTTTCTAGCTGGCACAATAAAGTCAGTTTGAGTAATATTCAAAACAAAAGGCCTTATACATTAAGAAGTAATGAAGTTTTGAGGCGTTCCTTGGAACTTACACTTGTAATTTTATTTAACAACTTCTGGAAATGCTTTGGAAGCAGTTCAACATTTTATAACAATATTTTTGAAAAGTAAAACTTCCCTCCTTCACCAGAAATGAAATGACTGTTTGTGGAGCAGATCTTTGAAACTGAACACTCCGTCCCCTTGAACTTCATGCTCCCCTTACATTCCTGCCACAGTCCTTGTTTATAGCTACTTGCCTTCAAGTTCCAGGGCTTCCCAGGTGGAATGTATCTACATTTACTTCATTATAGGCACACTGGCACCTCAGCTTCCAAAGCAACAATTGTCCTTGCCTTCAGCAATATCATCAAACTTCCAGGTTCCTTCCGCAGCCCTTCGGTCTCCCTCCCTCCTGGCGTTAATAGTTCAGTTTAGTGACCTTTACCTGGGAGAATCAAGGTATTCAAGGTAAGAGAACTTTATCCTGGACCCAGGATTCACATTCTAATGCATGATTTCATTTCTCTTGCCCCAGAGGCACACAGCAGGCTACTGACATTTTGTCCACAGGCACCAAAGAAAACTGTGTTGCCACTGTTCTAACAAGCCCCTAGTTGAATTGTGGAGTACTGCGAAATCTTATCAGGTAGACAGCGGAACTAATCAGGTCTTTGTAGACTTCAATATGAAGATACATTCCACTAATAGAACAAGATTCTACAGACTCTATCTTAACTTGAACTTCAATGGCTACAGCCTAGTAGCAGTTAGCAGTTTGGCTTTCCTGAAACAAATTCTCATCTTTGGAGGGAGAGGAGGGAGCAGTACTAGGGTTTGTTTGTTTGCTTGTTTGTTTGTTTGTCGGTTGCAGGACCTGAACTCTGGGCCTGGGCTCTGACCCTCAGCTCTTCAGCTCAAGGCTAGCGCTCTGCCACTTGAGCCACAGCGCCACTTCCAGCCTTTTCTGCTTCTGTGGTGCTGACGAATTGAACCCGGGCCTCATGCGCGCAGGGCAAGCACTACCACTAAGCCACCTTCCCCGCCCAGGGTTTTGAACTCAGGGCTCTGTACTTAGTAGGCAGGCGTTGTACTCCTTGAGCCATACCCCTAGCTCCTGGAACAAGTTCTTTTTTTTCCTCTTTTCTTTCCTTTCTTTTTTTTGTGTGCTGGTCCTGGGGCCTAAACTCAGGCCTGGGTGCTGTCCTTGAGCTTTTTTTTTTTTTTTTTGGGTCCGGTCGTGAGGCCTGAACTCTGGGCCTGGGCGCTGTCCCTCAGCTCTTCAGCTCAAGGCTAGTGCTCTACCACTTGAGCCACAGCGCCACTTCCGGCTTTTTT
>NW_012267244.1:12376431-12378061 GCF_000151885.1 Dipodomys ordii | reverse complement strand
CTGGAAGTGGCGCTGTGGCTCAAGTGGTAGAGCACTAGCCTTGAGCTGAAGAGCTGAGGGACAGCACCCAGGCCCAGAGTTCAGGCCCCACAACCGACCAAAAAAAATAAAATAATATAAGCCATATGCTGGTGGCTCACACCCATAACCCTAGCTACTCACAAAGCTGAGATCTGAGGATCACGGTTCCAAGCCAGCCTGGCAGGAAAATCCATGAGACTCTTACCTTCAATTAACTACTAGAAAACCAAAAGTGGTGCTGTGGCTCAAAGCGGTAGAATGCTAGCCTTGAGCTAGCAATGGGACTGAGCTTGAACTCAGGTCTTGAGTTCAAGCCCCATGACCAACAAAAATAAATAATAAAAAAAATAAAATCAATAAATAGCCAAGCACCCATGGCTCACATCTGTAATCCCAGCTACTCAAGAGGCTGAGATCTGAGGATTGTAGTTTGAAGCCAGCTGGGGCAGGAAAGTCTGTTAAACTCTTATCTCCACTAAACTACCAAAAACAAACAAACCCAAAAACAAAACAAAACAAACCCCTGGAAGTGGAGCTCAGGTGGCTCAGAGAATAGAGCAAAAGAAGCCCAGGATAGGGCCCAGGCCTTGAGTTCAAGCCCCAGGATTGTCACCAAATAAATGCATGAATGAATGTAAAACAAAGCAGAAGAAAAAATTTCTCTGTGAAAAGTTCACACATAAGTCTGAATATTCTATAGTATAATATTTTGATACTATAAAGTAAAACTCTTTGCATCTTTAAAAAAGTACTTAGTATTACATTAAAAAAAAAACAACCTTATATCCCCTATCAGCCCAAAGCACATTTGGTTTGAATAATTCCTGCATCCTTAGAGACATTCTCTCTAAGGAATCAATCCACTTAGGAAATTACTTCCTAGAACTTGTACTTATCCATCACATTTGCTTTGAGGGGAAAATGGTGCTCTTCAGATAAAACATTACAGTGACCAAAATACCTCCTATGTGTCAACTTTATATTCCTCTCATTTAGTTTTGCATCATATACTTTGGCAGGACTTAAGACAAGAAAAGCAGACAAGTTTTTATTTTTACCATTCATGAAAGCAAGCCAATTTGGCAAGGGTGTGGGGCCACGAGCATTTCTTGGGCACAGCAAGAGTATAAAGACATTCAGCCTTCCTTCTCCAAAGCAATTTGGCAATAAGTAGCACATCAAAAATTTTACATATGGATATTTTTTGGCCTAGGAATTCAACTTCTGGGAATTTATACTAGTGAATGAATTAGATAAATATGCATAAAAGGGTTTTCATGATTATAATGAGGACAAGTTAGAAATGACCCAATCCGGGAGAAGATCTTTACTAGCCATACAACCGACAAGGGTCTCATATCTAAAATATACTTGGAACTCAAAAAATTAAATCCCCCAACAACAAATCCTCAAAGAAACAACTGCCCAATAAACAAGTGGGCGAAAGACTTAAAGAGAAACTTCTCTGAAGAAGAAAGAAGGACGGCCAATAGACACATGAAGAAATGCTCAACCTCCCAACCATAAAAGAAATGCAAATCAAAACAACATTGAGATACCACCTCACTCCAGTTAGAATGGCAAAAATCAAGAACTCTAACAACAACAG
>NW_012267244.1:12329840-12361176 GCF_000151885.1 Dipodomys ordii | reverse complement strand
AGGCAAGTGCTCTACTACTGAATCACCTTCCAAGCCCCCTGTCCTTGAGCTTCTTTTGCTCAAGGTTAGTACTCTACCACTTGAGCCACAGCTCTGCTCCTAGCTTTTTTTTTTTGTGATTAGAGATGAGTCTCACAGACTTTCTTGCCTGAACTGCCTTCAAACCAAGATCCTCAGATCTCAGCCTTCCAAATAGCTAGAGTTACAAGTGTGAGCCATTGATGCCCAGCCTGGAACATGTTCCTGTTCTTACTTAAAATGATTTAGTGAGGGTTAGGTGTACAGGCCTGTGATTCCAGCTCTCAGGAGACTGAAGCAGGAATTCCGAGCTATATTTTTGTACAGCCTGAGCTACATAGTAGGACCCTCTAAATATGTTAGTTTATGAGTTATGAAAAGAACCAAGTCTGAACGCTTCTCTGCACAATTTGTGTGTGTGTGTGTGTGTGTGTGAGTGAGTGTGTGTGTGAGTGTGTGCGGGCGTGCATGCCCACGCTGCTCTATGGCTTGAACTCAGAGCCTAAGCAATATCCCTTAGTTTTTTATTACTTGCTAGAGCTCTACCACTTGATCCACAGCCCCACTTTTTTTGTTTTTTAAAGAACTGGTCGGCTCTAATATTCTTTTTTTTTTTTGCGGGGGGGTCCGGTCATGGGGCCTGAACTCTGGGCCTGGGCGCTGTCCCTCAGCTCTTCAGCTCAAGGTTAGCGCTCTACCACTTGAGCAACAGCTCCACTTCTGGCTTTTGTTTTTTTGCTTATGTGGTGCTGACGAATAGAACCCAGGTGGCTCTCCGACTGAGCCACCTTCCCAGCCCGACTCTAATATTCTAATATTGGGCCTCAGTCATGCTAGCTAAGCAAAGTATTCTACCATTGACCTATGTCCCTCGGCCCAGCACAAACATTTTAAAAGGGAATTTACTTTATTCTTTTAATTTATTCTTATCCTGACCCTGCCACACCTCTCACTTAGCCTTCGGACATTAGACATTAGCCTGTGGTCCTTAGAACCAGTGCACTGAATAGAATCTCCCCCATCAGTCTTTGTTCCAAAATTTGAAAGGATCTAGATTGTTTTCAGGATCACTGACCACATTTTCTGCCTCTGACTTCTGTCATGTTCATGCAGAGAATTGCCCAGAGTCTTCTATTCACCAAAATGGGACTTTTGGAAGAAAACAAAGAAAAGGAAAAATGGCAGGAAAGAAAAAGATGCTTCTAGGCTGGGGGCGTAGCTCAAGTCAAATAGCACTTGCTGAGAGAGCAAGAGAGCAGAGCAAGAGAGCTTGAGAGTGAGACACACACACACACAGAGATAGAGTGAGAGAGAATGGAGATGCTGCCTGTATCTGGTTAAACCACAGGATGTGCCATCTATCTACTGAAAAATCAGTAGCGTGACCATAATGAAGTACAAAGATGGAACTCAATACAGAGCCCCTGCCTTCTTTTAGAAATAAACATTGTTAGGGTACCTTTTATTTCTTTTTCTTTTTTTTGCCTTTCCTGGGACTTGAATTCAAGACCTCGGTGCTGTTCTTGAGCTTTTGTGCTCAAGGCTAAAGCTACCTCTTAAGCCACAGCTCCACTTGTGGCTTTTTTGGGTAGTTGGTTGGAGCTAAGAGTCTCACTAAGTTTGCTGCCTGGGCTGACTGCAAACCTTGATCCTCATATCTCAGCCTCCTGGGTAGCTAGGAGGATTACAGGCCTGAGCCACTGGTATTAAACTACTCTGAATTCCCTCCTTCTCCTCCCACTTAATTAAGGTAAGGTTAGGGAAGGCGATGCAAGGTTTTAAAAAATGTCCCAGCTCAGGGATCTCCAAAGAAAGGGGTCTAAGGGGTAAGAATTTTGTCTCATGGTACCTGATCTCAGTTGGAAATTCACTGGCTAATGTGCTGCTGACCGAACAAAACAGAGGATAATTGCCTCTGACTGAAGATTTTTAAATTGAAGCTGAGAGAGAGTAGGCCATGTGCATGTTTAGAACAGTGATGGCATTGTGAATCACAGCACAAGTCCCACTTGTCAGGCACACAAATGCTCCAGACCATAGAAAGGCATCTGATTTGGGACAGGAATGACAAAATGGATCTTCTGGTTTTCTCCACTTTACCATGAATACAAAGGGACTGATGCCTCCTTTGTTCTGAGATGAAGTCTTGCATTCCTTTTAGGACCTATCCAATCATTAGGAGAGTGAGAAAATTCCCATTTGGTATCACTCCTACAACTTTCTGAAAGAAGTAACCTTCATTCTGTGTCACCCATTAGAAAAAGAGTAATATAAAGGATGGCTTACCAGAATATTTTACTTACTTGCTTCCGTTACTTTTCTTTTCCTAATTTATTTTTACGGATTTTCTCATTGCTAAATGAATGTCTTAAACAGTACTTTTTTTGGACAATATTGGTCACTTTTTTAATATGCTTCTACCCATTGGACTAGAAATTACATTTTAAAAATGTATCTAGCAATTAAAGTAGCAGAGGCAAAAAATAATATGAGGATAGGCTTGATAACAGGGTTTATAAGTCTCAAGACTGGATACATGTCAGTATTAGAGCATTTGTTTAGCATGTAAGAGCACCTGGGCCACAAAGGGGGAAATAGAGGGCAAAAACCTAAATGTTCAATAGAAGATGGGTTAAATACATCATCCTACATTTATACAATGGGATTCTAGGCAATCATTAATTGAAATGCATCAGATCACTGGGTACCAGTGGCTCAAGTTGGTAATCCTAGTTTCTCAGGAGGCTGAGATCTGAGGATTGTGGTTTGAAGATAGCCTGTGCAGGAAAGTCTGAGACTCTTATCTCCAATTAACACCAAAAATCTGAAAGTAGAGCTGTAACTCAAGTGGGAGAGCACTAGCTTAGAGAGAGTATAAGCCCAGGACTGTCATGTGTGCACACGCTTGTGGACACACACACACACAATCTTTAAATATTCACTAGTGAAAAAGAAGGTACAAAAAATGATGTCTCCCTTTAGGACTTGGCTTCATTCTTTTCTTGCCTCAATACTTCTCATGATTTCATTCCAAGGGCCATTTTCCATCCTCCAGCCTATACAAAAACATAAAAGAAAAAAGATCAAAAGAAATTGTGGACCTGATTGCAAACAATGATTCTTTTCCCTGAAGCCCTTTCATGAGACAGGCGTTTTCCTCCTCAAAAACTGAGTTGGTGTAAGATGAGATAAGGAAAGTGAAAAGAAAGAATGGTAACTCAAAAACTCAGAAGAAATCTCATGTACAGGCAAAAAGAAGGGACTCTGCAAATGGCCTGTCCATGGATGTGAACCCCACTTCACATCTCATTTGAGGAAAGTCTGTTAATCTCTATTCCCAGAGATTGGAAAAGCCACTGCTTCCATCCTACAGACTTTGACATGCTGTATGTTTAATATCATTCTGTGCAAATTTCATCTATGATTTCTTGAAGTCAATGATCTAAGTAAAGTTTCGATTAACTTAATGTTAAAAAAAAGAAAAATAATGGTGTCACTATGTGTAAACTATCACTGGAAAAATATAAGAAACTGGTTCTAGTGGCAGCCTATGGGAGCGCTGGATATGTAAGACACAATGGTAGATGGGAAACTTAAGTTTCACCCTGGTTTTTTTTTTTTTTGCCAGTCCTGGGGCTTGAACTTTGGGCACTGTCCCTGAGCTTCTCTTGCTCAAGGCTAGCACTCTACCACTTGAACCACAGCACCACTTCCAGCTTTTTCTGGAAGGAATAAAACCCAGGGTGTCATGCATGCTAGGCAAGCACTCTACTAATGAGCCACATTCCCAGCCAACTATCTCCATTTTTATACCCTTTGATTTGTGTAAGCAGTATATATGTACATGTACTATCTCATTAAACTTTAAATTACAGTGATAAATTACAAAAATGTACAGGTCTGACAGGAACAAAAAAAACAAAACAAAACAAGAACTTTCATGAAGCATGATTAAGCAAATAAAAGGAATTGGGATATCAAGGCTAGCCTCTGTCCAAGCCTTGTCAGAAACTCTGTTAAGATCAGCCCACCACTCATCTGCCTGATCAGTTCCTGTCTCTGTAAAAGGAAATCACAGATGATACACAGTAAAGGACTGACATATTGGGAGATTGGCATGGCTGTCAATGTAATACTTGAGAGAAATAAAACTTAATGAGGGGCATTATTTATGTTGCTCATGGTTGCAGAGATTTGGGTTTTTTTGTTTGTTTGTTTTTTATAGTAGGGAGAGCAAAGGAGGAATAGCTCCCATCATGACAGCCAGGAAGCAGAACAGAATCAGGACTGGCCAGGGCAAACTACACCCTTCAAACACATGTCTCCAGTGATGGCTTTCTTACCTCCTAGTTTCTACCACCTCCCTTCAAATCTAGAATCTATGTGGAATAAGCTACAGATGTGGTCAGAGCCCTCATGAGATAACCCTCTCTGGTAACAACATCAGACTCATCAGGAGGTTTGCTTTACAAATCCTATAGGCATCTCTCAATACAATCAAGTTGACAAGATGAACTACCTGTGGGTGTTTTTTTCATTCTTTGTTCATGTTTTGATTTGAGACAAGAATGTAGCAAGACTAGCAAAGACAAGATTGAGACAAGAAGTAGAAAGCTGGTTTCAAACTTCAAATCCTCATGCTTTGATGTCCAAGTGCCAGGATTACAAGTATGCACTACCATGCGTTTTCTTTTTAAAAAATTGTTAAAATTGTTTTTGGTGTTTTTCCTTAAGCTCTTATTAGTCATAATGGAAGTTAATAATATGAACAGAAGACAAAGGAAACTTAATTCTGAACCATCTATATAAACTCCTGCTGTAACCTGAGAGAAATTACTTAAAGGAGAGATCTCGGACTTATTTTGGCACCTGGTATCAGAGGTTTCAGTCCATCATGGAGCCAAAGTAGGTAAGAGTAGCTTTTATCATGGCAGCCAGGAAGCACAGTGAGAGAATGTTTATGCACTCTTCCACTTTTTATTCCTTCTGGGCTCCCAGCCTAATGGGTGGTACCACCCATATTCAGGCAAGTTTCCCTCCTTTAATGATCTCTGGAATGCCTTCATAGACACACCCAGCAGTATGTTTTACTAATCTCCAAGGTACTTCTCAATACAATCAAGTTGACAGCTATGATTGTCACACTGGATTATCCACAAGGAGACTGGACAGGCACTAGCTGACTCCAGATGAATGAGAAACACTTCACCCTAAGCAGCTCCTATGCAACAATCTAAATGCCCTTCGAAGACCCAATGTGCTAAGGTTTCGCTTCAGTGATGGTTTTCTGATTCCCCTCACAAAAGCTGATCTAGTACAAGCAGCACTCAAGGGAGGACTCCTCTCAGTAGCACTGTAGCACCATAGGCTATTTATGAATACTTATTAATAGCAGCACAAGGTGCTTTTAATCAACACTATTATAAACTGCTTCTTCACATTGAACTAAAGACTATTTTCTCCAACAGTATCTTCAAGATCTGCCTTTGAAGCCACAAAGAACTAGCTGGTTCTTTCTCCTGGGAAATGCAAGTAGTTGAAAACTATTATTTCTACTTTTGAATTTACCTGCTAGGTTGAACTTCCTAACTTGCATGCATCTCTGCAGATAAGCAATTTCAAGGTCATCACCATGTTGTTCCAGCTCCTCCAGACTCTTCAAGACTTGGCCAGAATCCACTTAAAATATGACACCTAAAATGGCAGCATTCCAGCTGTGACTGATCTTAATCACAGTGGAGTCCTGAAGACTTACTTTTCTTCACCTGGACCACATTCTTACCATTGCATTCTTCAAAGGCTTTTGGGCTCCCTCCTTGTTGTTCTCCTCAGGTTTGCTGTATTTTTCAAATTTGGTTAAGTAAACCCGCCAAGTCATTTTTCTTGAGTACCATTAACCAGTCACCTTTCACCTCCTTTTACCATGTTTTAAATTGTGTACATTAAAGGCTGACCTGGAACTTACAGTTCTCCTGCCTCAGCCTCCCAAGTGCTGAAGTTAATAACATGTGCCACCACACTTGGCTCTAACGGCACGCTTGTTTCAGCACTGAGATGGTTTTAAATATTAGTAACAGCATCGTTTGTGATCATTCCAGTTAAATAACACGAAACTTCTAGTGTTTTCAGCTGAAGGACATAAAATTCCCTCAGTTTAATATGAAGCATTATTCTTCTTATCCAGCAGCTAGGAATCCACTGGGCTGTTAGCCATGATGTCCAGTGCCCTATTGAATTTAATGAATATTTTCTTTAAGCCATTCTTTGGCATGACTTAATGATTTCAAGTGCTATATTTTATCATGGGAGTAAAACTTAAGGCCAGTCCCTGGTCTTTAGAAATAAGCAGCTAAAATAGTTTCTAAGAACAGAACAACAGAACCAAACACACAGGCACCTCTTTCCTCTACTGTATATTCCTTTATCTTCTGAGGAAACGAAACTGCCAGGTGAAGTTAACTACATAAAAGTTCAATATGCCAGACACTGTTGGCTTATACCTGTTCATCCTAGCTACTCATGAGGCTGAGATCTGGAGATCATGGTTTGAAGCCAGCCCAGGCATCATGGTTTCCAGTGTTAACAAGTTGACTGAAAACTGAATTTTGGAGTTTTCCAATGACAATGAAATTTTATGTCTTTTCTGCACTTATTTTCACTAAACATTTATAAGAGACAGTATAATTAATTTCAAAGAGCTATCCAATTTCTAATGGAAGTCACATAAGTGTAATAATTGTATCTAGAGATGAATGCAGCTTTAACCATTACTATTCAGATGAATCTGGTAACATTCTTTGGGAGTTCAGTTAACCAGACCCAATTGGAAGGATTGCATTGTCTGCTGAGTATTTCTGTTCCCTCTGAATTTGTAAATGGAAGCTGTGACCCTCACTGTAATGGTATTAGGAGGTGGGGCCTTTGAGGGAGGCAATTAGGTTGAATAAAGTTACCAGGGAAGAGCCACAGGATAGGATTCATGTCTTTATATAAGGGACACTATAGGGCTTGTTTCCCATGGCTGGGTGGCAGCAAGCCAGGAAGGGAGCCCTCACAAGGACTAAGTTTACCAGCACTTTAGAGTAGGGGACTTCTTAGCTTCCAGATTAAGAAATATAAGGTGTGGATGTGAGTGTGTGTCTGTGTGCATAACAGTCTGGTGTCAAACCTGTGATTCTCTTGGTCTCAGCTTCCCTAGTACTGGGATCACAGGTGTGAATCACCATCTGTTTTTGAAACCAGGATAGTTACACTTAGTTATAACAGTCCAAATTAAATTAATAATGTAATTACCTTGCTCAACTTGTGTATGACAGAAAAAGAAGAAGTCATATGCAAACCAAACCAGATGATCCGGTGGGGGGATCCACAGACTGATCCTGACCAAAAGGCAAAATGGCAAAGGAGAAAATTAAGCCATTCCCTACAAGTTAAGACATTTAGAAATATCCTTTAAGAGCTTTTCTCAATTTGGCCTCCACATAATGCAGGGTGTTGTTACAGAGAGACAATCTTCTGAAAGATCTTCATCTTTTGTCCTCTTGGCTTTAGAAAGGCAGGAATCTGGTGAAAATAGCTCAGGTAGTAACCCTTTAAGAAAATTCTAGGTATCTAGGTAACATGCAATGTTTGTATTAGAGGGAAAAGACATTCCAGGTGGCATAACAGCAAAACTTTTTTTCTTCTTAAAAACCTTCAGAAATCATGCTTACTATATAGATTGGTATGTTTGAAGAACTTGCCTGAAAAGAGCTTGAAGCAGGGCTAAGTCTCTTGGATCAATCACCAAAGAGACTTTGCATGGTTCAGCCAATGAATCTGATGTGTTAAGTTTGCCTAATTACAATTTTCATTTTTATCCTGTCGAGAATACCTTGGTGAGGTGTCAGACTCTGGTGGGCAGGTAGGGGGGAGGGCTCAGGTCAGTGGCTGGTCACCTTTTATGAAGGTTTTGAAAAGCAAGTCCTTCCTTTTGAATTATGCAAGAGAATTTAATTTTGCTATGATTCTTTGGTAGATTTTAAATATTAAAGATAGACCTTAAAAAAGATACCACTATGCTTTTGCTATGTTATAAATTTGTTTTGACATAAAAGTATGAAAGAAATGTGAGCTCATTCTTGTGGATAATATGTAACTTTATTTTGTGCATCTCTTCCACACCAAGGATCAGCTTTCCAAGGATCAGCTTTTGCATGTGAAATAAGATTTCAGTTAAAGTTCTTACCAAGGACACATATTGGGCACTGGAAAAAGCTGAAGAGAATTTTTTGCCTGAAAGTGTAAAACAAAAGAATCTGGGGTGGAGAAAGGTATGAGAAAACTTACAGAGGTTACTAAGACTACCACAAAAAACAGCTCAGAACACTCACGTAGCATGTGAGGAACCTGGGGGTTTGAGCCCTAGCACTGGGGAGAAAAAAATCCTTCCAGTCATAGAGCTCTTGATATGCCCTGCTATTTGTAATTCAATTATATAACATAATTAGGGGAAAAAATGAACACAAAGTCCATTTGGACTAGAGAAGAAAAAGTTCTGAGAGACCGTGCAATTCTAGGGACTGCTGCCCCTAACCAGCACTCATTGCTCAGGTATGTACTGGGAAACAGCTGGAAGACCTTTTCAGTTTTCATTATCCTGTCTTGGTTTCCTTATTGAGTAGAATACTAGGAGAAACAAAAGTACTGTGAGTTTACAGGTCTGCTGTTGAATTGGAATTTAGGACCACAGTAAAGAGAGGTAAAGAGAGGTCCAAAGGTTCACTGAAAGTAAAACCACACAATAACAGGCTATGGGAAGAGCTGCTCTGGGCTGAGGGCAGTATTTGTGTACCAGTTCTGAGCAGAGTCCTGAGCACTCAGAGTCACCCCTCTTCTGGACATTGCTTCTCAGCTTTCCTCCCATGACACTGAGTAGTCACAATGACGTTTCCCTGCTACTCTGAAGGAGGTGTTACCATGGGAGGCAAATCACTACACCTTAGAAACAAAAGACCTGAAAAAGATGCCTGGCCTTCTTTAGCATACTGGCTGGCTACTATTCTAAAAGACTGACCATCTTGTGTGCTGAGGTGCATAGAGCCTCTCATATAAGATACAAACAGTTGCAATATATATTAGGCCAGTTTTCAGCCAGAACTAAAAAAGTTTCTGATATTCAAACTGAGTTATAGAAAAAAAACCCAACCCAGGTGGAAGAACTAATTGAAGTTGGCCTGTTGATGAAGATAAACATGTTACTGAGGCACATTCTTCTAGCCTTGAGGTATGCAGGCAAAGGTGAGGTCATACCTGACTGAGAGAGAGGGTCAGGCTGATGTAGGGTTCCAAGGAAATGTTTTCCAGAGGCACGTGATAATTCATTTATCAGTCCCAAGGACAAAACTTCCAAGATATAACAAAGATCAAATTATATCATGTATATGATCCAATTAAAAAATTCTTAGCCCTCTTACACTGTATTCTCGAGATTACAATAATAAAAAAATCAAATTACATTTATATGAAACTTTTATCAAAAGAAATCAAATCCATTTTTATGAAATTGTATAGTACAACTATTTTCCAGTGGGTATTTTCTTCCGTCACGGTATTTATAATTTCATTTACATTTGTATTAATTTTTAAATTAGAAAACAAAAGCAAGTCAAGGTTTTTATTTGCAAATCTCCCTTCAGTTTCCAGGCTGGTACCACATGGTGCTCTTGGTTGTCCTCCAGACATGCGCTGCTATCAAAGATCCCCAGTTTCCGGAGCATGCAGGCCTCGACTCATTAGGAATGCTTTTTGGTTTGGCTCACGTTTCAAGAAATTCTGGAGCATATCCATGCCGTCCAGAGATCCCCCAGGTTTCAGGATTAGATTTCTGTATTTCATTCCAACCTAATAAAACAAAACATCGTGCCTAATAATTCATGGTCACAGCAATTCTCCAGATCTTTAGACACAAAAGAGAAAGGGGCGAGAGAAACAAAGGGGACTTGAGCCTTGCTCTGGTTAGATGTTCTCTTCAGCTATGGCTATGCAGAAGTTATCTTGGTGGCTAAAACACTTGGAACTAAAACTTCAAGTTTTCTACATTGTCTTTTATTGCTCTCTCCTTAGATTCTCAGGGGTTAGCCGACAAACAGGCAAACCACACAAAGCACAAAGGCATATATGACATGTTCTACCAGTCATCCCATTTCAAAGGCACTTTCAATAGGTTTAGCCATGCAAGTGTTCCAGAAAGCTACAGATGGGTTCTGGGAGCCTAGAAATAGGACCACAACTGTCAGGAGGCTTTGGCTGCTTTTATGAGAGGCCCCCAGAAAACCACCCCAACAAAATCAACCCTAGTCTCTCGACCATTGCAGGCTAAGGCCCTTCTGAGGGGTCTTCACAGGGAATGAGAATCTTTGTGGCTTTATCTAAGGATAGAGGCCTGGAATTTTAAGACATACCACAGTTGTCTTGCCTTTATTTATGTCAACACAGGAGCAGATAAACTGAAAGAAAACAGCTGGAACTCTGTATTAGTATTATGAGATATTTTCAGTTCCCTTTCAGAGTTTCCTTTAGGGAAACAAGGCAAGACAGTCAAATGAATGAAGATTCTAAGTTCACAGTGGATCCCTGAAGTTTACATGCACATGATGTGACCAAACTCATTATCTTTACAGACAAGAAAAACTATGCATTGCCAGAGACAAAGCAACCTAACCTATGACTTAATACAAGATTCTGCTTGGTGCAACAGTCAGCAATAAATTAAACTTTTAAGGAGAAATCAGACAAGTTGGATGTAAAATGATTTAATGTCCTACAGGGCCATAAAACTAAAACTTAACAATCATCTATAGGCTGACATCTAAAGTCAGTCTGAAATTTTGTTAGGAGTAAATAGCCAAACAAAGTTGCATTCTGATACAATTCTTAATACTGTCCAACAGAAATATGAGGTACATGCGTAACTTCAAATAGTCTATTAATCACATTTTAATTATCATTAGTTTCTATGACTGTCTTGGGGGTTGAACTCAGGGCCTGGGCATTGTTCCTGAGCTTTTTTTCACTCAAGGCTAGCATTCTACTGATTGAGCCACAACTCTATTCTGGCTTTTTGGTGGTTAATTGGAGATGAGTTTCACTGACTTTCCTACCTGAGCTAGCTTTGAACCAAGATCCTCAAATCTCAGCCTTCTAAGTAGTGAGGATTACAGGAATAAACCTGTAAATTAAAATTAATTTTAATGAAAGATTTTACTGAAACTCCTTTAAGATGGACACGGTGGCATAAACCCATTGACCCAGCTACTTGGGAGGCTGAGGTGCAAGGAACACTTGAACCTACAAGTTGGACACAGCCTAGGCAATATAGAGAGATCCCTAGCCTCTTCCCTGAACTCAGGTGTCATCATTCCCACATAGAAAATACAGAAATTATTGAGGTTTTTGTTGTTTACTAAGTCCTTAACCCCCATTCAGTTGTTGCATCAGCTTTATTTCATATGGCCTTCCAACTAGTCAGGTCTTGGGCCTGCAGTACAGCTTGTAGGTGGTTCTAATATTTCACTAAAAGGGCACATGGTGATCTTAGGAGAAGGTCTGTAATCACTGATAATGGACTTCCTGAATCTCTGGTGATAAGGATTAGGAACTAGCTTTAGTTTGTTTTAGGAAAAATGCCAAAAAAATGATACCTCATTTCTTGTATCATCTGCAGCAATATTACTGTCAACCTAGATTCTAAAATAGAAGCATAGTTTGCCTTGTCATAAACTTTGTTATTGTAAGCAGGAGTCCATCAGAGCTCTAGTCCAACCACACTTTACCTCCTCCTTCCCTTTCTCTCATTGCTCAGTGTGTCTAAATATGACTAATGTTTCCAATTAGTGGTGCAGCTCTCTGGGCTTAAGTCATATAGAAGTTAAATTTATCTGCAAAATTACAAAAGTGTTTTAAACCTTTTATGAAGGAAAACTTAAAATATATACTAGTAGAACAGATAACAGGTAAACTCTCATAGACTCATTCAACTTCAATAATTATATATTATTCTCAACAATATATAAATTCTGATCTTCTTGTCTTAGCCTCCTAAAGAGTGGTATTACAGGCTACACTCAGCAATAATTAATACTTAGCTGCACAAATTCTTCATGTTCAACCTTTGCATATTTTATTCCTTTTATCTATTACAAAGGTATTATTCAATTCACAAATATTACAGAGATAGGAATGCAAATCAAAACTGAAGACCCCAAATGATGAACATCTGACAAAGTATTCTCATTTTGTGCAGAGAACTGTATGTAAGTTTGGGTGGTAAAACAAAGCAGGCATTGAGGGACTCCATGGCACTGTGAGACTGTGCCCGCCTCCTCTGCCTGGCAGAGTCATTTCAGAGCATGGCACTGTTTAGTCTCTTTACAGTCTTAGCAGTCCTTCCTCTGCTTCTGCTTCCAAACAAGTTGATTCAATTTCCTGAATTACACAGCAATGGTCTTTTAATAGTTTCATTTCCTTTGCAATGAAGTTTTGAGAAGAGTTTAAGAGTCATTTTGGTAACAGGATCTTACTTTTGTTAAGGGGAAAAAAAGGAGTGAAAGTGAATGTGTTTTGGGAAAGTATCGGGCCCTCAGGGTGAGATGTCTGAGAGACACCTGACACAGGTGTACCAAATGTTTACCTTTAGTTGTTACACCTTACCTTCACAAAAAAGAAATGTTAATGTCAAGGAAGGTAGGAAGAAGAACTCTACAACTGTAGTATTTTCGTGTCACCAATACCCTTTGGGAGGATTTGCCCACAAGAGCTCACATTAGCCTCCTATGAAGGACAATCTATGCCAGTTACCTCTGTGGTTTTGAATCTTAAAAGATTAGCATAAATCTGCTGGCAATTGTGCAAGGCTTCTCTAACACTGAGCCATGCCTCCAGTCTAACTTTTTGCTGTTTATTTTTAGAAGCAGTGTCTTCTCAGACTTTTCTGCCTGAACTTTGCTTCAAACTACAGTCCTACAGATCTGAGTCTCCTAAGTAGCTAGAATTATAGGTATACATGTGTTTGGCATCTAATAAGCTCAATAGCCTGCTTAAACATTGATTTTGAAAGCTTTCCTTCCAAGCCATTCTGCCCTCCTAGCAGCACACAGTTGGTTTTCCATAAGGGAGAAGAGATCATGGGTGGAAGAAAAGCAAAATCTTTGACAACAACAAAAGAGGGAGAGAGCAAAAGACTGGTGCTTGGTAGTCAGAGACATGTAGACAAGCAGAGCAGGGATGACTGTGGTCAGAGTAGACGCCTCCTGGAAGCATTAAACAGAATTCCAATTTGTGATGGTAGAAAGATAAACCTTTAATTTTGGGGAGGGAGAGGAGGAGAAAAAGGTTCCTTGGGTAGCAGTTTAGATTAGGTGGGAAGAGCAGTGGACTCAATGGGAAAAACTACCAGTTAAGTTCAAAGAGGTACACATATGTAAAATAATAATTAAATTAAACAGTTTTGAAGTAGAGGACACAAAGGCAACCAAAACAGTTCTTTATATTAGGGTTTTATGACCTAGAAGGGAAGCTTAAAGAATACATAATTAGGTGACAGATGTGGTAGTAAAGGTCTGTAATCTCAGCACCTGCGAGGCTCAGGCAGAAGGATCACAAGTGTGAGGCCAGCCTACACTATGAAGTGAGAGCTGTCTAAAAATGCAGCAAAACAAAAATTTAGTGACACATTAGAGCAGGAACTGGGCCCAGGATTCTGCTTAAAGAGCACTGGTACCTTTTGCCTTTGCATTATTATTGAGCCATGCAATTCTTCATGTTACTTAATGTAAACTCCAGCCTCTTCCTTATGGCATGACAGACTAAAATGTAACAGTGATATCAAACTATTTCTTCTGAAGTGATACTTGGTTGTACTTCTCATTCATGGAGGAAAGAAACAAAGCTTAGCCATTTATCTAAGTGCAAAAGAGGAAGGCAATTCTGGCTTAACAATGTAATTGCCTTTGAGTCCACAGGTCCATTACCTCTTAGGAAATTTTCCCACAATGAAGTTGCCTTATTAAAAAAAAATGGCCCTAGTTAAAATGCTTCCATCTTTTCAACCCTGTGATTAGCTGCTGGATTTTGCAATGACATTTGGTGACCTTACAGATATCCTTAACGAGCACCCGGAGCTTGCTGGAAAAGCCTGACTCCCAGCAGGCCTTCCATCACCCTTGAGATGTAGGAGTTACATATAATAACTTGTTATTATACACTTTCTCCATGCTGTACTACAACAAAGGCTTTAGTAACATGTAATGAATTCAGCAAGTGGTTAAATGTGATATCTACTTACAAGAGGATTTTAAAAAAAATTTACACATGGATCACAGATAACAAGCTTTTGGGCTTTTTGAGCTTTTGGATATAGATCACCAAGGAGAATGAAAAGAACTACCATAAAATATTCTACTGCCACCATTTGGGATTCTGCCACGCGGCAGGATTCAGAAGGCCCCAGCTTTATAGCTGTCCCTCTTATTGTTTTTCCAGTGAGCAAGCAGCACACATTCTACAGTTCTGCTTGTCAGGATCTGAAATGGTTCTCAGAGAAGAGCCCTGGGCTTTGTAGAACAGCAAGAAGTTGCAAGAGAAGGCCTGGGGGCTCCCGTCTGTACTGTGAAACCAGTTATATCCACAGCATGTGATCTCCTGGCCCTCTAGCACTCAGGTGCTTGGGGACAAACAGGCACTGACTTCTGGAAAAGCCATCCTGCTATCTTCTCAAAACGACCCAAACACACCTCAGGGAGAGGAAGGTCTTGAGATAGTGGTCTGTATGAGAGACAGTCATGCCTCTGATTCCCATGACTGCAGCCCAAAGCAAGCATTACTTTATGCCACAGAAATTCACAGAACCTAAAGCACATCTACAACTCTTGAACACTCAAGGTAAGGCCATCTTTTTCAGTGTCAGCTAAAGCTAAAACCTTGACCATGGCCCAAAATATCATGCAGTGTCTTGGTCTGAAGAACAGTAATTTTTTTTGTAATCATCACACACAACTGTAATAACAATCTAAGCTTTTTTTTTTTGTAGAACCAGATTATTATCCCAAGGATCAATCTTTAATAAGTGAGTGTGAATTATGTAAGGCAAGTGTTAGGAATAAATATTTAAGGCCCAACACCAGTGGCTCACAATTGTAATCCTAGTTACTCAGGAGGCTGAGATCTGAGGATCATGGTTCAAAGCCAGCTCTGGCAGGAAAGTTCATGAGACTCTTATCTCCAATAAACACTCAGAAAACTGGAAGTGGCACAGTGGTTCAAGTGATAGAGTGCTAGCGTTGGGCTGAAGAGCTGAGAGGGAGAGCATTAAGGCCCAGAGTCCAAACCCCATGATTGACCAAAAAAAAAAAAAGAGTAAATATTCATAAAACAAAACAAAGAACTCACAAAACAACAATTCACTATAGGAGGGAATAAAAATTTTAAAGGCTGATTCTCACCAGGTATGATGGTATATGCCTGTAATACCAGCTTTTAGGAGGCTGAGACAGGAGGATTTGGGGTTTAAGGGCTAAAGCCTGGGCTATAGTGTGAGACCTGTCTCCACCAGCCCCTAGTGAAGATCAGGTATGTGTGTAGGGGGATGTGGGGGAACAGGGGGAGCTTCTTGCTGATTTTTAGAACTAGGTCTGATATTGTTATGACAGTAATGGAGCAGAAATGACATGATACTTCACAGCATTTGATAGGAAAGAAAAAAAAAACCTCAAAAGGAAGGATTCAAACTAGCCTGCTGGCCCAATATGTATAATACACATGGCCCCATGAATCCAGAATTTCAGGGAAACTGCAAATTGATCATAGGAAGAACTCCAAATTGTTGGGCTCTTGCTTTCTCCAAGTCACTCCAGCTCCTCTTTGTTTGAATGAAGAACAGTATGGCTGCTTGCCAAGGGTGGAGCTTGAGAATAAGCTGCGCCGGGGAAGCAGGACCCTGGGATCTACAGGAGTCAGTAACAGGGCTGCTACCTGGACAGCAAGGAGGAGAGGGTCCTGGGGCTGTGGCCATGATGGCAAAACATACAGGTGAGTGAGGGAGGTAGGCCAAGAGAGGGAGTGACTAACCCCTACCCCCCTCTCCAGGGAGGTCTGGGGGCGTCACCACTGAGCCAGGAAGGCCTTGTAGATGGACTTTCACCTTTTATCTCTTTAAAACATTGTTTTCCATTTTCTAAAACTATCTATGCACCTTGTCAGGGGTGGGGTATATATAGTTATGGTCATTGCAGGCAGGCCTTGAAATTCAATACATTGAGAAGGTTATTTTCAAAGTGAAATTCAAATAAACCTAGGCCCATCAGTGATGTTATAAATATCCAAATGGCCCTTAGCAGAAGAGGTTCCCTGGATCCTATCTGAACATAGGAAGAGCTCCATAAAAAGGACAGAGAAAAGTTAATCACTTGTAAGTTTTATCTCCCAAAGAGGACCACTGACAACATCATGGTATATGTTTTCTAAGCATTATTTTAAAATCAAAATTTGTAGCCAGGCACCAGTGGCTCACGCCTGTAATCCCAGCTACTCAGGAGGCTGAGATCTGAGGATCACAGTTCAAAGCCATCCTGGGCAGGAAAGTCTGTGAAACTCTTATCTCCAATAAAAATTACTAGAAAACCGGGTGCTGTGGCTTAAGTGGTAGAGCGTTTGCCTAGAGTTGAAGAGCTTAGGGATAGCACCCAAGCCCAGAGTTCAAGCCCCACGACCAACCAAAAAAAAATCAAAATTTGCATCCCTTTTTATAAAATATTTTATAAAGTGTTTAAAATTTTCTGTAGTTGTTAAATCCAACCTTCTAGACATAGGCAAAAAGATTACCGAAGCCCGTCCCGACCATATGCTCTTATTCACTATTTGGTTCAGAGATTGGAAAGATCACTTTAGGTTACCTTTCTCCTTTTCTCTTCTCTTTTCTCTCTCTACAAAACCCCTACCCTCACTTTCTTTTCTTTTCTTTTTTTGTGTCAGTCATGGGGCCTGAAGTCTGGGCCAAGGTGCTGTCCCTCAGCTCTTCAGCTCAAGGCTAGCGCTCTACCACTTGAGCCACAGTGCCACTTCTGGCTTTTTCTGCTTATGTGGTGCTGAGGAATCGAACCCAGGGCCTCATGCATGCAAGGCAAGCGCTCTACCACTGAGCCACCTTCCCAGCCCCTCTCTTCTTTTTTGATCCAAAGCCTTGTTGTAAAGACAATCTGGCCTTGCATTTCAGATCATTCTCAGCTTCCCAAGTGCTGGGACTATAAGTATGTACCCAATGCCCAGCTTAAACAATCACTTTTAGTATATGTTCCATAAATTAGCTTCTTTTTTCCCCCCCTAGGTGAGATCTTTAAGAATGGTAAGAATGTGGCTTGGTGGTAGAGTGCTTGCCTACTGTGCATGAAGCTCTGGGTTTGATTCCTTGGAACCATATAAACAGAAAAAGCCAAAATGGTGCTGTGGCTCAAGTGGTAGAGTGCTAGCTTAGAGCAAGAGAAGCTCAGGGACAGAGCCCAGGCCCCAAGTTTAAGCCCCAGGACTGGCACCAAAAAAAAAAAAAAAGGGTAGGATTTTGATATATCCAGAAAAAAAGAGCATACATTTTAAGTGGAAGAAATAGATATGAGACAGTACAAGAGACACAAGATGTACTGGAAAATAAGGAAGAGGCCTGACTGCTATGCAAAGGGCTGTGAACAAAGACAGGAATGACAAGCCAGGAGTGAAGAAAAGCCCTTAAAATGGTGAGAGGGCCATGGGTTGAGGTGGTGGAGTAAAGTCAGGAAACCAAGGTTTGCAAACGCTGTTTCTCACATGAAGAAATGAGGCTGTGAGAAGAGCCACAGAACAGCAGCTCTAGAGATGTGAGTTTGTGTGGAAGCACTTTTCCCAGATAGTAAGGACTAGAGCTAAGAGAGTTTCTGTGATGGGAGAAAGGTAGGTAGGTATTTTGAAGTGTAAAATGAACATTCACAAATCTAAGATGCTTCAAATACTTCACAAATCCCAAATCTAAGATGCTTCAAAATCTGAAACTTTTAAGGGCCAACAGGACACTCAAAGCATTTTAGACTGAGGAATATTTTTGGATTTCTTCTTCTTCTTCTTCTTTTGGACTAGAAATGCTCATGGGACAGTATGCAAATATTCCAGAATCTTAAAAAAAAACAAACCAAAACAACCTTTAAGTTTGAGCCAGGTGCTGGTGGTTCACACCTTTAATCCTAGCTACTCAGGAGACTGAGATCTGGGGATTATGGTTTGAAACTAGCATGAGCAGGAAAGTTCCTGAGACTCTTATCTCCAATTAACCACCATTATGTACATGCCCCCCCACAAAAAGAAAAAAAGGCTGGAAGTGAAGCTGTGGCTCAAGTGGTAGAGTGTTAGCCTAGAGCAAAGAAAGCTCCTAGAGCAAAATAGCTAGACCCTAACTTCAGGCCCTAGGACTGGCACCAAACAACAACAACAACAAACCTTTAAAAACTAAACCCTACTCTTTCCCCCTCCATCTCTTCCTGAAGGCATTAAGGATGGAAATCAAAGCTTCATGCTTACTAGACAAGTGCTCTACCATCGAGCTATATACCTAGTCTAATTCTTTTACTAAGGAGAGATTGGGCAGAGGGATGATAAAAGGAGTGACACTGATCTTGAGTAAGTTTCAGTCCAGCCTGGGTACCCAGGGAGCTTATCTCAATAAACAAACAAAAATCCCAAAGCAAAAACAAAAACACCAACAAAGGAAGGAGGAGGAGGTGGAGGAAGAAGAGGAAGAGATTGCTGACTGAGGAGAGAGGGGTGAGGACTTGGAAAAAAATCCATAGGGGACATGGAACAGAATTACATAGTAACTCCAGTTCTGTTGGAGAGCATGACTGGGTAGGGCTAAGGGAATCCTGCAATATTCCTCAGAACACTCTGAATTCCATAAGTGCCATCTCTACATGAGATAGTAGAGGAATGAAGGGCTAGGGACTAGCTGAAAGTCAGGTAATAGAAGAGGCTTAAGGGGACCTACCCATTGGGTTGGGAGATGGAATTCTTGGAAATAATTGTGTGCACAAGGTATGGGTAGCTTGATGGTCTTTTGTAGTCAGGAAAGCAGGAAGGAAATGGTGGTCTAAATACATAGCTGGTTATGATGGCAAACGCTTGTAATCTGAGTACTTGGGGAAGAAAGGAGGGCTTGAGATCTAGGACAGCTTGGCCTACCAAGCAAATTCCAAGCTAGCCTGGGAAATATAGCAAGACTTTGTCTCAAAAGCAAAAACAATAAATCAAAAAACAATGACAAAAATGATACCACGTATTTCCATATAAGGGTGCTATGCAGTCTAGAACAAATCAGTTGACTAAATAAAGAAAACCTGACTCTAGTAATTTGTCCTATTTCTGAATCAAACAGAATTCAAAAACACATTGGGAAAGACACCAGCGTGAGAAATACTGTGACAGCTGAGTCTTCCTTCAGCATGGACGTTGGGGCTGTAACACAGGAAGTTTTGGCTGGCAGCCAGCCACCTGGCAGTCACCTCGCTGTACATGGGAAGGAATGGCTCAGGTTAATAAAGCAGCTTAAGTTACCCAGAGGCGTTCAGGTTACAAACTATGTAGTAGGTGGAGTACATCAGCCACAGGGAGTAGAGTACCTCCCACAGTACATGACAAAGAAAGTATATGAAGAATATCAAAACACAGGGAGGCCATTTACACTGGAAAGCAGTTTACCTTTCGCTCGCAGCCTCCTGTAAAATGAAGATGCTGTATGGCACATGTCAAAACTAGCAGCTATAAATTCTTGAATGTGTAAACAAGGCTTTGAATTTTTTAATCATGCAATATACTGGAATGTTAATAGGCAAGAAAATTCAGTAGGGTTTGTTTTTATTTTAGGTCTACAGAATTAGAGCTAAACACCTGTATTCTTAACCTTAATGCTGTATGGCAGTTTGAGAAGGAGAAAGGCCTTGAAGTTAAAAGCTGCAACCTAAACCTCTTGCTCTAAACTCTACACAAAAGAGTTAAAAAAGCATTACAAAATTAACAAAAGGAAACACACAATACCTCTGGATTCATTATTCCTTCTTTTTTAAAACAGCTGTAAAACATGTCCATGGAAAATACTTCACTCCAAAGATATCCATAATATTGGCCATCATATCCCCCAGCCAAGTGTCCAAAAGTAGCTGGCATATTTGTACCTCACACACACAAAAAGAGAGAGATACATTTCAATCAATGTGAGAGAAGATGTTAATTATCAAGTTATCAGTTAGCTCAGGTTTTCCTGCCGTAGTAGTCCAGTTTCGAGAGGAGGGTGTGAGATAGGATCTCACCTCTAGTACTCCTGGGATTATGTGTGCGTTTGGCCAAGATGTTTACAAACTTCACTCCTGACTGTGGCTCAACCTCTGAGCTGGTTTCGGCCCAAGCTCTGGAATGCCTAACAATAGTTTCAGAGGCTTTGTCCACACCCACAAGGTAGCTGAGTACTAAGTCAGTCCTTTCTTATCCCTTTGATATTAATGTCTTAAAAATACTCTGACAATAACTCTCTTTTTCCTCTTCTTCCTACCCCCCCCTTTCTTCTTTTTGTGGCCGTGCTGGAGGTAGACTGAACCCACCCAGGGTCTTAGTATGTCAGGCAAGTCCATGTTACACCATTGAGCATTCCGTCCTGGCCTTGTGCCACACTCCTGAATATTTAAAATGCCTCAGAAGAAAATGACACTTGTTTTAGATTACATAATTTCTGAAAAAAGAACTCTTGCTTGAAAAGCAAAACAAATTTTACCAAGTTAACCTTTGAGCTAGTACTATCTTAAAAAGGATTCTGGCTTGAGGCACAAAATTGCTGTATGGTTTAGTATAAACAGATCACCAAAGGAAGTGAACAGGCTAGAATGATTCAAATGACAATTCTTATCTTTATTATATCTATAAATGTGGCTGATTCATGTTAGTAACAATTTCCTTGCTGAAAAAAACTTCACCCTAGCAACTACATATGAATGCACACAAACATGTTGGCTTAGAATTATGTGCATATGAATGCAGACATTCTAATGAATAGAAGTAGCCCAATGCTTTCTCTGAGCTCAGAACCAGAACCAGAATCAGATTCAGAAAAAAAAGCAAATAAAAATGCCCTTTCTACCAGGTCCTTCTGAGAATCATGGGAAATCATGGTGGTATGGGAGGGAGGTGCTGGCAGTGTACAGCTCTCTGGGCTCTGGGGTGGAGGCCAATTGCTCATGCCTGGTTACATTAAACTGCTCTGAACCAGAGCCACCTTTCCTTCAAGCACATTCAGAGAGGATAAATCATAAGGGCATAAGTTTACCTGAAAGTCAAAGCCTCAGTACAGAAATCAGAAAAAATGAAATGAGGTCTGAGTAGTTCCCCTTTTCCCGTGCCCTCAGCGTCAGGAGTATGCCTTTGTGTCACAGGTACCATAAACTCAAGCAATCGCATTTCCATACCTGGGGTAGCTGCAACACCTAAAATTTCTGTGCAGTATTTAGCATATTCACTTGCAGCATCAAGTGATGTGTTGGTGTGAAGAGACTGATCCACTTTGCTCAAAACAATCTGGCGTAGGGTCAGAAGACCTAATAACATAAAGAGTGAGCATGTAATTGGAGAATAGAGACTGAGTTCTAACATCACAAGCTCACTAATGTCAAACACTGATTCTGTAAGACAGCACAAAACAAGGAGCAAGACATCTTTATTCCACATAAAATCTCAGCATTTTTTTTCATAGACATAATCCCAGGGATCTCTATTCCAACATATTCAATGTTCCCACTTCTACATATTTGCTGGGATATATTACTATTAAAGGGAAATTAAGTCTCTGAGAAAAAGTAACCAGCAATAATGCATTAAGTGATTCTTGTTGAGGTTTCTTTCCTAATTTTTTTTTATGTACCTGTGTTGACCAGTCTAGAAGCAACAAGCTTTTCAAGCATGTCATCTGTGATAGGGCTTCCATCTCTGTAATGTTTGGACAGTCTTCGGAGGGAATCAATATCCCATACCCAGTTTTCAAGCATTTGTGATGGAACCTCTACAAAGTCAGTTTCCACATTTGTTCCACTAAATCGTGCAAAATCGGTCTAGGAAGCAAACAGGTATCTTTTAATGCACTGAAGGAAAATTATCTGTATGATGAATTACAATTAAGACTGACTGAAAATTAGGTAGAATTAGAGCCAACTGTACTTTAGAATAGGTGCTAGAATAACTCTAGTTTAACTAATAATAAAATCCAGTAGCTAACATAAAAACAAGTTCAAACATTCCATTTTAAAATATATTTAATTCTTTCTGAATTACAGACAAGTTTAGACCACCAGGAAAACCTAACTGAAAAAAAAATAAGCTAAAAACAAACCTTAAAGAAATAGAAAGAAGGAAGAAGAATTTTCCACTGAAAATAAAGAGCTCCCTAAGATAAGCTAGTTCTCTCTAGCTCCTCCTCCTTGCTTATTCTTGTTTACTCAATACATGCCTTTCTGGGGCACTCATCCTACTGTTGCTTAACTACTCAAGTTTAAATCAATTGAAGAGTTACATTACAACATTCCACATTGATACCCTTTGTGTGTGGGGGGGGAGGGAGGGGGGATGTGTGTGTTAACCTGTGGTGGAAAGCCTGTGTTGGACCTCTCAGATAGTGCCTTAAAATAAGGGAATTGATCCTGTAAATTAGTAAATAAGTGGGATAAGTTAAATGTCATAAGAAAAACAAGAGATATATTTAAAAGGACTTATTCTGAGTGACTGGAAGAAAAGCTTGAAAAAAAGTTTGAAAGGGATTTTGTGTGTGTGTGTGTGTGCTGGTCCTGGGGCTTAACCTCAGAGCCTGGATACTCAAGTCCTATGCTTTGCTCAAGGGTTAATGCTCTACCACTAGAGCCACAGCTCCGCTTCCTGCTCTTCCTGCCTGGGTTGGCTTTCGACTGTGATCCTCAGATCTCAGCCTTCTAAGAAGTGAGTCTTAGAGGCCTAATGCCTGACCTAAAAGAGTTTTAAAGGGTGAGGGCATGAATTAAAAGAGCACATACCCATAGTTCAAACCCCAGTACTATCAGGACCACCCCTCCCCCCCAAAAAGTAAAAGTCTGGTAAATTCTCAAGTCAGATGCTCAAAAAGCTTTGGGGCAGAAAGATGAAGATTTCATTTAAAAAAAAAAGTTTTCAAGCTGTGTGCTTTACCCTTCACACCATCCTCCACAGAACACTTGTAAAACTGTATTTTACAGAGAAAACAGCACTATGGTCATCTGTGGAGTGGGGGTTATCGTGGTGTTGTGTTTCCCTGCACCTCTGTCCTGTTTTCTTCTGCAGATGCCTTACATTCCAACCTCCTCCCTCGGTCTTCATCCTCCCTAGGGCTCTGTGCAGAGGGTGAGGAAGAGGGACTTCACCACCGGGAAGGCAGCAGATGGGATGCCAAATCAGCAGCAAATAACCACTGTGCTTTTGGCCCAGGGCAGAAGCACAGATGTCAAAACGCAGTAACATACTCTGCCTTCCTCTCTTTATGCAAAAACACGTTTTGCTTGACTTCTCATTATAATTGTGCTGATTCTAGATAGGGAGAGCTGCAAACACAGAAGGGCCAAGAGAAATCGAATTCACCAGGCACTGGAATAGGCCACCTTTGTGGAGGACATCCCACTCAAACATTCTCACAGAGTCAGAGGTAAGGGTCTCAGAAGGAATATTTTGCCTATTCCTGAGCACAGTATTTTAAGATTACATCTTGTATCATAGATAAAACAATCTGATACAATAATTATAACAGGCAACGTCCACTGAAACTTTATGTCAGGCATTAGGTCACACTCATTACATGAATTACCTGATTTAAATCCCTGAACTATTGTATGATTATGATGCAAGCACTATTATCTCCATTTCTGAGATAAGGAAACTGAGGCATAGAGATTAATGGCACAAGTGGGATTTGAAACAAGGTACTCTGATTCCATGACCTCTGACTTTCACTATGAATGCCAGAATGCGTCCTTATCTTATACAAAAACAGAAAAAGAGTAAATAGATACTTTTAAATGTTTTATTTATTTTTTGTTGGCCATGGGGCTTGAACTCAGGGCCTGGGCACTGTCCCTCAGCTCTTCAGCTCAAGGCTAGCGCTCTACCACTTGAGCCACAGCGCCACTTCCGGCTTTTTTCTTTTTGCTTATGTGGTGCTGAGGAATCGAACCCAGGGCCTCGAGCATGCAAGGCAAGCGCTCTACCACTGAGCCAC
The DNA here is from genome assembly GCF_000151885.1 of Dipodomys ordii. Taxonomy (NCBI): domain Eukaryota; kingdom Metazoa; phylum Chordata; class Mammalia; order Rodentia; family Heteromyidae; genus Dipodomys; species Dipodomys ordii. The sequence goes on along the minus strand of NW_012267244.1, from coordinate 12,336,854 downwards.
CTTCCCAGCCCCTAAATGTTTTATTTATTTATTTTTTTGTTGGCCGTGGGGCTTGAACTCAGGGCCTGGGCGCTGTCCCTGAGCTTTTCTGTTCAAAGCTAGTGCTCTACCACTTAAAGCAACAGCTCTATTTCTGGTTTTCTGGTGGTTAATTTGAGATAAAAGTCTTATGGCCTTTTCTACCCAGGCTAGGTTTGAATTGCAATTCTCAGATCTCAGCCTCCTAAGTAACTAGTATTACAAGTGTGAGCTACCAGCACTCAGCTTAAGTTATGTTTTGAGATGACTAAATTCTCTTGAGAGAGATCTAAAGACAAAAGCTATCTATTGAATTTCCCCTCTATGTGAAAATTAAAGCAAGATTTCATTTATTTCTGAAGAAATCTGACTTCCTCTTAACGCTGGGAGAATTTTCAAAGATCAAAATTGATACTGAGGCCAAGTACCAGTGGCTATAATCATAGCTACTCAGGAGACTGAGGTCTGAGGATCACTGTTGGAAACAATCCTGGGCAGGAAAGTCTGTGAGAATCTTTTTTTTTTTTTTTCTGTGAGAATCTTATCTCCAGTTAAGCACCAAAAAGCCTGAAATGGACTCATGGCTCAAGTGGGAGAGTGCTAGCCTATAGCAAAAAAGCTCCTAATCAGCATTCAGGTCCTAAGTTCAAGCCCTATTATCAGCACAAAAACAAAGAAACAAAACCACCATCACAAACAACAAAAACCCCAGATGATAATGAAGTGTGAAGACAAGCCTTTGTAACTGCATCTAGAACTTGGGGTTCTAAAACACTAACTGAATAATGTTATAATATATAGTTTAAAAACAGATACTAATAGAGAAAATAAAAACAAGTTACTTATAAGCTACCACAACATAAGCTTAGTATATCCAGCTCAAATGAAGGTTTTTTAATATTTGCAATGAGGGGAGGATCTAAATCTAAATCACATCTATGTAACAAACTAAATCAATTTAAATAGCAACAAAATGTGCTAGCAAGAGTGCACACACACACACACACACACACACACGTGTGAGAAGAAATGTTCAATATCCAGAAAAAAATATGAACAAATGAGTAACTCATGAGTTAAGAGTTGAAATCGGGTAATGTAACAGTTGTGGCTGGAAGTGAGAGAAGAGAGGGCTTATTCTATCCCAAAGCCATGCTGTAGTGGGTGGGAGGGGGGAAGCATAGCTAATGAATGAACAGATCAACAATGTCTTCTAAAGAACAAAAGGAAATATTTGCTAGGAGTAAATGCTAAAAATAGCCCTGCTGCTTGTTGATTTCCCAGAAGTCAGTCCTGTTGTTTCTCAGTGAGCCCTCTGGGCAACATCATTTAAGGATATTTTTTTTTCAAATAAGGAAGGCAAAAGATCTACAAAATTTAAAAGCTCAATTTGTAGCCAACAACTAAATTCTTAGGACAAAGGATTCCATCATTAGCCTCCCAGTGCACCTGTGCATCCACAAAGAAGGCATGACAAGCCTTGCAATAGCCCCGCACAGCAGTAAGGCTACTCCACAATTCTCCATGCCTGCCATACACTCTAAAGAAGTACTTCATATCTTTCTCAATACCATCAGTCAGAGGGCACTGAAAACAGTAGCTTCTGAGCCATAGTAGCTGTTGATGCCAATAGATCACCTAGAAAAAACCTGAGTATTGTTAACTCCTATTCCCAAATAATCCAATTAACAAATCATTTTAGTGGTAATTCTTCAAAGAGTTTTAGAGCATTTTTGCTGCTAGCAATGTTTTGATTATAAAGCCTAGAAATCAATGTGCACTTAAATCTGCTTGGTTACACATTCTTGAGAGGATAAAGTTAAGTATATGGTTTTTCTTTACTGTTTTTTTTCCCGTCAATCACAGGGCTTGAACTCTGCCTGGGCACTGTCCCTCAGCTCTTCAGCTCAAGGTGAGCACTCTACCACTTAAGCCACAGAGCCACTTCCAGTTTTCTGGTGGTTAATTGGAGATAAGAGTCTCACAGACTTTCCGGCCAGGGCTGACTTTGAACCATGATCCTCAGATCTTATCCTACGAATAGCTACGATTACAGGTGTGAGCTACTAGTGCCCAGCTACTGTCTTTTAAATGAACAACAGGATTCAGAAACTATACTCCATTATAGACTTTTACAAGAGATGACTTGATGTCTAAATTCATATGTCATACTGAAGGATAGAACAAAGTGATACAAATGAACTAAAATATCATGTTTTTTAAAATTAAAAAAATTATCTTATAGTACTGGGGTTTGAATTCTGAGCCTCACACTTCTCAGCTTGCTTTTCTTTTTTTCTTGTTTTGGTCAGTCGTGGGGCCTGAACTCTGAGCCTGGGTGCTGTCCCTCAGCTCTTGAGCTCAAAGCTAGTGCTCTACCACTTGAGCCACAGCACCACTTCCGGCTTTTTCTGCTTATGTGGTGCTGAGGAATTGAACCCAGGGCCTCATGCATGCAAGGCAAGTACTCTACCACTGAGCCATCTTCCCAGCCCCTCAGCTTGCTTTTCTAACTGGTGTTCTACCACTTGAACCATACCATCAGCCCAGCTTTTTGCTGGTTATTTTGGAGATAGAGTCTAGGCAACTTTTCTGCTTATGCTGCCTTGAATGACAATCCTCTAGATCTCAGCCTCTTGAGTAGCTAGGATTATAGATGTGATTGTGCCAGGATCACTTTTACACTTTTTAAAGACTAAAGTATTACCAGTTATTGTCCTAATTAAGAGAACAGTTCTTTTTAGTGACTATAACTAAGTATTATTTTCATGATAGCAAATGCCTGGTACAAAGGTAAGGCAACTGATGAAATCAATTGTGTATTGTGTTCAGGAAAAAATACAGCCCTCAAGAGAACTGACCTGGCTAGCTAAAGTGACCCACTATTGATGGCAGTCATTCCATAGTCTACTCTGTCTGATCTACCCCTAAATCAGGGTTAATGGAATTTAGTTAACAAGGCAAGGCATTTTAAAAAATGGCCACTATCTACTAGACTTTGCCATACACAGATGGTAAACGGGTCCTAATTTTTACTTCACATGTATCTAGTGATTACTGAAAATAACAGTAGTAAATTGGATATGAATAACACTGTTCTGACTCCCTTACTAATCTTCACAACAGCTCTGTTGTTTAACGAGTCAGTATGCTACCTGTAAATAAAGGACATATTAAAAAACCCACATAATTTGGATATTTCTTGAATATTGCAAATTAAATCATAAGCTTGCCTCCACACTAGCTGTGCCTCCTATGTGCTTCCAATTTAAATTGCTCCTTTTTGGATGAGAAGTAAAAAGACTGAATTCAATGCTAAGAAGCTTGGAGTATGTCTTACTTACCACTGTATGTCCCAAATCCACCACTTGCCCAGACAGTAAGAGCTGCTCAATATATAACTGTGAAATGAACAAAGATATCCTGGAAGAGGATATCTCTCTGTGAAGATGCAGACTCAGAACCCTGAGCTCTTGATCTGACCTTTTTGCCTCCAGCCTAATACCTTCCACTGCTCTATTTTGAACACTTAATATTTTCTCACTTAATCTAATGCTATGCTTTTCACTTTTTTGCTTTTGCATTTCATGTCTCCAGACAGAACTCTAAACACTCAATACTATAACTTTTCTTTCTTTTGAACCCTTCATATAATACTTAATGTGACCTGTCATATATAGGAGATAAACAGTAAGGTATGCTTCTTAAGGAATCATCTGAGTCAGGATTGATGGTTCATACTTATAATCCTAATACTTGAGAGGCTAAGGCAGGAGGATTCAGAATTCAAGGCCAGCTTGCATTTAGTCAGATTACCTCACAAAACAAAATTAACTGAGAAGGAAAAAAAGTCATTTGAACATTTTTCTTTTTCCAATTATTTAAAAAATAATACCTACAGAAAATTCCTAAGTAAGCAACTAAAGAATGGTCCCAACAGAAATAATCACTCTGCAGGATTACACTTTGGGTAAGGACATTAGCATTTATTCTATGTATGCATACATATGAGCTTGATATGCAGAAGACACAACACAAAAACAAAAAGACAAAACAACCATATCTGATGTTAAAGTCACAAACTCTAACAGTGTTGAGGAGCTTGGGCTAGGGAGACTGGCTGGTAACAGAGGCCATAAGATTGCTGGTAAGTAGCTCAAAGTACCTCAGGATTGAAAGCTTGATGGTCAATCTATACAGAGTAATGTAACAAGATTCCTTCCATGCATGGTACTCTTAGAATACCATTTAATAACTGAGGAAAGAAGTTCATCCATCAGGAATCAAACATGAAAGAGAAAATTTGGAACACATGAAGCAGCTGCCTCTAGTATAGAGAATTAAAGAACAAGCAGACAACAGGGTGGTTAGAACTGATGGAAGACCTCAGACAAGTACCCACTAAGGCTCTAGTTTTTTTCCAGTAGGAAAGTGGAAGAAATATAAGCACCCATTTACTTTATTAAGTACTGAGGATTAGAAATGAATGAATGAATGAATGAATGCAAAGCAGGTGCTCCATGCCTGGATGGTAATGTACATAGTAAGGCTTGGCTTGTTTTTATTCTTAGCCTGTCCAGTCAGCTTGTCTAAGTCTTAGCTAGCTGTTCTGATCAAGCTTATCTTTGGCTTCCTCCAAGTATTTTATTCCTTAGCGGTAATTCTGAAGATAAATATTTACCCACATTTCTCTACAATTAATCCCCCACCGTACCTGAAATTCTAAGCTTCTCCTTCTATTTTTCCTTCAGAAATCAAAGCTGCTGTAAATTGGTAGTAATCATCAACAGAAAATAAGAACAAATAACAGTTCTGATGGCTTCCAATCACCTTTCACAAGTCTGTACTCAAAAACCAGTAAGGATAAGTTAGCATTTGTGTGTTTTCTTGAACGTAAAGTGACAAGACAGAGCATCATGGCAATTGGACTTTTATCATTTTAGTTTTACTTTTGATCCCTAAAGTACTGAATTATATATAGGATGGTTATAAGAATACTTGAAATAAACACAGGACTTTATAATTTCCCAAGTGCCTTTCCTATATTTCACTTTTCCCACATGCCAGGAAGGTTGTTAAGAGAATTGCTGTTGTCCCATTTATGAATAAAAAAATGAGATGACTGAAAGAGGTCAAATATCTTGCCACAGTCACATAGCCAAGCTCACTAAGCTATAGGTGAGCTTTCTTTTCCTAGTGGTATTGGGATCACATATATGATAGGCAGGTGTTCTGCCACTGACTTATATCTCTAACCCAACAAAGATGAATTTTATTATTTTTTTGGCAGTTTGAATGCTGAGTCTTAAGTGGTAGGCATGCACTCTACCACTGAAACCATTCCTCGTCCTTTGTGATTCAGTTTCAGATAGGATCTCATGTTTTTGTCTGGGCCAGCCCATGGACTGTAATCCTCTTACTATGTTCCCCAACACCCACCCCCACCTCCTGTGCAGCTAGGATGACTAGTATGCACTATCACGACTGGGTTGTTTGTTGAGACTGAGTTCATGGTCTGGGCCAGCCATGAACTGTCATTTTTCTGATCTTTGCTTCCAGAATAGCTGGGATTACAGATATGAGCCACCATGCCTGCCCAAAGATAACTTTTAATTCTGAGTTCTTATCATTAACATCAGAGTGCCCCTTGACAGGGTCCCTTTGTTTATAGTGCTATATAATTCAAATATTTAGAGCAGATAAGATGCTCTATTAGTCTCTTAAGAAAAACAAGAGATTATTGCTAGTCACATACTCTGAAATTTTTCACTTTTATTTGAAGGAATGGTTGTGATTCCGGTGTTTCCTTAGGATAATTACTTGTTTTTAATTCAAAACTACACTTAATGAATGACCCTACAAAGTCACTACGACTCAGGCTGCTGGGAGGCATGACTGTTGTGGTCTCTACAAATTCAGAAAGCCAGAGATTATTTTTTTTTTTTGGCCAGAGATTATATTGAGAGCGCAAAACACAAGAAAGACACAAGTCAGTAACAGATACTGGAGATACTATGTCCTAATTGCTATCTTCCAAATTACCTACTCCGCAGTGCAAACACAAGAAAATACAAGTGAAACTCAACTCTGAAGTGATGACACAGTAGACATATTGATCTAGTGCATCTACATGTTTGAAAACTGGAAGTTCCTGCCAACACATTAATATGCTTTTGTGACAAGCTCAAACAAGCTCTTCTGGTCACCAGATGTGCAGACTGTCACAACACAGAACTCCAACGCTTAGATCCCCTATCTTAAAACCAATCTTGGCAAATTTTTCATTCATTATATGGTCCTTAGGTAAGTCAGAAGTATTACTGAATATAGACAGTATGAATGATATTATTTTCCACCAGCCATTGTAGGTCAGTACTAAAGGTTTCACCATATAAACTTAGAAATATGTGGACCTGTGGCCTCAGTAGACAAAGTAGTGGTCACTGCTTCTAAATGAGAGTATATAAAAACATTATTAAAATAGTACATGGCATCTGAGTAGATAAATGAGATTTTCAAAGACAATCTTATAAAGAGATGAGCAAGCCAAGGATGGTTCTAGTACACCACTCACTGAGATGACCACATTTCATACTCATGAATGAGGGCAGGCAAAAGCTTAAGAATTGAATATAGCTATTGTTTGGGAGAGAGGGAGAGATGGAGCAAATGCAGTATAGATTAGCAGCTTAGTTTTGAGTCAGAGTACTAAAATGTTATAGTACCAAGAAATATTTTCCAATGCTACAGTAACTACCTCAAAGAGTCAAAAAAAAAAAAAGTTAAATTGCTGGGCAGCAGTGGTTCATGACTGTAATCCTGGCTACTCAGAAGGGTGAGATCTGAGTATTATGATTCAATGCCTGCCTGCGTGGGAAAGTCTGTGAGACTTTTATCTCTAATTAACAACCAAAAGGCTGAAAGTGATACTTGCCTTCAACAAAAAAAGCTCAGGGACAGTGCCCAGGCCCTGAGTTCAGGCCCCAGGAGCGGTAC
>NW_012267244.1:12326711-12327773 GCF_000151885.1 Dipodomys ordii | reverse complement strand
TTTTGGTCCGGTCGTGAGGCCTGAACTCTGGGCCTGGGCGCTGTCCCTCAGCTCTTCAGCTCAAGGCTAGCGCTCTACCATTTGAGCCACAGCGCCACTTCCGGCTTTTTTCTTATGTGGTGCTGAGAAATCGAACCCAGGGCCTCAGGCATGCGAGGCAAGTGCTCTACCACTGAGCTACCTTCCCAGCCCCTGTGTGTGTGTTTTTAAGTCAGTTTTTTATTGTGAAAATACTGTATAGAGGGTTACAGTTACATGAGCAAGGTAATAAGTACATTTCCTATTGAGCATTGTTGCCTCCTTTGTTCTGTTAATACCATCCCTTCCCTCTCACCTCCTCAACTACACTCACCCTCCCCACCATTCCACCCCATCCCCACCTAAATTGTAAAGTTCCTTTTTCAGCATAGCCCTGTTTTTATTTATTTATTTATTTTTGTCAGATGAGGGGCCTGAACTCTGGGTCTGGGCTCTGTCCCTCAGCTCTTCAGCTCTATCACTTGAACCACAGCACCATTTCAGGCTTTTTCTGATTATGTGGTACTGAGGAATTGAACCCAGGCTAGCCCTGTTTTTAAGAAATGGAAGCAGCTGGCGCCGTTGTTCACGCCTATAATCCTAGCTACTCAGGAGGCTGAGATCTGAGGATTGTGGTTCAAAGCCAGCCCTGGCAGGAAAGTCCGTGAAACTCTTTATTTCTAATAACCCACCAGAAAACCAAAAGTGGCACTGTGGCTCAAGTGGTAGAGCACTATCCTTGAGCTGAAGAGCTGAGGGACAGCACCCAGGTCCAGAGTTCAAGTCCTACAACCGACAAAAAAAAAAAGGTGGAGCACCAGAATGCTGAAAGATCCAACAAACTCTGGAACAAAAGTGTCAGCAGAGGGCTGGGAAGGTGGCTCAGTGGTAGAGCATTTGCCTTGCATGCATGAGGCTCTGGGTTTGATTCCTCAGCACTACATACACAGAAAAAAAAGCCAGAAGTGGCGCTGTGGCTCAAGTGGTAGAGCCCTAGCCTTGAGCTGAAGAGCAGAGGGACAGAGCCCAGGCCCAGAGTTCAGG
>NW_012267244.1:12291909-12326636 GCF_000151885.1 Dipodomys ordii | reverse complement strand
CCCCCCCCCCCCGCAAAAAAAAAAGTGACAGCAGTACCTAGGAAATGAATAGCTATTGCTTAGATGAATAATTAGAGGCTATTCTCATGGTGGAGAAGGCTAGATGGCCAGAACTCATCCAACATACTTCAGGAAGACAAAATGAATGAGCTGTTCCTTAACTCTGCTTCTCATTCAAATGTTTACTCATGCAAGTGAACAAACTATTGCTAACTAGTGCTAAGGTTAAATATTAGCAAGTTTATAAGGTTCAGATCAGAATAGTTTAGGCCTAGTTAAGTGAACTGTGTTACAAACTTGAAAATAAATGTATTTGTTTTGTGTGTGTGCTTAATGATGTAACTATGGGCCTTGAAATAAGTATACTTCTCATTTCCAGCAATAATAAATAGTTTTAATCCACTGCACACACTTAGCTTTTCTCTGAAAAATTCTCTGCATGGATATATTATCTATGATTTTAATTGGAGGTTAGTAAAGGGAGGTGTTACAAAGTATATATTATTAGAAAAGGAGAAAGGGTCTGAGAGGGCTGGAAACAACTGAACTAAATGAAGTATTAATAACCAGAAGAGAGAGATGATAGCTGTTTACCTGTGAGGCTTATACCAAATTCCTATGGAGAGGAATTAAAGGCAAAGAGCACAGCATTTTAACCCTTCCTTAATGATAGTATTACTTCCTCCTCCATAAGGGGGTAGCCAACGAAGTTCTTTGATTAGTGGACTAAACTGAGTAAAAATAGGCTGTGAAAGAAGCTGTGAAAAGGAAAATTTGGGGTCTCTGCAGCCTTATGAAATTCTTCAATGTGTTTGGTATTTGAAAAGACACATAAAGGGAAAAAACCTAAGATCACAAAACATTAAAAAAAACCAACAACACAGAGCATTGGTTGGTTTACCATAATAAAATCACTCACCTGTGCACAAATCTGATGCATGACATGGCCAAATTCATGGAAGTAAGTCCTCACCTCGTCGTGTCTCAGGAGTGAGGGCCGACCTGCTGCTGGATGTGAGAAGTTCACCACGAGGGCGGCCACAGACATCATGCGACTGCCATCAGGGAGAAGGCAGCCAGGCTGGAGACCAAAGCAGGCTGCGTGATTGTATTTTCCTTCCCTGGGAATACATAGAGAGAAGAAAGAAAGATTGTTTTTTAACAACAACATCATCATGGTCTCTCTTAGTCATTAAGGCCTATTTGACACCAAAGACACTAAAACATTTAATTAACTTTATAGAAAGCAGGCCATTCTGCTAAAAAGTAAAAACGAGAAGTAAGCAAACAGTAACCTTCCTATCAATTTGGTGAGATCTACCTCCAAGGTTTCTTCTGTTCAAAAATCTTAACATAAAAAGAATGCACACCACACCGAGGGTACACTGAGTTTTTAAATGATTTAAAAAATTTTATATTTAATTTTTATTGTTATATAAAGGTGATGTACAGAGGGGTTACAGTTACATAGGTCAGGCAAAGAGGACATTTCTTTTGGACAATGTCATCCTTTCCTTTGCTCTCTCCCAGTTTATATCTCCCATCCCCATCCACAACTTGTATAGTTCACTTTCAACATAGTGTCTAGTACCACTGCTTTTTAACTGATTTTAAAAAAAAATCTTATTATTTTTGTGTACATATGGAGCTAAGAGAGGGAACCCTGGCTTTCATACATGCTAGGCTAGCACTTTACCACTGAGCTATATCTAGATTTATCCAGTACATTTTAAGGAGCAAATTTAAAATAAAAGACACATACTAGGTTTTTTCCCCCACTACAAGTTAGAATCAATGAAAAACTAAACCCAGATAGGAAAGTTTTTCTTTTCATTTAGGAAGGAAGACTCAGTGTTCACAATTGTTTATTTAAAAGCAAAACAAAGACTAGATAAACCTTTTCAGACTTTTAGTCTAGGGAAAAAGCATAAATTATACTATGAAGCCATTTATTTTTGTGTAACAGTGTCAGTGATGGGCTCTACAAAAGTGATATGATACTGATCACAGTCTAGGATTATATTTCCTTTTTTTCACACATCAGATACTAAACAGGTCATTCAGATTTTGGCTGGACAACCTGAAAATGGCAACTTTTCTGACCCTATTAGAGATTTGATCTTGAGGAGCAATCAAGTAACTCTTGTCTAGGATGGGCCTCCTAGGAGAGGGGAAGAAGCAAGACTTTTATAAATGCATTTAAAACCCAGAATAGATACTGAAGGCATCAGTAAGAAGAGAGTTTAGCAAATTGCTGAGGATGGCTGATATAGGGCTAGGGAAGCATGAGGGAGTAGATGGAAAATTTACATCCAATTCTAGGCTTGTTTTCAACACTGCATTGGCACATAAAATATGAAGGACAGGGTGAAAAAAAATCTGTGAGGGAAGGAACAGCTGCTATGTGAGAGCTTAAAGTGTTGCTTAGATGCTATTTATTTGTCTCCTATAGAATAAAAGACTCACATTTCCCCTGAGAAAGGGCAAGAACCCATATTGTTGTTGTAGTTGGAGAAACCCCACTGCTATGTGGGGAGAAGAGAGTGCTGGGGGAGGGGCAGAGTACATCATGGCCTGAGGACTAAGCTGAGGGAGGATAAGGCAGGTCACAGAACAGGCCCCATTCCTAAGACACAATGACAGCCCATTCTGTGATTAAGACGGCTGCAAAATCAGAGACACAGAATTTCTGTTCACTAACCAGACTAACAAGTATCCAGTAACACTTTATAGCAGTCCACTGCTGTGAAGAGCAAGAACTTCTCCAGAGACCTGTTTGGAGGCTGAGAACAAAGCAAAAGACTACATAGTAAGGTAGAACAGAAACTGAGAAAAACTAAAAAATTCAGTTCCTACCCTAAATCTACAGAAGAGTCTGTAGCTTATAGCTCACTGAATTTAACCACAGCAGCAATAAATAGATCTCTAATCCAGCTGACTACTATGAGTTAACATCTCACATTAAAAGTCCAGCACAAGCAAAGGTGATCATTTTTGGGCACCCAGCAATTTACCTCAGTCTTTATTGTCCTATACAAATGTCTGGCTTTCAAAAAACTTGTGAGGTACATAAAGATGTAAGGAACAACAAAACAACAACAACAACAACAAAAAGAATGGTCAAGAAGTAAAGCAAGCAAGACAACCAAGTGCAGATATGACAAAAATGCTGAAGCTATTTAAAACAACCAGCACTCCTGTGCTAAAGATCTGGAGGAAAAGTAGATGCTTTGCATGGACAGATGGCTAATTTGCGCAGCATTAGAAACTATAAGAAACAATCCAGGTGAAAAGGCTAGGAATGAAAAACACAGTAACAGATAAAGAATGCTTTGACCCAGCCAAGAAAAGAATCACTAAACCAAAATAGAAATGACCATCTTTGGTTGGAGATGGAGCTTAGTAGTACATAGCATTTGCCTGGCAGAGCAAGGACCTGAGTTTGATTCCCGCCACTCCTTAAAAAAAAAAAAAATTCTTAAACCTGGGTGCTGGTGGCTCATGCCTATAATCCTAGCTACTCAGGGGGCTGATATCTGAGGATTTTCATTCGAAGCCAGCCTGGGCAGGAAAGTCCATGAGACTTTTATCTCCAATTAACCACCAGAAAACTGGAAGTGATACTGTGGCTCAAAGTGGTAGAGTGCTCGCCTTAAGCAAAAGGAGCCCAGGGACTGGCAAAAAGAATAAAAAATAAAAATAAATAAAATTATCCTCTGTGGTTGCTGGTGGCTCATCCTAGCTACTGAGGAAGCTGAGATCCAAGGATCACAGTTTGAAGTTAGCCTGGGCAGTAAAGCCTGTAAGACTCTTATCTCCATTTAACAACCAAAAAGCCAGAAGTGGAGTTGTGACTCAAGTGGTAGAGCACCAGCCTTGAAGGAAAAAACTAAGGGATTAAGTTACATGAAATAAGTCAGACTCAAAAATATTGCATGAGCCGGGTGCCGGTGGCTCACGCCTGTAATCCTAGCTACTCAGGGGGCTGAGATCTGAGAATCACGGTTCAAAACTAGCCAGGGCAGGAAACTCTGAGAGACTCATCTCCAATAAACCTCTAGAAAACCGGAAGTGGTGCTGTGGCTCAAGCAGTAGAGCGCTCGCCTTGAACTGAAGAGCACAGGGAGAGCGCCCAGGCCCAGAGTTCAAGCCCCAGGACTGACTGAAAAAAAAATATTGCATGTGTCCTTTCATAAGTGGATTTATTTTCCTTAAGAAATAAATAGAAATATATATGGAACTATTTGGAAGTAGGACAAGGAGCAAGTGAGGAGAAAAAAAATGGTAAAGGGGAAGAATATGATCAAAGTACATTGCGTATGTATGGAAAAGGTTACAATGCAACACAGTAAACACTGTGCATGAGCCTGTAATCTTAGTTACTTGGAAGGCTGAGATTAGGAGGATCAAGGTTCAGGTCAGCCTATGTAGAAAAGTTCATGAGACTCTATTTCCTCAGAAGAAGTTTGGACATACTGATGTAAGAGTGTGATTGAAGAAATGGTAGGAAGCCTAAAGTTGGCACACTGTGGCTCAGAAGCATGCCATGGTTGGCAGTGAGATTCTGTTGCAAAAATAACCAACAAAAATTAGGCCTGAAGGTGTAATTCATCTGGTAAAGTGCCAATCCAGTAAACATGAAGCCCTGGACTCAACAAGAAAAAGAAAAACGAACTTGGAAGGTAAAAGGAAGGGGAGAAGAAAGAGTAACAAAGGGGGTGAGTATGATCAAAGTAAATGACACCCCCACACACATACACACACTTATACTTCACATATACTAATAAAAATATGGGGAAAATACAACCATCTACACTTGAGAGGTTTTATTTTTAGGTTTTATCATAAGTGGAAAGTAAGTCCACAGACCTTTGGAATCACCTAGATACTTACGGACACCTCAGCCCATCATGTGGATGACACTTATCTAGCCTCCTTTCAAGAATACAAAATCAGAGGAGTTACTCAACTTAAGTGACATTATCATGGCTTTTTTTATTTATAAAATGGATTAGCAGGTTGTTTTAGAAAGTAGCCTGTGGAGAAAGAGATCCATATCTTTTTTTTGTCTGATGAAACATTTTGGAGTCCTTAGTAGCATATACTATAGAAACAATGTTTAAACCTCTGAACTATGGCTGCTCAATTTGCATCTAAAGTCTTTAATACTCACAGTCCTGTGAAATGATAACCAGTCCCATATTACAGGAGGTTATGTCACTCAAGATTATACTGTGCTGGCTGTCAACAAGATTGAGCAGAATGGTCATTAAATCTAAAAAGGCTAGAAGAAAGATGATCTGAATATAGCACTAAACATTATGGGAGCAATTTCAAATTAAATGTTTTCTGCATGTGCTGATAGTGGGGCTTAAACTCAGGGCCTCACATTCTCACTTGGCTTTTTCAATCAAGCCTGGTGCTCTACCACTTGAGCTACAGCTCCTTTTCTGGCTTTTTGATAGTTAATAGGAGGTAGTAGCCTCACAAACTCTCTTGCACAGACTGGATTCAAGCCAGTACAAGATCCTGAGATCTTAAGACTCACGAGTAGCTTGGACTATAAGTATGAGCCACCAGAGTCTCTGATTTCAAATAAGTAAACACTGTCAATGGCAATGATGATGGTAGCTGCTGAAGCTTATTAAGCACTTGCTATGTGTTAGGCAGTCTTCCAAATGTATTATATATAACAAACTAGTGTGTGTGTGTGTGTGTACGCGAGCATGCTCGTGTGCATGTGTGTGTGTGTGTGTGTGTGTGTACTCAAGCATGCTCGTGTGCATGCATTAATCCTGGCGCTTGAACTTAGGACCTTGCTCAAAGCTAGCTCTGTACCACGTGAGCCATAGCACCACTTCTGGCTTTTTGCTGGTTAATTGAAGCATCTCATGGACTTTCCCACTTGGGCTGGCCTCAAACTGTAATCCTCAGATTTCAGCCTCCTGAGTAGCTAGGATTATAAGCATGAGCCACCATGCCCAGCAACAACACACTAATTTTCACAATCTCTACAAAACAGGTGCCACTAGCATTCCCATTTTTAATACCTAAAATGCAGGTAAGGAAACTGCACTCCTTTACTAGGAACCTCACTAGGAACTATAGAAGGAAGCATTTTAAACTGAGCAGTAGTCACTGCTAACACTGTGGTCCTTAGTACCTTGGATAAAGGTCCAAGTAGAACTGTCCCAACACTTCTCCTGTAGCTCTATCCTTCACAGTGTAAAGTGTGACACTTTTATTCCAAACATGAGCATCTGTCACTTGCTCAAATGAAAGTCCCAACAGCTCCTGGTAGATATTCAGCAAGCCTTCGGTGACCACCTCAATGGGGAAGTATTCCTTGAGGAACTCTTGGTCTATGCAGTACTTGAGTTCTTCTGTCTGAGTCATGTAGTAGGGCAGGTCCCAGGCATTGATTTTCCCGTCGTATTCAAAACCTTTCTCTTCACATTCTTTTTTCTTCAAATTCAAAATAAATTCTCGTTCTGCCTCACCCAATGGTTTTAATTTCTGGCTTAAATCATCTGTGAGGGAAGTAGAAAGAGTTATGGACCTGGCCTTGGATCAACCTCAGAATATGAATGAATTATATAATAATACATATTTATGGGACATTTGTTACAAGTCATATGTGATTCACACACACACACATATATTTAAGCATGATCATTAAGGAAGCAGTGGAGTAAATTTTGGATTAAAGGCTGACTTTAACACACTATTAGTTTTCTGTAGCTTATATTAATAAAATATCAAATCATTAAATAAATATTTTGACCAATTGTTCAAAGAGAATAGAGTATGAAATAATAGGTTAACAAGGACAGTAAAAAAAACCATACTTCTGTCAACTCTGATTAGAGATGATTATAACAAAAATTAGTACTTTCACCAAGACTAAAATTTTCAACCGTCTTTTGCTAAGAAGCCAAAGAGACTATTGAAATAAACATCTGAATTGAGAGGGGAATAGGGAAAGAATGGCAGAGGACCAGAGTGACTCAATACCACAGACAAGAACTGTGGTTTTAAAGATTCATAAAAATGACTAAAATGGATGCGAATAGTGAATATAATATTAGCTGATAGTTTTTTTTTTTGTTTTTCTCTTTTGGTGCCAGTACTGGGGCTTGAACTCATGGCCTCAGTGCTGTTCCTTAGCTTTTTTTGCTCAAGGCTGGCAGTCTACCACTTGAGCTACAGATCCACTTCTGACTTTTTAGTAGTTAATTGGAGATAAGAGTCTCATGGATTTTCTGCTCCATGCTGGCTTCAAACTTCAATCCTCAGATCTCAGCCTTCTGAGTAGTAGAATTACAGGCATGAGGTACCAGTGCCTAGTTTTCATGACTATTGTTGTATACTACCAGGTGTTGAGTTTTTGTTAATATATATCCTGTTTCTATTTATATCATCTAGGTAAGCTTATTTCATACAAATTCATCAGTAGCCATTCTATAACTACCAGTGAAGAAAGGTAGTGGGTTGACACTCTGTTAGGACCCAGGATATCATATGTGGAATTAATGTAAAAATCCCCAACAAACATCAGGCACAGTGGGGCACATGCTTGTAATCCCAGAACAAGGGAGGCTGAGACAGAAAAATTTTGAGTTCAAGGCTATCCTGTAGTGCACAGAAAGACCCTATCATGAAACAACAACAACAAAAAAACCCCAAGTCATATACACAAAAGAAAGATATTAGAATAAATTTAAGACTACAGTAATAATACAATAAGGCAAGAGCCAATTCAGACTAACACAACAGGTAGTTGAAAGATTTATCTTGAATGAATGAAAAGGAGGGTGATCTCAAGGGTTTTGCTGATATGATAGTCATAGGGGATAGTCATAGGAAACAAAGAAATGGAAACGGTAAAACTGACATTAACAGAAGAACTAACCTAGAAAGGCTGTCACATGGTTTGTGCTCTTGGCAGTGTTCAGTTCTAGGACAAAATCAGCGTGAGTGTTGTACCCGAGCAGTTTGGCCACCTGGGCCCGCAGTGGGAGTAGCTGCTGCAGAATTACTGTGTTTTCCTAGCAAGCAACAACAAGGAAAGCAAGTCATTAGCTGGGCCCAAAGTACTGATAAGTTGTTAATTTCTAGGTGTGTAAAACTCAAATGTTTTTAGACCACCTTAACTACTGCTCCCATTTCAGTGTTGAGTTTTTAATTCCTGATTTTACTCCTAAAATAATTCATAACACTATCAAGTTAAGGCAGTAATTGAGGTCAATGAATTTAGAGAACTAATTCAAACTTAGAGGAAGCATGCATTTTAAGGATTATAGTGATTCCTTATTGGTTCTCACTGATAGAACTATATCAAATGTTAGTAGTTTAACTGGTTTGGTTGTGCTTATGATGATAAAATATATACAATATAAAATTCAACATTTTAACTTCATACCCAGGTATATGGCTATTCTACACACTCACACACATGCACGCACGCATGCACCATCCAAAATAATGTGGTAGTAAAGATGTAAAGAAATTGGAACTCATGTGTTTTGTAGAAGAGAACATAAATGTTACATATTCTGTAGAGTACAGTAGCACTATTTGTAATAGCCAAAAGAGGGAGTAACCCAAGTATCCATTGACAGATGAATGGATCCATAAACATAGTACAAATATACAGTGGAATATAATTTAACCTTTAAAAGGACATTGACTCAGGCTAGAAGGATGAACCTTTAAGACATTTATGATAACTGAAATGTGCCAGTCACACAAGAATAGACCAGAGGACCAATGAAATAAAAGACCCAGAAATGAACCTACAGACCTAAAGCCACCCATTATTTGATAAGGGAGCCAAAAACAGGGTGGAAGAGACAGCTCTTCAACCAACGGTGCTGGCAGAATTGGCTATGCACACGCAGCAAACTGGAGTTAGATCCTTATATATCACACTGCACTGGAATCAACTCCAAATGGATAGAAGTCCTCAATAGACCAGATACCCTGAAAATATGATAGGAAGGGATAGGGGAAACATTATGGCTCCTGGGCACAGGTCGAAACTTCCTAAGTAAAGATCCAGAATCACAACAAATCGAAGAAAGACTACATAAATGGGATTGCATCAAACTGAGTAGTTTCTGCATGGTAAAGGACATAGTTAGCAAGATAAATAGAAAGCCCACAGAATGGGAGAAGACCTTTACTAGCTATGCATTAGACAAGGGCCTCGTATCTAATATATACTCAGGCTCAAAAAATTAGCGGGTCGCTGGTAGCTCACATCTGTAATCCTAGCTACTCAGGAGGCTGAGATCTGAGGATCGAGGTTCAAAGCCAGCCTGGGCAGGAAAGTCCATGAAACTCTTATCTCCAATAAACCACCAGAAAACCGGAAGTGGTGCTGTAGCTCAAGTGGTAGAGCACTAGCCTTGAGCTGAAGAGCTGAGGGACAGCGCTCAGGCCCACCACCACCAAAATAAAATAAAATAAAATAAAAAATTAAAAAATTAAACCTCCCCAAACAAACCCTCAAAGAAACAACCCAATCAATAAATGGGCTAAAGACTTAGAGACTTCTCCAAAGAAGAATGGCCAATAGACACATGATGAGATGTTTGACATCTCTAGCTGTAAAAGAAATGCAAATCAAAGCAACATTGAGATTCCCTTTAGAATGGCCATTATCAAGAAAATGAACAATAAGAGCTGCTGGTAGGGATGGGGACAAAAGGAATGCTACTACCCTGTTCGTGGGAGTGTAAACTTGTTCATCCAGTCTGGAAAGCAGTATGGAGATTCCTCAAAAGATTAAACATAGCACTTCTCTATGACCCACTCCTGGGCATTTACCTAAATGACCACAAACCAGGCTGCACTAAAGCCACCAGCATGACCATGTTCACTACAGCATTATTTTAGCCAACATATGGAATCAACCCAGATGCCCCTCAGTGGATGAATGGATTAAAAAATGTGGTACATATACACAATGGAATTGTATGCTTCCATCAGAAAAAATAACATTGCCTCATTAGTTGGGAAATGGAAAGACTTGGAAAAAAATTATACTAAATGAAGCAAGCCAGACCCAAAGAAGCATAGGCTACATGGTTTCCCTCTTTTGTAATAATTAGAATGTGCCTATAAATCTACAAGTAAACCCAATGGATAGTAAAAGATAAATAATTACAATTGGACAGTATTAATTAAACAGCAGTCTAGACTTTCACACAGTGAGAACAAAGGAGGATACTTTTTAGGAGAGGATTGCAAAGGCTCAATAGCTATGTAAATAAGATCATATAAAATGATGCTTATTGAAATGAATTCCAAGAAATGGAAAGAAGGTTTTTATTGTACTGTTTTCAATTTTTTTTTCTTACTCTCTTCTTTCCTTTTTCTTTGGTCTATTCCCTTCTGTCACTGTTTTTTATTTCTGTACCCTTGGTTTTGTATATATCTGCATATACTTATATAAGCATATAAGTTTATCTGATTTGGGGTGGGGAAGGGGAAGCACAGAAATGGTGGGACAAAGGGTGAAGCAATTCAGTAGTGAAATCCATTAGACACTATGTTGGAAATTAATTGTACAACTTGAGGGGGAGGGAAATCAGGAGGGGAAAAACTGGGAGAGAATGAGGCAAGGGGTTAACCCCGTTCAAAAGCAAATATACTCATTACCTGACTTATGTAACTGTAACTCTTCTGTACAACACCTTTACAATAAATTTTTTAAAAAAAGAAATATACCAATCGCAAAAAGATAAATATTGTAATTAAATTTATGTAGCATTTACAAAGGTGGTTGCCAGAGGCTGGAGGCAGAAATAAATGGGGCCTTGGTGTTTAGCAAGTAGAGTTTTGGTTAGGGAATATGACAAAGTTCTGTGGGTAGACAGTGGTAATGGTTGCGAAAGATCATAAATACACCTAATGACACTTCCTGTGGTCTAAATGTCTTCTTAACACTCATGTGCTGAAAATAAATCTGTATTGTGGTGCTACTAACAGGTGAGGCCTTTGGTAAGCCTCATGCTTCAGCCTCATGTATACTGGGATTACAGATGAGCCCTACCACACCAACCTTGGAACTGTGATCTTTCCCATCCTTTCTTAAATATACTTGTGACACTTAATGGGACAAAGGATGTGAAAAGACAAGTTAAATTTTTAGGTTATCTCTTTGTGGATGTTTGCCTTGCTAGCTGTGAAATAAAGATGACAATAATAATGACGCTGGAAATCACATACTGAAGAATGCAGAGCCCACTCTGGACTCTCTCTTTTAGTGCTGGTTGCAAGAGAAATATATCTAAAAAATCATGGTAAGTGTATAGTAACATTAAATATGCTATTTGTTTATTTACTGGAACGAAGGATTAAACTTACATGCTAGACAAGTGTTCTACCACTTGAGCTTCCTATACCTCCAGTCCTTTTGTATATATTTTGAGATACGATTTTGCTAACTTTGGGCTGGCTCTGAACTTGTGATCTTCCTGTCTCTGCCACCAGAGTAGCCGGGATTACAGGTGTGTATCACCATAGCCAGGCAAAATTTGGTCACTAATCTATTAAGTGTAACATTCAGTGGCACTGATTAAATTGATATAGATACACACCATTATACAATTTATTTCCAGGATTTTCCATTACTTCAAAAAATTCAGTGATCATTAATAGTAACTCTTCAGGCTCCCCTAGTGTCTAACTTACTTTCTGAAAAGAAGTAACTTTTTCACTTTTATTTTTTGTGGCAGTGCTGAGATCACACCTAGAGCCTCATGTATGTATGCTCATCAAGAGAGCTACCATTAAGTTATAACCCCAGCACAAGAAGTAATTCTTTTTGTCATATCTGTACTTTTCACTGACTTATAAAGTTGTTTAGCCTATACCTTGACATATGGAGACTAGGAGCTGGAAAAGGGTACTGCTATAACAAAAACCAAACAAGGTACCAGGATGGAAGATAAGGACATAGACAGAGATGGCCAGCTTGCAAGAGGGAAAAGATGGAAGGATGGAGAATGGAAGGAAATAACTCTGTTGGGTGAGGTTCTGGGGCTTCAGATGGCTGAAAAAGCCAATTGCTCTGAATTCTTAACATGGGGATGTCACTCAGTTACTGAAGGGCAGAGATTAGTTTGAGATTCTCCCTTCCTTCTCCAGCCTTTTTCAAAGGGCCCAAAGCAAACTCTATTCATTTGAAGACAAATGGGATGAGCAAAATACAGAGGTCAGTGTTTTCAAATTGGTAGGACTATGGACCAAACACAATGTATGCATTTATTTAATAATACAACTGATTATAAGCAACCAGACAAGAAACTAAGTTTTTCAAGGAGTTTTCATTACCAATGACAGTTAACACTGGCCTATAAAATCCTGTGGTTATTTGGTCTGTAGGATAACCCTTAGACTTCACACTGGGGAATTCTATATATCAGCAGTTCCCTAAGATATGGTCATGGGAGATAACAGTGAAGATGTATCTGCAAGCAAAATAAGGACCATAAAGTGCAACTGATAAAGGAATTCTTGATCCAAATAACTTTGGACTAACTGAAGGGACTTGCCTAGAACAAGAATCCTTATAATTCCTGACCAACGTTTTTTCACAATTGTTATATGACCACTATTTTTTTCCTATTCTTTCCTTTTCAAATGGTAGGTTTACCCCTCCCCCTGGTATGACTGTTAGAATTTTTCTGTTCCTATTCTACTCATGGGTGGGTTGAAGGTATGGGAGATTTAACTTTTTTTAATAGGCTGATAGATTATGAGAACCTCCAACTGAGGAGGACTGTGTGTTAAGAGTTTGGCCTGAATACCTGCCTGGGAAATGACAAATGTTTTTAGGGGAAAAAAAGGGTGCTTATGGTTGTACAGGTGGCGAGAAAGACTATGGTGGAACAGTGAAGCCTGTGAATCTAGTTCTCATTCTTTGTCTTTATAAAACCCTTTAAGCTGAGCAAATGGTTGTCAACTAAAATTCACATTTCCTAGCTTCCCTTGCAGCTAGTCATACCTCTATGATGGAATTTGGGTCAATGGGATAAGAATAGAGTTGACATATGCCATTTCTAGGTCTTGTCTTTAAAGATGAGAGCTTGGTGCTCCTTTACTCCTTCCCAACAGGCTAAGGAATAGTCATTTCCAGAAATAACCTTGGAAGTCACTTGTTGAGGAGGGAGAGATACTTGCTAGTCCTGGACTGCTGATGTAGGAGAGGAATACAATTTTTAGTTTATTTAATCTAGTCTAGACTTTTTTTTTCTTATTTGCACACTTACTTGGCCACACTGAGTGCCAATGAGCAATAAAAAGCTAAAAAGTCTTGCAGATCTGAGGAATTAGGAAGCATAATACCAACAGAAATCAAAATATCAGTCTGTGAGCTGACTTTGATAGTTGTTCTAAAAAAAATCAAGTCCTAACAACAATAGAAAGAAAAACATTTATAGTACCTCTTTGCACCTTGTATTAAAAGCCATTTCCATCTTCCTTCTTGTTTCAGGGACACAACATTTCTTCATGACAGGAAAATAGTGTGGATATTTTAAGGTTATTTTATACTTGTCATCATCTGTCTTTTCTAAAGTGTCAATGAAATCATCTGGAAGAGCACCTGTGAAAAACCATTTTCTCACACATCAATTTTCCCACTCATTATTGGTTTCTTTAGATTGGCATGGTTCCTTTAAGTAGGTCTAGGAATTTGGTGGGGTGACTGAAATTCAAGAAA
The DNA here is from genome assembly GCF_000151885.1 of Dipodomys ordii. Classification (NCBI taxonomy): domain Eukaryota; kingdom Metazoa; phylum Chordata; class Mammalia; order Rodentia; family Heteromyidae; genus Dipodomys; species Dipodomys ordii. The sequence continues at coordinate 12,312,904 of NW_012267244.1, read as the reverse complement.
AATAATAAAAGTCCTAATATTATTATTTTAATATTTTTGTTGAAGTGGGGGTAGCAGTAAGAGGCCTGATAGCTCAGGAGATAATAATGCACAATATGAATATACTTCAGTGGTCCTTTGAGGTGATGTTTTGATGGAGAGGAGGGAAAAATAAATGAGACAAAGAATCCAGAACTGAATAAGAAGACACCAATTTAAGTTACAATGTAGGGGACATTGCAGGGCAGAAAAATTGTTAAACATCTGAAGGATACTAAACACCAATATAAGTTACCAAGAGAAATTATGGGGAAATATAATGAAATCTCTTCTGGACTGAATCTAAAAATATTATACTCTTATTAGCCTAAAATCTAATTCTGGCTGTTCTGGTTGTCTTTTTTTAGCTGGAGTGATGAGATTATTTTTTAAAGGATTCTTTGAACTCTGGCTTAGGCTTTCCATCTGGAAATCATAGTAACCTATGAGGTAACATTATTTACCTAACTGACATGACAATCTAGCAAAATAACAATTTCTTTTTTTTTTTTTTTTTACCAAGTTCAGCCTTAGAAAACACAAGGAAGGTATTATCCTCATTGAGGTTTTTGTTGAAGTCAATACATAGCTCACTCATTCTTTTCTTCATTGATTTGATTTCCTGGAAAAAAAAATATGTGCAAAGCATTAACAGTAAAAGGAAATCTCATTTTTACTGCAAACAGTGAAGTAGGTTTTATATGAAGACTAGATCCTGTTCTTGGGAAGTCATGTCTAGTGACAAGCTTAACAAGCAGCTATCCCAGTCTTAAACACCTTATAGAAAGACAAACCTAGTCATGTATTAAAAAAAACAGTTATATGAAGAACTAGACAAATTAAGAAGTTATGGTAAAAGCAGTATCTAGCATATTATACACACACAATAGTTGCTGAGTGAATGAACAAATCCAGTAGCTCATTTCCAATCAACATATTTGTTTTAATTCAAAATTTAAGTTTAATAATTAGTATCTGGTGATGAAGTAAACAAAGAAAAACTGAAAACAGTAATGATTTACATAGCACTTTGGAGAGAAGGAGGATTTATGGATTTTAACATTTGCATAAGAAATACTAGGTGGCAGATCAAATGAAGCAACAGAAGAAAAACACAAGAAACAAATTGCATTAATCTGTCCCTTTCTTCTAGCAATGTTACATAATGACATTTACTTAGTCCACATTGATTTCAAAGTGTAGGTCTGCTCAAGAAGTATCACTTGCACTTATTAGAAATGCAATTTCTCTTTTTTCCACCCATCAAATTATTATTTTTTATTTAATTCTATTGTATAGGTGATATACAGAGGGGTTACAGTTATATAAGTCAGGTAATGAATACATTTCTTTTGGAACAGTGTCACCACCATCCCTCATTTTCTCCCAGTTTCCCCCTCCCCCACAAATGCAATTTCTTAAGAGAACCCACTAGCAGTAAGAGGAAACCAACCTTTGGATGGATGATACTATCACTGAAGAAGACGCAATGAAAAATGGAAAATCAGGTGGCCAATGACATCCCTGTGCATAGAGATCTGACCAACCCATGAAGCCTATCAACATCTGGACTGTCCAGTTACACAAGCAACTAAACCTCTTTTATTTTTTAAAGGAGATTTTGTTAGCAGCAATCAAAATAGTGTAACTAAGTTTTCACATTCCCAAGAGGACTGAGCAGGCAGATGAAAGGTGAGGCAAGAGAGATCAACCCCTTTTCTTTAATTAGGATGAAGAGGCCACAAGGTTGCAAAGGGCACTCAGGTGGTAAAAGAATACCAATGTTTTAGTGGCACCTTCAGTTCTTGTCTACATGATGGTATCAAATAACCAAATTAGGGCCCAGTTTGAGTTTCTTTCAAGCTTACTTTCAGGTCTTGAGTCTAGAAGAACAATCTGAAAATGAATTATAGATTCTATTTCCTGTTAAAGAAGAATGAAGTTAATTCTGTAGTAAGTTTACTGCTGAACCCAGAATACTTGATTGGTCTTAAACAAAAGAAAAAGGTTGAGACGTACTTTTCAACAGCTAGTCTCTATTCATTTAAGGGCAAACATGAATGATAGTGTGTCCCACTCCAAAATGCTGGTTTTAAAACTCTCCATCAGCAAAGATTTTTAAAAATTTATTTATTTATTTACTTTTGCCAGTCCTGGGCCTAGGCACTGTCCCTGAGCTTCTTTTGCTCAAGGCTAGCTAGCACTCTATCACTTGAGCTACAGCGCCACTACTGACTTTTTCTGTTTATGGTGGTACTTCATGAATGCTAGGCAAGCACTCTAACACATTCCCAGCGCATCAGTAAGGATTTTATTACCACTGCCCTATCTCTGGACTACAAAGGAGGGAGAATACAAATCAACTATGGAGACTTGGAATCAACTCTTAAAGAATATAAGTAGAGCAGGAGAAATAAGCCAAGCACACAAGAAAAAAACAAAAGGAACTTGGACAGGATCAAAGCTTTGTCAGTCACTGAGGTTAAAAGAAGCTGTAGGAGTTAAAGCACTGAATAGTAAATATGTTGGAAATGGATTTGTATTATGGCTTATTTTTATTACAATCCATCAGTTTCCCTGTTTCTTCTATGTATGTTTTATGTATTCATTTGAAAGAAAAGGAAGTAAACTTACATTTTGTACTTGTTCTGGAAGATGAAGCCCATTTCTTTTTCCCATTTTAATTGACTTTTCTAAGTATCTCCTGGCTTCAGGCTTTATCTTCTCCAAATCACAGTTTTCCTAAAATCAATAAGCACGACATCCATTTCCATTGCAACAGTGCATGGGAACCACAAATCATGAGGCCAAAGCAAATTTATTCATCACCTCCATTGCACTACGAAGCACAGGTGACTAAAAGGAAGGTCCTTTTGAAGACCTAATTTCTTTTATGCTTTGGTGAGCCTCAGTTCATTTACAACAGAAAAATTAAATAAATAAAAAGCATCCAGAATTGCCTTGGCTTGCCTCAGAATTCAGAGTGCCTGTGCCATTGGAAGGCGTGATAATAGATGAATTTGCATAATCTCATTCTGAGCATTCTTTATGACTGAGTGGTCTTTTTCACAAAACACATTTCTTATCACAAGTCATCTGAATTTAATTTTCTATCATTTGCCAACCTGGTTCCACTTGAGAAGCAGGAATAGAAATAAAGGGGTAAATTCTACACAAATGCAGAGTGGGGCTCTTTTGCCAAGATGCCAAATAAGGACAGCTGGATAAAACCCCAGCAAAGGCTTCCTGTCACTTGGCAAGGGAGATAAAGGGACTCCAGCAAGCTGCATATGAACAAGTATCAGGGGAAAATGAGTCAGCAGTGCAGAAAGAGGAAAGCTGTTGGTGAGTGTGAATCTGTGCAGCAGCACCACACTCATTCCAAAGAACAGAGGAAAGTGGAAAATTCCCCAGCCACAGCAAGGAATAAAAATGCACAGTCTCTCCAAAACAGGTGGCAGAATACCCATAGCACATCTGGACAGTTGGTCAGTTAGTAGTCCCTAGGAAAAAAAAAAGAACTTCAGACAGACTCAGCAGGTGTAATGGATTCAGTTTGGCTGGAAGCCAATGAGTACCTTCTGTCACTGGAGCCTTACAGACCTTCCACTGCTTGAACACTCTCCATCAAAGCTTTGGGCCATCCCATCCCTGAGCCTTTCTACTATCCAAACTAATTACAATTATGTTTAGCTTTACAAATGGCACTTTAGCTGCTAAGTGTAGTGGTGCACACATATAATCTCAGCACTTGGGAGGTGGAGGCAGGAAGACCATGAGTTGCAGGGTTGTCTGGACTATACAGCAAGATTCTGCCTCCAAAAAAAACTTTTAGATTGCTGGTGCCAGACCTATGCTGAAATGATTTTGCAATTTTTCTCACCTTCCAGTGAAGCATCAAAAAAGAGCTGTATTTTAACTTCAATACCAATTAGAACAGCAAACTGGATTTCTCTTTATCTACTAAGCAATTATCTGTGCTGTAGCTACATGACTCGAAGTTTCCTCTGTGGAAGCAAACAACAATTAGATTTTTTTTCCATACCTTCCTTTTGTGTCCCTGAGGAATTTGTGAGCAAGCTGGCATGACTGGAGTTGGCACTTTAACTGATCTTGGCATCTACTGGGTTCCTAGCAGCAGGTGCTTGCAGTGGGAAGAAGCTCAGAATGTCCAGGGAGGACTAAGCTGACTCGCTCAGGGACAGACAGAAGTTCAAATCACCATGCTCATGTGGACATGATAAATTTGGCTTTACTTAGGCTGGTGTTAATAGTGCCAGGAAGTCTGTTCTAAAAGTGAGGCACAGCAACAGGAGTCTCTGGGTGGTACAGTACTGCAGGTTATAAGTTGGGAGAATTCAGGAAATTGTAGCTGAGGGGGTGGGAGAACAAGAATAGGGCCAGGCCAGGTTGGATAAGTTGCTAAGGACCCAGGCAAGCAAGTAGAGATCCAGAGCGGAAGATCAGTCAGTGAGGAGCTGAAGCATATTGCTGATATCTGCATAAGCACTTGGGTCTCAGGGCCACAGTTGGCCCCAAGTTGAGAACAGGACAGGCAGTGAGCTGAGGACAAAGCCTCAACAGCTGAAAGAGCAGAGTTTCTAGTCCATGGCTGTGCTGGAATACAAGGGGCTTTAACAGTGGACAGAAGTAGACTTGCCAAATATGTTGGTAGCAAGGCTATTTCAGAAAGCCTGAAAGTACACTCAGGATAGCAGACTCAAAATTCATAGTGTAGATTAAAATTAAAACCATTTACGATCAAATTAGATGATATAGGTACAAACAGGTAGCAAGATATTCTGTGAAAAAAGTTAGCTCTGCATTAGGCCTAATTAAAACATTACTAATTAACATAATGAAATATTTAACTTGTCACAAGAAATGACACCTAACAAAACAGGGTACATTTGATTGGGGTACATTGTATGCATGTATAGAAAGGTCACAATAAACTGCTATACTAATAAACAAAAAAGTAATATCCCTTGGGGCTGGGAAGGTGGCTCAGTGGTAGAGTGCTTGCCTTGCATGCATGAGGCCCTAGGTTCGATTCTGCAGCACCACATAAAAAAGCTGGAAGTGGGGCTGAGCTCAAGTGGTAGAGCGCTAGTCTACACTTCAGAGCTGAGGGGCAGCGCCCAGGCCCAGAGTTCAGTCCCATGACCGACAAAAAAAAAGAAAAGAAAAGAAAAGAAAGAAAAGAAAAAAGTAAAATCCCAGATCTGACTCAGTTATAACCAGGCATTGCTTGTCAGTCAGACTCTAAGGGCTCAGGCAATCTCTGGCAGTCTGCAGAGGACATGCTTGTTAAGCCTATTGTAATATTCTCCTTCATAATCACCAAACACAGTCAGAACTACACAGTCCAAGGATTTTCTAAGAGTGAAGCGCCAAATCTTCTAGACAGCTTTACTGTAATTACATCTTCCTTCCTGAAAAAGTATTTCTCCCCTGGAGTAAACCAGGCCACCTGGGGTGAAGTTTCTCCTCTTTAAAGTGGGGAAGGCCAAAGTAATTCTTCAATTTATAGGATCTGACAGTAGTCATCTTTATCTTGATCTCTGTGGTGACAAGATTTGTTTTCCCTTTAACTTCCTCCTGGAACAAAAGGCTTTTATATAAATGTGTTAATATGCTCTCTCCCTGCCACAGGTATGCTTATAAACTTTTTTATAGAACAGAAACCTGAGATTAAATGTTATTCCCCAAATCACACAGAATCTTGTGTGTAAAGTGACAGAAAAATCTGAGTTTACTTTTCTTCCATACTATATACTGTTCTTAATTCATTATCATTCTTCAAAATTTCTTACTAATGGACTGGGAAGGTGGCTCAGTGGTAGAGTGCTTGGCTTGCATGCATGAGGCCCTGGGTTTGATTCTCAGCATCACATGAACAGAAAAAGCCAGAAGTGGAACTGTGGCTCAAGTGGTAGAGTGCTAGCCTTGAGCTGAAGAGCTGAGGGACAGCGCATGGGCCAAGAGTTCAGGCCCCATGACCATCCCCCCACCCCAAATCTTACTAATAATAAGACTTTGTCCTTTCCTGCCCAGTATCCCCTCATATTTCCAGTTTCTAATACATGTAAGTTAAAATGTGTCTCAGTGGGATTTTATATTGTGTGCACTACATACACCAAGTAGAAACCATAATGCTGATGAAACAACTTTGAAGACTGAGATTGTATCTTGTTTTAAATACCAATTACAAAGTAGATTTGCAAATTGTGAATTTGCTTCTGGAACCCTTTCTTTTTTGGTTGGTCATGGGGCTTGAAATTAAGGCCTGGGCGCTGTCCCTGAGCTTTATCACTCAAGGCTACCACTCTACCACTCTGAGCCACAGTGCCACTTCCAGTTTTCTGGGGCTTAACTGGAGAGAAGAGTCATGGACTTTTCTGCCTGGGCTGGCTTTGAACGATGACCCTCAGATCTCAGCCTCTTGAGTAGCTAGGATTACAGTCATGAGCCACCAGAACCCATTTTTACAAGCTAAAATAGAGACAATAACTTGGTCTCAACTCATGACATATTGCTAGGTTTTCATCCCATACTGTGGAGGGTATTCTTAGAGAATGTCTGTATTGCCAGAGTACAGAGAGGCCTGGTTGAAGGATACTCACTAATATGCCAACATAGGATGTGTGGCCTTTATATGGCCATGGTGTGAGGACACCACACTGACAGAAGACACTTTTATGTGGGATTAGTTCAGTTCCACTAGCACACATACAGAGGGAAATGGAGATGAATATCCTTGAGAAGTTTTAATTCCTATGAGGGGAAAAAGTGAAGATTTTTAAAAGATGTATTATGTACTGTGAGAAGTCAAGTAGAAGTCAAGTAGTTGGACAAAAGAAAGGCACATAAACAGAAAATAAGCCACAGGAGATGATGATTTATATATCTGGATCTCCAAGCTTTTCTCCCACTCTTTTTTGAGATAGGGTATCACTAAATACCCAAGCTGCCCTTCAACTCACGATCTTCCTGCTTCAGTCTCTCAAGTGCTGGGAATATAGGTGTGCATCACCACACCCACTTGGATCCCTAGGTACTTAAAGGCCTGAAATAATTTACATACTTCAGATTATAATGAATAAGATGTACACATTCCCAAATCAAGAAAGCATGGTAAATTTTGAGCATAGTTTTTAATGTGGTAATGTTTATTTCAAATGTAATTTTATTGTTATTATTAAAGTGTTGTACAGAGGGGTTACCATTTCGTAAGTCAAGTAATGAGTACATTACATTTTTTTGGACAATGTCACCTGTGGTCATGGTTTTAAAGCACTGGTTCCTGAATTTTAATTTGGTACTAGTATTGTAGGAGAGTTAACTTGGTACTGGTATTGTAGGAGAGTTATATAGGCTTAAAATTATATGCTTGGTCTGGGAGAGAGGCTCAGTTAGTAGACAGGTACTTATTAGCAAGGACCTGGGTTGAACATACATCACAAGAAAAATTATGCTAATACTAAGTCCCATTCATCAACATGGTACCATTAAAACTTCCTCTTCTAAATCATTCCTTGGTGAAGATGAATTGACAAGACCAAAGCCAACTGCTCTGAAAAAATATAAAAGTATTACAATAGGCTACTCTAGTTCTCAAATCTAGCTTGCATAATTCAACCTCTTCAATCAAACACTTTATCTTATGCATTTATTACTTAGCAGGCCAGGGGGATAAATATGCCTGTATTATTTTATCATCAACTAACTATACATTTTTTCTCAGCAATATGACTAGAAAGAGTATTGTGAAACCTTCTTTGTCTGTTGTTTACTGAATTTTGAGTTAGTATGCATTTGTAATATGAGAGGTTCTTATTGTAATATTTATATGCACATAGTGTACTATGAACAAATTCACTCCCTGAACCATGTTCCCATTTCTCCCTTTCCTCCTCCTTCCTTTTCCAATATTTGGTTTGTTTCATTATGCTGTGTTTAACCTCCCTCCTGCCCCCCACCACGTAATACCCTTCAACCCTCTTCACTCTTCCAGTTCCCCTCCTTCTGTTGATTTTTTTACATTCAAATTCCATTACTATTACCACCACTGCTACTGCCACCACTGCTACCATCATCATTATCCACATCATCATCATTTTAGGTTTATAGTCCACAAGTGAGAATATCAATATCTAGCTTTCTGAAGGTTGGTATATCTCATTCAACATGATAATCACCAGTTCCACACATTTTCCTGAAAATAACAATCTCAGTTTCTTTATGGCTAAGTAACATTCCATGATATGTGTGTGTGTGTGTGTGTGTGTGTGTTCATATATATTTTCTTTATCCATTCATTGGTTCTTGGGTATCTTGGCTGACTCCATAGTTTAGCTATTGTAAACAGAGCAGCAATAAACATTGGTATCATTTTTGTATATTGATTTATACTCTTTCAGAAACATGTCCAAAAAGTGGTATGGGAGAATTACAGAGTAGGTTTATTTTTAGTTTTTGGGACCCTCTGTGACTATTCTAGTTGACATTCTGACCAACAGTGTCTAAGGGTTCCTTTTTTCCACTGCATCCGTGGTAGCATTTGTTGTGAGATTTATTTGAAAATTGCCATTTTGACTGGTGAGATGAAATTATAGTAGAGTTTTGATTAGCCTTTCCTATAATTGGACATTTCATGTATTTATTAGCCATTTGTATTTCTTTTTCTGAGAACTGTCAGTTCAATTAGTTTGCCTATTGATTGACTGAATTATTTGTTCTTTGGCTGTTCATTTATTCACTGCCAGTATCAAGGCTTGAAATGAGGGCCTTGAACCCTTGTTAAGATGTTTTAACTCATGGCAGTGCCTCTACCACTTAAAGCCACCTACAGTCCAGATACTTTATGCACTAATAGGAGATAGAGTCTCATGGATTTTTCTGTTCAGGCTAGCTTCAAATCTTGATCCGCAGATCTCAGCCTCTTGAGTAGATAAAATTACAAGCATGAGTCATAGGTACCTAACTGAGAATTTTTTTTCCTTATCTTGAATTTTGTGGTAAACATTTTTTCCAGTTTTGCCATTTATGTATGCATTATTTCCTTGTTAGCTTTCAAAAATGGTAACATGCTGTATGTAGTACTCTAATTTCTTTTGCTGTTACTAAGGTTGACCCATGTTTTCATGGTTCCTATAGATTATTCCTTTTAATGCTATAAAGCATTTTATTACATAAATGTGCCCCACTAGATCCATTTTCTTGTGAATGGAAATCTATCTCATTATTTTGCTAGGAACATTTTTGAATTTTATGCATGAATGCAAAAGTGCTCTTTGGTAAAACACTGAGGCGGTGAGATTCCACTTTATAATATTAAGGTTCTTTATCAATTAGTTATTTTTAGTCAATTACTTATTTTTAGCCAATTACTCTCTTGTTAGTAGTACCTGAGCATTCCTATTGATGCACATCCATAAAGACATTTGGCATTGCCAGACTCCTTAATTTCTGTTAATCTCTCTCTCTTTTTTTTTTTTTCCTCAGGGCCACTGCTCTTCCATTTGAGCTACACTTCCACTTCAGGCTTCTTTTTTGGTAATTTATTAGCAACAAAAATCTCAGAAGCTTTCCGGCTCCCACTGGTTTCAAATTCCAATCATTAGATCTTAGCCTCTTGAGTAACTAGGATTATAGGTGTGAGGCACTGGAGCCCAGCTTAATTTCTGCCAGTCCTACAAATGAAAATAACTTATTATGGTCTTCATTTCCCTGATTACTGATGAGGCTGAATATCTTTTCATATGTTTACTTGCCATTTTTATTTCTTCTGGATCAGCTCTTCATGTTACTTGCCCCAGAGGTACAAAATTGAATCCAAAACTAAATCTCCCTCTCCAGAGATTTAATGTGAAATCTACATGGTGTCTGGCAAAGCAGGAAACACTTCTAGGTTCTTAAAACATTTTCAGCCTCTAACCTTTCCAATTATGAAAAGAGCTACTTCACCTGGGTACAAAGGTTAAATTGGGTAGCTCTGTAACTGTACAAAAGTAAAATAGTGTTTTTAGTCACACACTTGGAGGAAGACAACACACTGGTCAGCCTTATAATCTGTTATAAACTCCTCTCTCTGTTTAGTAAAAAAATTAGGCATTATGGATTATATGAAATACACTTCAAAGTAATGGATATTCTCCAGACTGAGATGTGTCATATCTTAAGTGACTGATCAACTGTGATAGTTACCTTTTAACTGTGACAAATTACCTCAAGTACTATACTCAACTTACAGGGAAGAAAGGCTTATTTTAGCTCTCAGTTTTAGGTTTTAGTCTGTGGCCATTTGGTGATACAGCTTTCTGGACCTGTGGTTTACTATAATGAGGAGCATGGTAAAGCTCATGGTGAAGAGACTAAGAGAAACAGGAAAGGCTTGGGATCCCAATAGTCTCTTCCAGGGATAACATTTTAATGATCTCACCAGGGTCCACCTCCTAAAGAACTGACTGTCTCCAAGTAGCACAACAGACTGAAAGACCTTGCCTTCAACACATGGGATTTGGGGAGCTCTCAAGAGCCAAACTATAGCATCAACCTATACAATATGGTTTGATGGAACCCTCGCACTGGAGTTCTGAGTCTCCATCCAAGGGAAGTCCTAGAGCCCTGAGGCAGTCAAGCTGTAAAGTATCACCATTTAGCCACATAGGGCGATTCTATGACTAAACTGTGTGCTCTAAAAATTAATTTGTTGAAGTCCTAAATCCCAATGGGATAATATTCAGAGATAGGCTTTTGGAGAGGTAATTAAGGTGAAATGAAGTCAACAGGGTGGGATCTCAATGTACAAGGATTGGTGACTGTATAATAAGATGTATAGATATTTACCGCCATTCTCCATGTGGATGGAGAAAGGTTGTGTGAATACAATTTGAGTGCCAGCCAGGAGAGCTCTCATCCAGACAGGATCACGCTGGCTATGATCTCATACTTCCAGCTTTCAGAATTGTGAGAGCATAAATTTCTATTGTAATACCACTCAGGCTATGATACTTTTTTATGACAGCCAAAGCTAACCAAGATATCTATGGATTACAGAAAGACAACTGGTTAAATCCAATCTGCTTCAACTCCAGTTACCTATGCCAAACATGAGTAGGAAACCCAAGTCAGATTTTCCCAATTGGTTCCTTCCTGAAATTCTGGTCTCTAGAAACTTAGAAAATAACATGATTTTTGCTATTTCTGGCCACTAAGTTTTGGTATAATATACTAAATGCCAATGGAAATAACTGGAAAGTTTATTCAGATTTGTACAAAGAACTATGAAATGTAATCCTAAAAGAAAAATTACTGAGAGGTAAGATAATACTTGATATCCACTTTGGAAATTATATTTGATTACTATCTAAGCTGGTGGTATCTTGGGACCTCAATATTATTCACTTTAGTAATATATACTGAAATTGCACACTTTATATTGTTTCAGACCTTATCCAGTGTAAAGAAGAATTCATGTATTACATCATGGTGGTCCTGTTTCTCTTATCACAGCAGTAGAGTAAAATAAATATAAATTTGGAGTATATTTATTATTTAGTGAAGTGTCCAGTTCTAACAGAAACTGACATTATTTAAAAGTTTAAAAAGTACCATACAAATATGGTTATCAAGGAAGGTGTCCAAAATTAACTAAATTCATCTAATGAGTTTCAATGCAAACACAGTTAGTTTTAATTATTCTGATATCACCTTAACAGACATTGTAGAAGACACTAAAAATGTTTCCACAATGATCTACATGTGTCAGAGTAATTGCTTCATTGGAATCAAATCTGAAACTACTTTAAATCGTTACAACAATGTCCTGAATGAACAGCCCAAATATCTAAACAAATCTTATGAATGTATGAATGGACTGGTGTCTATGGGTTTACTAATATCTTTTTTTCTTTCTTTCTTTTCTTTTCCTTTTTTTTTTTTTTTTTGCCGTTCTGGGTCGCTAAACCAGGGCCTAGTACATGCAAAGCTTGTGGCCACCTTCACTGAGCCACCTACTAGTCCCTTGGAAGTTTTTGTTGTTATTCTTCTTCTTGTAGGTTTCCCCCCTCCATATTAAAGGGATTTATAATACTTTTTACCTGTAAATGAACGATTCTCTGAAATATATCTTCTCTCATGCTCATCTCAATATCAAACTGAGAAAGCCTCTTGTCTGCTTCTGTGCTTGCTGCCCTCACTTCTTTGTCAGAGGACACATGCTGGGGGAAGTCCAGCATGGTTCTTTCCACTGTTGATAGAAAGAAGAACTATGAACACCACAGGACTCATCAGAGCAGCATGCAGCCAAATACCTCTTTCCAGGTGAATGACATGCTGATGTATATTCTTTCTGCACACTTTCCTAAGACCATCAAGAGGCAGAAACTAATGCAGGACTTGGCTGTCCTACTTGGCTTCATTATGAACAACAGGATGTAGTCTGAGCATTTATCAAAACACATTGAGGACAGCCAAATGGCACAGTCTATAATCCTAGCACTTTGGAGGTGGAGGAAGAAAGGTAGTTCAAGACCAGACTACACAGTAAGACCTTATCTCAAAAAAAGCCAGAAGTACATTTAAGGTCTAATTTTTTTAATTTTTTAACTATCTAAAGACAAAGATACTAACCAAAGGCAGACTCTCCCAAGGGCAGGGACATAAAGTGATATGCTATGGAGAAGGTTAGGCCTTGGAGAAGGAGGGGCTTAGTGAGGGGTTTGAAAATTAGAGACTGAAAGTCTGGGGCCTGGCAGATACACACACACACACACACACACACACACACATATGTGTATATAATTTATATATATAACATATATAATTTTGTTTTATGTTAATTTTTTGGTGCTGTCCTTGGTCTTTTTTTTTTTTTTGTCAGAACAACATTTATTGAGAGAAATTGATATTCCCAACAAGGAGTCAGTTATTTAGGAGGAAGGAAGCGCCCTCTCTGAAAATTCTGGAAAAGCTTTTTCTGTTTGAATAAGAGGGACAAATCTCCCTACACTGTACCTTCCTCAAAGACAGGGGCAGCTGGAGGTACTTGACCAAGTTGACATTTATGGGTATTCGGTGTTGGTTTGGGTCCTGGCTCCTTGTGGGGCACAGATTCTGGGTGCTTTTGGCGGAAGGCTTTGTCTTGCAATGGCATGTTTTTCTGGGGCTGTCTGCCTCTGTCTTTGATGCATCTGTTTCTTGTAGGATTACTCTGAGCCGCAGTGGCAGCTTCTTGCTGTCCTTGGTCTTGAACTGAGCACTTGGGTGCCGTCCCTGAGCCTTTATGATCAGAGCTAGAACTCTACCACTTGAGCCACAGCTCTACTTCAGGCTTTTTGGTAGTTTACTCAAGATATGAGTTTCACAGACTTTCCTGCCAGAGTTGGCTTCAAACCAACAATCTTCATATTTCAGTCTCTTGAGTATCTAGGATCACAGGTGTGAGCCATTGGTGCCCAGCAAGACAAAGGATTTTTTTTTTTAATTTGGTCAGTTGTGGGGCTTGAACTCTGGGCCTGGGCTCTGTCCCTCAGCTCTTCAGCCCAAGGCGAGCTCTCTACCACCTGAGCCACAGCGCCACTTCCAGTTTTCTTGTGGTTTATTGGAGATCAGAGTCTCACCGGCTTTCCTGCCCGGGCTGGCTTTGAACAGTGATCCTCAGATCTCAGTCTCCTGAGTAGCTAGGATTATAGGTGTGAGCCACCAGTGCACTGGTGTCCACATAGGTCATTTTATAAAATATTTTCATATAAACATAAAATAATCCATTTAATTTCAGAGAACTGTCATAAATTTACTTAGTCATAGCCAGTAAGCAGCTAGATATTGAGGTATTTCTGTTAAATTATGATGGTGAGTCTGTTCTAATCTTTACTAAAGTTGGTTCTTGAGTTTTATTTGTATTTTGACTTTAATTAGTCAAAAATCTTGAGTTAGTAAGATAATCAAGACTATACACCAAAAATCAGTGTTTTTTGGTGATGGTTGTGCCTATTCTGTGACAATGAATATATGAAGATGGCAATATATATATTATTTATATAATATATATATATATTGAAGATATATATATATATATATATATATATATCTTCAGTGTTTTGAAAGTACCCTAACCAGGTAAATTTACATAAGTAATACACTGTAAAGAATATAGCTGTCTCTTACCAAGAAATGAAGTCAAGAAAGCTGCCTTACTTCCTGAAACATTGCTTCAATGAAACTTGTTAAAATTTTGTCAGAGATATTAAAATAAATACATAATATAGATTTTTAAAAGAAAGAAAGTATATAATACTTTTATTGTTTAATATGAAATTTTATGCCTGTTTAGTGAAGGGAAAAATGGTTTTTTGTTTTTTTTTTTTGGGTCCGTTCGTGGGGCCTGAACTCTGGGCCTGGGCGCTGTCCCTCAGCTCTTCAGCTCAAGGCTAGCACTCTACCACTTGAGGCCACTTCCGGCTTTTTTTTTTCTTTTTGCTTATGTGGTGCTGAGGAATCGAACCCAGGGCCTCAGGCATGCAAGGCAAGCGCTCTACCGCTGAGCCACCTTCCCAGCCCAAGTGAAGGGAAAAATGGAAGAGACATTTTAAAATCTAATACATGCAAAATTTGCTTAAGCTAGAATTAGTAATATGCATTTTCTGCTTATTTTTAAAAATTAGCTCAAGAGCTGGGGTTCAATTCCCAACCCCTCAAAAAATGTTTAAAATTAGCTCAAAAAGATACTAAGAAAAACTCAAATGAGTAATAAAACTCAGAAGCCTAAAAATGGAAACACATTACTAAACAAACAATAATGCTGAAAACCATTTCCTTCCTTCCTTTGCTACAAAGCTCTGGAAGCCAACTTGAGCTCTCCCTGCCAAGCTATAAACACGGCTGATGCCCAGGACTGGCCACTGGGCAAGCAAGGCTTTAACAGCTACTAACGAATGCAGAAGGAACTTCCACAACATTCACAGTTAAAAGAAAATTAGTTTTCAAGAAATCTCCCAAATTCAACAATGATAATTTTATGGGAAAGCAGAAGCAAATATCACAAATCGTAAAGTATGTTTAAAAGATCTGCTATTGAGAAAAAAATCTGAATTTTAAATAATTACTTATTTAATTTTAAATAATTACTTAGGCATGAGGCCCTGAGTCTGAGCCCCTGTACTGGCACAGACAGGAGGGGAGAGGTAGGAGAGGGAAAAAGGAAAGAAGGAAAGGAAGGAAGGGAAGGAAAGGAAGGAGGGAAAGGAAAGGAATGGAGGAGAGGGAAGGGGAGGGAAGGGGAAGGAAGGGGAGAGGAGGGAGAGAAGAAAGAAGGAAAGGAAGGAAGGAAGGGAAAGGGAAGGGAAGCGAAGGGAAAGGAAGGGGAGGGGAGGAGAAGGGAAAGGGAGAGGAGAGGAAAAGGAGGGGAGAGGAAAGGGAGGAAAGGGGAAAGGGAGGGGAGGGGAAGGGAAAGGGAAGAAGGGAGGGAGGAAGGGATGGAGGGATGGAGGTAGGGAGGTAGGCAGGGAGGCAGGGAGGCAGGCAAACAAGCAGCATTTTTTTAGTTGAGTATGGAAATGTATGCTTGTAATCCCAGCATTTGGGAGGCTGAGGAAGGAGGACCATAAACTTAAGGCTAATTTGGACTACGTAGTAAGAACTTGTTTCAAAAAAACCCAACCAACCAAACAAACAAAAAAACAACAAGAAAAGTCAGGTGCTAATGGCTCATGCCTGTAATCCTAGCTACTCAGGAGGCTAAGAGCTGAGTGAGGGTCACAGTTCAAAGCCAGCCTGGGCAAAAAGGTCTGTGAGACTCTTATCCCCAATTCACCACTGGAAAACCAGAAGTGGTATTGTGGCTCTGAGTGGTAGAGCACTAGTCTTGAGCAAAAGAGCTCAAGGACAGTGCCTATGCCCTGAGTTCAAGCCCACAACCACCACCACCAACAAACAAAACAAAACAAAAACTAAGAAAAAGAATTTTCTTCCACTATTTTTACATGAATTTAATATCTAAATTATTAGGCTAGCACATCAACCTGGTCATGAATGACTGAAGAAAAGCACTTAACCAAACATGAAGCACATAGAGTGGAACTCACATATGACGTCACCCATGGAATATCTCTGCCAAACAGAGAATAACTTCATCTGTGTATCACTGTGTGTGTGTGTGTGTGTGTGTGTGTGTGTGCATGTGTAGCAGGACTAGCATTAGAACTCAAACTTTGAGCTTGCTAGGCAGGTACTCTGTCTCTTAAGAGTCTTGATATATGTCATCAAAATGCTGTCCTTGTCCAGAAAGCAACGAATGAGTATAATTTTACAGAGCCTTTGCTAATATAATAAAATTTCTAAATCTTAGAGAATCTAAATCTGAGCAATAAACCAGCCGCTATGCAAAAGTCAGTAAGTAGTAAACATAGTATAGCCCGGGTGCCGGTGGCTAACGCCTGTAATCCTAGCTACTCAGGAGGCTGAGATCTGAGTATCAGGGTTCAAAGCCAGCCCGGGCAGGAAAGTCCATGAGACTCTTATCTCCAATAAACCACTAGCAAACTGGAAGTGGTGCTGTGGCTCTAGTGGTAGAGTGCCTGCCTTGAGCTGAGGAGTTCAGGGACAGAGCCCAGGCCCAGAGTTCAAGCCCCACAACTGACCAAAAACAAACAAACAACAAGATGTGGGTATGCTGGGTGCCAGTTACTCACACCTGTAATCCTAGCTACTCAGGAGGCTAAGATCTGAGGATCATGGTTCAAAGCCAGCCTGGGCAGGAAAAGTCTGTGAAACTCTTATTTTCAATTAACCACCAGAAAACCGGAAGTGGTACTGTGGCTCAAGTGGTAGACCTCTCACCTTGAGCCAAAGAGCTGAGGGTCAGCGCCCAGGCCCTGACTTCAAGCCCTATGGCCAACAGAAAACAAAAACAAAAATGAAAGAGATGTGGGTGTGCTCATGCCTCCTACCCACCTATATACTTCACTTCCACATCTGCCAACACTTGCAAACAGTTCTCATAAGTTACTTCCTCTATGTCCAGCATTCCAACCGTGTCGTACACCTGCTTGGTCTGCATGATGAGCTCTTCTGTTCTTGTTTTAATTTGCTCTGGTGAAAGATCCCATCTTAGAACATTTCTGCCAGCTGCAGTGTAGGAGGACATTGCCTGGAGAGGAGATGCCACATCTCTTCCCAAAGTCATTCTGAGTAAAATCCTGGAACCACCAACTCTAAAAAGAATAATAATAAAAGTTTTTAAAAGAATAGAAATGACATTTCTGTTGGTCCAAAGCAAGGAAAAATATTCATTAAAAAAGGAAATTTCAATTAAAATTAACTTTTCAAAAAATACTGAGCAAATTTTCTCAGTTGAACACATGCTGTCCTAAACTTAAGTTCCCTTGTATTTTTAAATTGTTTTTGCCTAAAGTTTTAATGAAATTTGTACTATGCAAACACTGAATTGTCAGTATAATGAAACCACATAGAGGAAGGAAAGTTAGGTATCAGAGATATACAAATTGTTCTTTATAAATTAAACTAATAATCTTTCCTGTGCAAAATCTGGCAACCATGTATATAGCACTAAAAAAATTATAGGCTTAGTAAGGAATTATTTAAAATATTCCTCTATATTGAATGCTAAATTCTTTAAAATTAAGCATAATGATTTGAATTCATTTCTGGAAATAATCTCTGGTATCACTCTTACATTACCATAAAAGAAAAAGAAAAACAAAAATTTTAAGAATTAGGACACCAATTCTGTATCCCTTGCTGGGGTAAGGAATCTTTTTTGTCAGGGGCCATTTGGTATATGGTATTAGCTAGTATCGATTTTACGTTGCTATGTGAAAAGCTCCAAGATGTATTGAATTTTGGTTCCTGGCCATAGTTACCTTGGCAAAGCCAGACCAAATCATTTCTCAAATCTTATATGGTCCATAGGTCATTCCTCATCCCTGCCTTAAAACAGTCAAAGTAGCAGCATTGATTCTATGTTTAACTCTCTCTTACCTATATACATCCCATTCCTTCCTAATTCTCTCCAACCCATTCTCCAGTTCTAGAGCTTATTATGAATTAAAAAAAAGCTGCATTTCCTAATATCTACATAGTGAGTGTTTAGGCACTGTTCAAAATGTTTTCTATGCAGAAACTCACTCAAGTCCTTCAACAACCCTATGAATTACATAATATTATTATTTATTTTTTGTAAAAAAAAACCTAAAAATGAACTTCCCAAGGCCACACAACTAGTCATATGGTGAGAGCTAGGATTAAAAACCATGCTGTCATGGTATTTACTAGACACTATGTTGAAAATGAACTATACAATTAGTGGGTGGGGATGGAAGGGAAAAACTTGGAGAGAGTGAAGGATGGGTTGTCCAAAAAGAAATGTATTCTTGGGTTGGGAAGCTGGCTCAGTGCTAGAGTGCTTGCCTCGCATGCATGAGGTCCTAGGTTGGATTCCTCAGCACCACATAAGCAGAAAAAAGCTGGAAGTGGCACTGTGGCTCAAGTGGTAGGGCACTAGCCTTGATCTGAAGAGATGAGGGACAGTGCCCAGGCCCAGAGTTCAGCCCCCACAACTGACAAAAATAAATAAAAATAAATTTTAAAAAATGTATTCTTTACTTGACTTATGTAACTGTAATCCCACTGTACATCACCTTTATATTAACAATTCAAAATAAAGAATAAAGGCGTAACCCTAAAAACAAAAAACAAAACAAAACAAAACCCCATGCAGGCTGTCAAATGGACTCATGCCTATAATCCTAGCTTTTGGGGGGCTGAGATCTGAAGAAGCAATCAGAAACCAACAGAGGTAGAAAAGTTTTTAAAACCTATCTCTAATTAGCAACCAAAAAGCCAGACTGGAGGTATGGTTCAAGTAGAGTATACCAATAGTTACCAAAAGAACTGGAGCACAATACACATGCACGTGCGTGTACGCACGCACACACGTACACACACACACACACACACACACACCCCTAGGACCACAGAAGACTTTTTAACTAAAGTATTTGAATAAAGGAGAAGACCAATAATAAGGTTGGGAGAAGGACATCAAATGCAGGGCACAGAATGGCAAAACCAGATCTTGAAATTTTTTGTGTGGTGCTGGAAATCAACTCAAGGCTAGGTGCATGTGCTCTATCACAGAACTATACCTGCTCCCTTTAAAGGTATTTTACACAGTGGTAGAGGTGCTGATGAGGGCATCACTGTGGGTGGAGGCACAACCTGGAGAAGAAAGATGTTGATATTTCCTTCTTACTTTGTGGTATGGGTGTGGAAGGAAGAAGAATGCAGGGGGAACGATTTTCTTTTGGGCTGAGTGGAATTTAGTAAAGGTCAGGAGGAGAAAGATCTAAGACAGAGTATCAAACAGTAGAGTTTTATTTATCAAGGAAATGGTCTAGAAACAATGGAGAAGTCTAGGGTGTAGTAGATGGTTAAATAGGTTAAGGAGGTTGTATAGCCATTCATCCCTTTTCCCTATCTAATTTCATATGTATTGCTCCCTTTTTGCATGGACACCCTAAAGTCAGTCTATTTGTTTTGGAAGTAGCTGCCTCTAATCACAGGATTCATGCACAGGATGCTGCTGAGAGAAAGAGGTCTCATTCCCGCTGGTTGCAACTGAGTGCGCTTGTGTCCTTGATGGCAGCTGGCAGCCAGCCTATGAGAAAAAGTGGAATGTGACTTATGATGAAATACATTCTGTGAATAGTAGAATAGAGAGGAAACTAAATACTTGTTATCACTGAGCCCCTAGACTAACTCTGAAGCCTGACCCAGAGCCAGACTTTCCAGTTGTATGAGTCAATAAATCCTCTGTAGTGTTCAAGTCAGTTCTAAATGTGGTTTTATATTTTTGGCTTCTTAGAGGATCCTAACTGATAAAGGCTTTTTTATAAAAACTAAAAGAGGAATAAGCATAGTGGGGAAAAACCTCCTGTGGAGGTCAGAGTACAAGAAATGATGGATGACTAGAGGGCTTACGATGTTGATGTTGGCGCAAATTGTGAACTTCAGTGTAGGCAGTTGGCTAAAAATTCTATTATTCCTACAACCTTTATGGACACAGAATGAGGCCTTTAAGAGAGTCAGCTATGACTATGACTGATGGTGCTGCCAAGAAGTTCTACAACAGATGAAAAGCCTGGGTCTGGTACTGCCAAGTTACGTGAACAGTAAGTAGAAGAACAATGTTTAACGCATTTTTACCATTCTCTTATATATGATGACTATGGGCAAAATTTCATTATTAAATAGCTTTAAAGTAAAATAACTTCAAGTATTTCACTAAGATGATCTCTTCTAGTTTTCCTTTATTACCTAATGCTTATATTAAGGTTGATACTTGATCACAGCTTATCTGATTTTTAACTCAATTAAACTAAAAAACGTGTCAGGACTTCCACCTGGCACAAGGGACTCAGTCCTTTGTACAGTTCCTACTGCTGCTAATGAGGGAAAGGCCTCAACATGGAAGAAAGGCCTCAACAATGAAAGAAACAAAAGTTAAAAATCATGACGGCATGGGTTTACAGAATTTTCTTAATTTCTTTCAGGATCTATAATACTTGTTACCAGAGGAAGAGAATGAGACAGGAGACTGGCTTATACTCCCAATAGAAACATGAGATCCATAGAACATTTGCTCTCGGCATTCTCTCTCTTTTCTTCTTTCTTCCACCTTGATTTTGCTGAATATTCTTCCTGTGGCCCTTGGTTACAGTCCTAAGCTCATTCAATGCTGGCACATTAATAATCTCCTCAGGGCCTCTGCACCTGGTGGGACACCTTTCCTAAAGCCATTCTGCCAGCTGTGCTTGAATATTTACAATTCTAGTGAGAACTTTTCATTGATGTTTTGTGTCTGACAGCTACTACAGCTAGAAAAGGCCACAAAGAGTGATCCTGACTTTCTATAGGGGTTATTATGTACAATTACTTGACAATGAAATCTAAC
>NW_012267244.1:12272241-12291859 GCF_000151885.1 Dipodomys ordii | reverse complement strand
GGCGAAGGAGGTAAACTGTGTAGACATGGACAGATATCACCAGGTTCCACTGCTTCATCTGGACAAATGAATATTCCATAGCTATTCTGAGTACTTTAAGTATGCTTTGACATTCTGGATTTGTTTTTCTTTGCCAGTCCTGGGGCTTGAACTCAGGGCTTAGGTACTATCCCTGAGTCTCTCTATGCTCAAAGGTAGCACTCTGTCGATTAAGCCATAGCACCACTTTCTGCTTTTTCTGAGTAGTTTACTGAAGATAAAAGTCTCATGGACTTTCCTGCTCAGGTTGGTTTTGAAGCACGATCCTCAGATCTCAGCCTCCTAAGAAGCTAGGATTACAGTTGTGAGCGACTGGTGCCCAATTCTGGATTTAAAAATTATTATTTTTTATTATAAAGGTAATATACAGAGGGGGTTACAGTTTCATAAGTCAGGTAACAAATACATTTTTTGGAAAAAGTCACCCCTCCCTTTGCTCCCAGCTTTTTTTCCCCACCTATCCCCATGCACAAGTTATAGTTCATTTCCAACATAGTGTCTAGTGAGTATTACTGCTGCATTTGTTCACCCTTTATCCCTCCATCTGTGCCCTTCTTACCCTCCCAAGTACAGATAATTGAACAAACATGATAAAAAGAAAACCAAAACCCCATTTCTATTTCCTGGAGTTCACTTTAATAAATACTATTTTATATGACCAGAGGCACATAGGCATTGTGCCTTTTGTTCTTCTCCTGAGTATCCTTTTTGTCTCACTATATGTGAATGCCTATAGTCCTGTATAATTTCTCATGTCCTAGTGTATTTTAGATCTAGCTTTTGCATATGAGAGAAAACAAGCACAGCTTATCTCACTTTGGACTTTCTTTAGAAGTATGATTTATAGGTCTCCTCTCCTTCCCACCAAAGCTTCTTTGGCCATCCTAACTCACCTTGACTTGAGCTTCTGTTAACTTTCATCTGTGCAATTCATTTTAGATACTTAAACTACTGTCATGTACCTGTTCAATTAGTTTTATAAATAAGACTGAGATTTTCTCAAGCATTAACTGATACAGTACATTTCTTTCATGAATCCCCATCCCAATACACTATATGGGCTAAACAGATAATACTCATTATATGAACTGAGATATGACTAAGATATTACAGAAAGCCATTTTCCTTCATCATCACAAATAAACATTCATACAAGAAAATGTAGTTCCTGTAATCCTAACTACTAACTACTGATCTGATTTGAGGATTGTGGTTTGAAGCCAGCCTGAGCAGAAAAGTCTGTGAGATTCTTTTTTTTTTTGACTAGTCCTGGGGCTTGAACTCAGGGCTTGGGCTCAGTTTCTAAGCCTCTCTGTATTCAAGGCTAATGCTCTACAACTTGAGTGACAGCGCCACTACTGGCTTTTTCTGAATAGTTTATTGGAGATAAGAGTCTCTTGGCCAGGCGCTGGTGGCCCATACCTGTAATCCCAGCTACTCAGGAAGCTGAGAGCTGAGGATTGTGGTTCAAAGCCAGCCTGGGCAGGAAAGTCCATAAGACTCTTATCTCCAATAAAACCACTCGAAAACTGGAAGTGGAGCTGTGGCTCAAACGGTAGAGTGCTGGCCGTGAGCTGAAGAGCTGAGGGACAGCGCCCAAGCCCAGAATTAAAGCCCTATGACCGATTTAAAAAAAAAAAAAAGTCTCTTGGACTTTCCTGTCAGGCTGGCATTGAACCATGATTTTCAGATCTCAGCCTCTTGAGTATCTAGGATTACAGGTGTGAGCCACTGGCATCTGACTGAGACCCTTATCTCCAATTAACCACCAGAAAACCAGAAGTGGTACTGTGGCTCAAAGTATTAGAGTGTTAGCTTTGAGTGGAAAATGCTCAGGGATAGTGCCCAGGCCCTGACTTCAAGCCCCACAACCAACAAAAAGAAAAAAAGAAAAAAAGAAAATGTAGCCAGGACCACACTGACACTCCACTATGCAAAATGCCACGACTCTGTGTCTCTCTACAATTTCTATTTTCCTTCCCTTTCCTGTATAGAACTAGTGTGTAGTATTAAAAGGTTTGTATACTTCCTGAAAATCTCTCCCAATTCTCTAAAAACTTGGCAAATCCTGCTAGTGTGTGCGTTGGAGTTAATGTTTCTCCTATAGCAGCCTATAGCTGCCATTGAGGTCTGCATTCAATCAATCCCCTTCCTCACCACTCTGGAATGCATGTACGTGCTCATTTTAATTATTTCTCTTGCCTGGCTATTTCCTGAGAAACATTCCCTCTAATCTTGATTCCAACTGTCTACAAAGTTGTCTTATTAATCCACTGCTTTGATTTTGTGTTCTTATATTTATTATTTATTTAGTTTTGAGCCAGAGTTTCACTATGCAGTCTAGGTTGACCTGGAACGCATTTTTCTCCAGCATGCTGAGATCATGGGTCTGTATCGTATCTGGCAGCCTTCCCTAATTTAAGCTCCTCAGTCATCCTGGGAGATCTCAGGATAGGAAGATGAGCCCCATCACTCCATTAACTTCAGTTTTTTGATGTACTTCACTCTAAGAATCTTCATGGTTCTTCACCACACTTGGAGATGCTCCTTAGAGGTAGCAACAGTAGATCCTCTTTGGACACAATCTTGTTTTTTCAGCTCACACGCTTGCATTTCCATGATTAATGGTTTATTTCCCTTAGAGCTTCAGTCTTTCACTATTCTACAATTTTCTCTCAAATAGGCTTCTCCAATAGTATCATTCTTGGTTTGGCCCTTCTGAGGCTAAATTCAGCACAAGATAGCTCTTAGCCCAAGGAAACCTTGCCACCTGCACCATATAACTACAACTCAAGTTTGTAAGCCCCCAGAATGTCTTATGGAAATGGCTCCAGGAACCTGTGTGGTCCTCTTCCCTGGGAGTGATCTGAGTTGTCGGGGCATGGACATACAGATGGGGTCAGTACATGTGAGACCCCCATGGAATAAGAGGGGTCAGAAGTGGATCTCCAATGACACTCTTGGCTCAGGTTGCATGAAGTATTAGACATGAATTGTGTCTATTCAACAATCTTACACAAAAACCTCAGTACCCCTTTCTACGCCTATTATAGTAGTCACCAGACTCCAAGTTCTATCCAGACAAAAGAATGAAAGAGGAGAGGAGAGGGGAGGGGAAGGGAGGGGAAGGGAGGAAAGAAGACAAAGAAAGAAAGGAAGGAAGACAGAAAGAAGGAAAGAAACAGAAAGAAGGGAGGGAGGAAGAGAGGGAGGGAGGGAGAGAAAGGGAAGGAAGGAAAGGAAAGGAAAGAAAGAAAGACAAAAAAGAAAGGAAGGAAGGAAGGAAAGGTAGGGAGGAAGGGAGGGAGGGAGAGAAAAGGAAGGGAAGGAGAGAGAAGGAAGGAAGGAAGGAAGGAAGGAAGAAGGAAGGAAGGAAGGAAGGAAGGAAGGAAGGAAGGAAGGAAGGAAGGAAGGAAGAAACGAAAGTCAGATGCTGGTGACTCCCACCTATAATCGTATCTACTAAGGAGGCTGAGATCTGAGGATCATGGTCCAAAGCCAGCCTGGGAAGAAATGTCCATGAGACTCTTATTTCCAATTAATCACCAGAAAACTGGAAGTGTAGTTATAGCTCAAAGAAGCAGAGCCCTAACTTGGGGTGAAAAAGCTCAAGGACAGTGCCCAGGCCGTGAGTTTAAGCACCATGACGAATGCACGCATGTGAGGGAGAGAGAGAGACAGAGAGAGAGAGAGAGGAAAAATATCACAAAGGCTTGAAACAGCATAACACATGAAGGTGATATGAAATAGTACATCATGTCTAGAGTACAGATTTGAGAGAAAAGATGGCACCGAGGAAGCCAGCAGGTACATAGCTGGGCACTTAAGAAGCCTTGTGTGCTAAGTGCCTGGAACTGATCTGAAATCACTGGGAACCAGTCTGCTGAAGGGATATGCTGTGATGAGATAGCTTTTAGGAAGATTACTCTGGAGGCAATCTGGAGAACAGACTAGAAGACATCAGAGTCTCTTTGAAGCACTGAGTGAGTGTATTGGTGATTATCACTGATATACAGAATAAAAGAGAACAGGTTTGGTCTGGGGAAGAAAGTAAGGTAGTTTAATTGTAGACACTATTGAATTTCAGGTGGTCACTGACACCCTAGTGGAGCCACCAGATTGGTTTTGCTTCCCAGCATTGAACCCAGGATTGAATCCAGGGTCTTGTTCAGGGTAGGGAAGTATTCTACTACTTGAGTGGTCTGTAGTCCTGGCTAGCCTTGAATCCATGGCCTGACTCCAAGCATCACTGACATGTACTACTAAGAAAGACTACTCATATATTTTCAAACTCTGTAACAAGTTTTCAAAAGTTCTGCCTAAGTTTAGCTCCTTTGATCTATTGTTTACATGTCTATTATTTAAGGAGTTCCATTTGAGAATGTTTAGATTCACAGAGCACCATATAAAGCCCTGATCTGTATTAGAGAAGATGATGCAGTGTAACAGCACATATTGAGTATCCTCAAACATCCAGGATGTTAATAACTATTTTCTGAATGGGCTGCTTCACTTGGAAATGAAATGCTCAGTGGTTGGTGAATTCTCCAGTGCAGTTAACTATAGCCCCTAAACAGTGTTCTCCCTAAACAGTGCCTAACAACAAACATGTTTTATTTAAAGATCTTTTAATTTGGTTTAGAACTGAAGTTTCTGATGGACAGAATGTTGTGGAATTAAATGCCTTGTCATAAGCCAATTTTTACCAGTAGAGACTCACGTTGTTAATAAAAAATGATGGTTATTATTATTTTTGTGGAACTGGGAATTTGAACTCAGGGACTTAACAGCTTATTAGGCAAGTTGTCTAGTACCTGAGCCACATCCCTAGTCCTCAGCTTTGTTTCTGAGGGAACAGGAAATACAACTGTTTATGAAAAAGTGCCCATTTCCACCTTTTCCCTATTACTTATAAAGAAAGATGTGTGTGGCATTTTACAGTCCTTAGCTTTTACTGCCTGAAAATTTCCCAGGTACAATCCCCACTTTTTCTTTGACTATGCCACTGATGGCTCTCCTTTCCCCAGGGTCTCCTTACTAGAGCCTTTAATCAACTGTTATTATATAATCAATAAAACATTCTCTTCCTCCATGTGCTCAAGCAAACAAATTGTCTATACTTCTTATTGAAAAGATTTGGCAGAGGTATTCTGAGAAACATTTTTGTGCAGCAAATACTGTGCTTTATTCCACTGTGACTCCTCAGGTTAGAGACAGGTTAAGCTAGAAGCTCAGTGGTGAACCACTTGCCTAGCATGTACAAGGCTCTGGGTTTGATTCTCCACACCCAGGGAGTGGGTTAGGGGTAAGAAGTATAGGTCAGAGATTGACTTGTTACCATCATCTGGAATTATGTAGACTAAATACAAAAGAAAGATTCATTATAAATGTTGTTTTCAGGAAAAAAAATAATTCTTTCAGTAAGTAAGAAAGCCATTTCAGGAGGAGCTAACAGAATTGTGAAAGAGAAACACAAAGAGACAAACTAGGTATCAGATAGTAAATGTTATATAATAAAATTATTATCCCATAATGTGGTAAGAATGTAAAGGACAGGGCAGGAAACTCAAGCTAAGAAAATCTCAAAAATCTATTGAAGAGTGACTTCTGGGCTGGCCAAGACTTTCAGGACAGCTAGGGAGTAGGGATGGTGGGTTTATGGATTTAATGATGGCATAGAGGGGAAAGGGAGGGATGGAAATAATGGTTCAGACCTCTCTACTGTGTATATTCTCAGAGATCTTCATAATGAAGCTAATGAGGAACACTAAAATCCTTTAATTGAGCTGGACATTTCTGGAGCACAATGGATTAAACTAATGAACAGCTTGGGGCTTAAGACAGTACTAAGTATATGTGGCT
Organism: Dipodomys ordii; assembly: GCF_000151885.1. Lineage (NCBI taxonomy): Eukaryota > Metazoa > Chordata > Mammalia > Rodentia > Heteromyidae > Dipodomys > Dipodomys ordii. The sequence goes on along the minus strand of NW_012267244.1, from coordinate 12,285,958 downwards.
ATGAAATCTTGCAGGAAATTCTGGCACCATTCTTTACCATTTTCTATAATTAATAAATTGTTCTCTATGTCTTACTAGACATTCTCTCTCTCTGAATTGGTTCTCCTCTTTTAAAACTGTTATCATTAATTCTTTTTCTATTATGGCTATTAATACACAGCTGCCAGAACTATTCTAGAGCATCACACTTTTACTTTAACCAGCATTTATGGGAGGTCTAAGTGTATTCCAGCAAACATCACTCACACTGTCTACATCTAACTAGAAATTTCTCAAGACCAATGTTCAAAGGTCTCTATGTCACTTGTTTTTTCAAACTACACAAGCTGAAGTGAAAAAAAAATTAAAAACCAGCAGTCCTTTTCTTAAAGAGTGCTTTGGCCTTTTTATTTATAAGGAAAAATACCATATATGTAAGTTAAGTCCCATATGTTTTTAAACAAATACCTGGTGCTCTAATCACTGTTGAATGACTTGGGTCTGCGTAAACACTAAACTCTGTTGCTCCTCAAGCCAATCACTGCTTGCTTGGAGACAGACCAGCAGCAGTGACTGACCCACTATCTAAGGTCAGAGAGGAATAATTCTACTAGAATGCAATGTAATGTTTGTGCAGCTTGGTGAATGCAGAAGAAGGCATTCAGCATGTATGTGGTAACTGTTGAATCAGTAAGCATAGAAAAGAGATGAAGAACCTAAACTTGTGCACTTCAGAATGATTCCCAAGTTCACTCAGGACATAAATAAAGCAGGCAATGAAATAAGCAAAAGAAGATGCTTTGGAGCTTTTGATGTGAGGAATATATCCCAAGGATACGTTGAGTCACTAATAATCCACAGAACATTTAGTTTAGTCCATGTGGCAAGCAAAACACAATTCTACTGCTCTTGCTTCCACCTGCTGGTATAGAAGAGTAATTTTTTTAGTCTGAGCAAAATGGTTAGCAGCACCATAAAGAAAAAACGAAACAAAACAACAAAAACCCACAATTAACACACTGTGCTTTCAAAATTCCCTTGCCAAGGTGACACAGCACATTTCTGATGAAGATATTCACAAAGAATTTTAATGTACCATGAATTCAGCTACAGTTATTTGGAGGATAGAGAATTATTGTCCTAAACATGGAAACATCCTGGTGTTTATTGTATGTGGTCTCTAACATCTAATGAGGCCCAAAACATGATCAGAAAAACAAATTTTTTTTGAGACAGGATCATGTTATGTGGCCTACAGTGGAACTCACTGTGTGGCTTTGGCTGGTCTCAAACTTGTGATTCTTATGCCTCCGTCTCCCAGTGCTGTGATTTCAGGCATGTGCCACCACATCCAGTCATGTTTAATTTTTCTTTCATTGCTTAGTCCTCCTCCACTTTTTAAACTAATAGAGTATGTAAATTTAATGATGAGAATGACCATTGTAACTTTTAACTAATAGAGTAGTATGTAAATCTGATGATGAGAACGACCATTGTTAACACTGAAAAGTAAAGCTGAGTGGCTCACGGCTGTAATTCTACTCAGGAGGCATATGTCTGGAGGAGTGCAACTGAAAGCCAGTCGGGGCAGGAAAGTCTGCAAGACTCCATATCTAAAATTAAGCAGCAAAGAACAGGGCTGAAAGCACAGCTCAAATGGTAGAGCACAAATGGAGAAAGCCAGCAAGCAAGCAAACAAGCAAGGAAGCATGAGGTGCTGAGTTCCTCCATATTTGGGGAAAGCCAGCCCCGGCAGGAAAGCATGAAACTCTTTTCTCCAATTAACCACCAAAAAACCAGAAGTGAAGTTGTGGCTCAAGTGGTACAGTGCTAACCTAGAACAAAAAAACTAAGAGTTAGCACCCTCACCCAGAGTTCAAGCCCCAATACTGGTACAAAAAAGAGAGGTTCATATTACAAAGGCAGAAAGAATAAAACAGAAAATTTCAAGTTCTGAAAAATAAGTAACAGAAGAGAATTTTGTTTATGACACAATTGGTTATTAATTACAAGTTCTAGATGCATTTGTTATAAACAAAGACATTTCTGTTCTGTTTCAAATCTCGTAAGTAGCTTGAGTCAAGCCACCTGAGACCATAGTGTGGCAAACCAAGCACCACACCAATTAAACAAATGAATGCTAAATTCCTGGAGAATTCATTAGTCAAGGGTCTGCCACAGAAAACCACAGCTCGAAAGAGGCATCCAGCTGTGTTTTCTATAGAAGCAGGAAGGAATCACTTTTGGCACATTTAATTAGTGTTTGGGGGCATACTTTTCAATTGAAGTCCTTAGTAAATCACTTGGAAGAGAGAGACTATTCTCCTTCAGTTCCTTATCTCATAGTTTGGTGGCTTCTTCCCATCTTGCCCCCTCCTCCACTCTATGCATGGACATTTGTGTGGATAAGGCCAAGCTGATAATTAGTTTGCTTTTAAGATAGATTCAACTGCTATTGTTTGTTGCTTTTACATGTGACAATGACATTGTGCTTAGGTAATTTAGAAAAAGCACTGATTAAAAAATAGTAAGTGACCCAGGCTCTGGGGGGAGGGGAAGAGACGATTACATGTCCCGCCATACTAATTGTGAAGCCCCTACTTGTAATTTGACCATTGTCAAAATGAGCCAAGGTTCAGATGGGAAATCTTCATGTAAGAGAACACAAGAGCTTTTTTACATCAATCAGTTATATCTTAAAGTCATGGAAATGTTGAAGCTACTTTAGGTAAATATAGTAGAAATTTATTACTGCATTTCAAGAATTTCAAGAAGTTGCCTGGTGCTGGTGACTCATGCCTGTAATCCTAGCTACTCAGGAGGCTGAGAGTTGAGGATTGTGGTTCAAAGCCAGCCGGGCAGGAAACTCCATGAGACTCTTATCTCCAATAAACCACTAGAAAACCAGAATTGGCGCTGTGGCTCAAGCGTAGAGTGCTCGCCTTGAGCTAAAGAGCGCAGGGACAGTGCCCAGGCCCAGAGTTCAAGCCCCACGACCGACAAAAAAAAAAAAAAAAGAATTTCAAGAAGTAATTAATATACATTTTCATACATTAATGTACATTTTATAGGATGGCATGTTTTGACTGATATAAAGCATAATCTCTGGGAAAAAAACATAAACAATGTGTTTGAATATTTATCTCAAAATACCCTTTTTCATGTATATCAACTGTATTATTTTTAGTTTATGTTATAAACTAGCTATTTTTAGATACAAGTCTAAACAGAATAACTATCTCATTGATTAAAAAAATATTAAGTGGGGGGTAGGGGGGAGGCTGGGAAGGGATGTGAAGGATAAACAAAGGAGGAGGCTGCAATGCTTGGTAAGAAATGTACGTATTATCCTGCCCATGTAATTGTAACCCCTCTGTACAGTATGTTCACAAATAAAATAAAATAAATTAAAAAAATATTAAGTGGTAAGCATGTTTCATTTCTTAGGTCACTTTTTCCCTCTTACCCACCACGTAATACAGTGGTGGGCATATTTTAAGATAACAGGAGGGAGGAAGTGATGTATGAAAAAGGATGAGCTGTTAGCAAACAACTGTGAAGCCTGAAAACGGGAAAGCTCATCATACAATTTCTTTTGTTTACAGTTGAAAAGCTGCACAAGAAAAAAGTTCAAAATGTAATTAATACTTATTCACTTTAGCTCTAGCAGCTAAATTTAGATATGTGGCTAAAATTTCTGAACTTTATATTAAAGATACAGAGAAGCATGTTAAAGAGGATAGGAAGTGGGGGAAAACCCTTAAGGAGGAAGCTAGAGCAGAAATAGGAAAAATATATTTGGCAAGTGAGTTTCATAAATGTATCCTTTACTTTGGGTGATATCTAGTGATGTTAAGGCACAAGTTACTACAGGCCCAGATATAAGCATGCTACTTTAGCGCAGATACAGTGAAAGTGAGATTGGAAACAGAAGGAAGACTCAAGTAATAACAGTTTCTGGTGTGTCAAACATTTATGTAGCAGTGTTGTTCTAAGTGTTTTGCATATACTCATTCAGTTAATAATAAACACTGACACGGATCCTCTATTATTATCTCTATTTTCAGAGGATGAAACTGAGGCACACGGAAGTTACATAACTTACTTCAGGTCACACAACTAGAAATATTCAGTAACTCAGCCAGTCAATACATAAGCACACTATCACTTCTGCAAGTCTGCCATTCTCTTTCAGGTGACTACCGCTCCAAAGCTAACTAACTCATCATTATAGTCTGGTACTTTCCTTTAGTCTCTCCTGACCTTGAGAGATGGGCAGGGATATAACCAGAGGGCATGATGGCCTTAGTGACGCACATCATGTCCCACTTCTGTGGGTCTGGCACAGAGGACCATCAGCTGTCATTATGAATGTGAGTACACCAGCAATGGTCAACAAGAGAAATGAAAGTAAAGGTGACACCCCATGCCTTCATTCTTGACAAATGGGACCTCAACATGATAAAAATGATTTCAAATTCTTTGATGGTCTGTATTTCAAAAGGCTCTCTTTAAAGCAGGGAAGAGAGTTACCTCACCAATAAAAGGTAGAAAGTAGCCTAAGTAGGATGCAAGAAGACTCATCAACCTTAGTTGATTTAGAAGATTTAGAAGACACATTGAAACCAAAGGAGAGCACCTACTTAAATCTAACCCAAGGCCATTTACTTATAGCCGTGTCCTGTGCTAAGTGCTCGAGATCCACCATCTTTCTACACTGCTCACTCTACAAATGAAGAAACCCAGGCTGAGAAAGGTGGGTTTAACAATCCCCTTGATATCCCTATTAGGGAGAGGCAGATTTCGGCTGGAATCCAGGCAATCTCATCCTAGAACCTGAAATCTAACTACTTACTAGGCTTCCAATTTCACACTAAAAATGTTATTTTGTAAAAGCAAAGCTTCTTTCTGGTTTCCAATAAGATAACAGAATTGTAGAGCTGCTAATTCTGGTTTCTAAAGCAGCCCCCACACTATGTGGTGGGGTGAGGTGGGAGATGAGGGGTGTCTAAAATGATGTCCCGGTTTCTGCTTTGCAGGATATGAGCTACAGTACCAATCAACAAGCAGGAGGATTCAGTTAAAGCAGGATAAAATAGTTCTTTATTTGAGACTGGGGCTAGAGAAAATGGACAGTGAAATGGGAGCTTTACATGTATTCAGTTTTATACATATTTAATTTGTGATGCTAGTAATACCCAAGTGGAACTAAGTGCCAGGTATCTGGAGCTCAGGGTTAGTTGCAAAGACAGAAGATAAATAAGGTCTCAAGGAACTTCCTGGCTACACAGCAGAGGAACTTACTGGAATTCATTTAGCAAATACTTACTCATCACTTATGTATACCAGACACATATAAAAACAATATACTGTTGTAAATTCAATTATAGAGTTACATACAAAATATAAATGGTTAGATAAAGGAATAAAAGGGAAGTCAGCAAAGGTCCTCTGGGGAGGGTATAGGTAGGAATTACCCAGGAAGAGGTGGTGTGAGGATGGGGAGAAGCAGGGGAGCAAACCTGGAAGGGTGATTACCATCTGCAAAGACCCATTTCCAACCACTGTGTCCAGGAATTACAACCAACCTGGATTGATGGGTGAGAAGTGCTGTGAGCTAAGGCTTGGGAAGCTGCTAGAGGGTCTTTCCATGCCATACTAGAGCCACAGCTTCATGTGGTAGCCAGCAGAAAACCTTTGGTGAGATGCTGAAGCTAGGCATGAGGTAGCTGTGGGAAGGCTGAGAGGATCAATTTAGGAGAAAAGAAAACCTGTGAGAAGGTTGCAGTATTGATGAATAGGAATTAAAAGTGGCAGAAGGATTCAGAGAGGAAATAAAGGATATAAGAATAATTAAGAGGCAAAACTGGCAAGGCTTAGTGAAATAAAGGATGCCAGGAGCTCCTAGTTTGTGTGAGAGGATGGACAATGGTCCTACTGACTAAACAGCAAATTGACTACCGGATGATAGAAAATTAGGAGTAAGTAAGATCAGGTTTGAGGAAATACTAGGTAAGATTACATGTGCTGATTTCTGAGTGCCTGTGAGACAATTCACTGTATGGCAACTGGATATATAAACCTGACAAGTAGGAGACAGAGATACACATCTTCAGATATAGAATTCTTAACGTGGATGGAGTTGCCTAATAAAACTACATTAGTAATACATAAGGAAGGGAAGAGAGTGTATAGTAGCTGGCTGAAGGAGGTTCCACAGAAGGGTGTGTGGATGAGACTCAAGCACGTATACATAATAAAGGCAAAGAGACCAAAAAGAGATTTTTCTGAAGACATTTGGAAAAGAAACTCAGTGAAACCAGCACTTGAGGGGCAGTTCTTACGAAAACGAAGCTTGCAAGAAATCAGAATACGTGAAGGGAATGAATACTGAGAATTTACCACTCTGAAAATCAAAAAAGGTAGAGATTGACAGTGTAACAGTTCCATGGAGACCAAGTTAAATTAGGGCTAGATTTGTCCATTAGAATTTGGCCTTTGACTTAATGTCAGGTGAACAACTTGCCAGCTTTTCCTTCCTGTTCTTTGGCGGCCCCATCAACCTGCTGATTCATACGGAACTAGGAAACCACTCAAGGTTTTCAGTGTTTTTTTTGTAGCTGCCACTCTTAGGTTATCCTGGTCTCTCTATAGGTAGTTTATTTAGCATAAATATAAGACGACTTCTCATTTACTGTGATTTAGAATCACTTTATTGGACTGGTGTTCCAGTGAATAGAAACCAGTGAACTTTAATTCTTGAACTTTCTTGGCTTTAGAGTCATCTGAAAATTTTATCAGTATGTCATCTGTATCCTAACCTTTCCTTAGTCACTGATTAAGCCTGGTGATTTTTGAGGGTGGGGCACTGGGGACTGAACCCAGGGCCTTGTGCATGCTCAGCAGGTGTTCTACCAATGAGCTATATCCACTAGTGACTTTCAATATCATGGGAGGTTTGTTCTTAATTCTACTTCTTTGTACCTTGACTAGAAAGGAAGAAATTATAGCTGGGCACTGTTGACTTATGCCTGTAATCCTAGGTACTCAGGAGACTGATATCTGAGGATCATGGTTCAAAGCCAGCCCAGGCAGGAAAGTCTGTGAGACTTTTATCTCTAATAAACCACCAAAAAACCTAAGTAGTGCTGTAGCCCAAGTGGTAGGGTGATCGATTTGAGCTGAAGAGCTGAGGAACAGCGCCCAGGCCAAGAGTTCAAGCCCCATGATCGACCAAAAAAAAAAAAAAAGGAGGAAATTATAAATTACAATATACATTTGACATCAAGCACTGTGCTGGGTGTTTATAAGCACTAGTTCCTGTGGTCTTAAAAAAAACCCAAAACTACAAGAAGTGTTTGATGTTAACTCTCTTATGGCTGTAGAAACTTAGCCTGGAAAGGCTTAGCAGGTTACTCATGACTTGAACCAGGTGGCTACCTTCAAAGTTCGTGTGGTTTGTAATATAGTACACTCTTCCTTATGGTCCCTTTCATTAGTCTGAGCAGCCTTTGTCTTGATTGCTAAATTAACTCAATGTGCTATATTTAAGTTTTGGTAAACAGTTGGGACTACAGAACACCCACGACTAGGCCTTTACTGTCCAAGTCTTACTTCCTTTAAGGCCCAGTTGTGACACATAAATTATGTTCTTCCCCTACTTTTTATCTTGGAAGTAATATCTCTCCCTTAAGCTTTCCTCCTTATCAATTTCTCTATTTCTGTTTCTGGAATTTTTCACCTTAAAGCCTGTACGCTTAACTGCTTAAATAGGTCCCTTATAACCCTTACCATACTAAATTCACTAGGCCTTTTTTTTGGGGGGGTCCGGTCATGGGGCCTGAACTCTGGGCCTGGGAGCTGCCCCTCAGCTCTTCAGCTCAAGGCTAGCACTCTACCACTTGAGCCACAGCGCCACTTCCAGCTTTTTTTTCTGCTTATGTGGTGCTGAGGAATCGAACCCAGGGCCTCCTGCATGCAAGGCAAGCGCTCTACCACTGAGCCACCTTCCCAGCCCTCACTAGGCCTTTTAACAGGCAAAATAACAATGATAAAAGAACTAGTTCTATGAAGTTTACTGTATATTCTTTAGGCTATTATTCATTACATTACTCATTTTCTCCTATACCATTTATCTCACAAACTTTGTTTCTGATAACTCACATATATGTACACACACACACACACACACACACACACATACATCTTTCTGAAGCAGACCAAGCACGTGTCTTCTCTCAGGATCATGCCCTACCCAGTGACATGTATGTTCTCAGTCCCAAATAACTCCCAAGTACTACACATCTAGAGCCTGACTTTCCTCTCCTGAGTTGTCCCCAGGCACATGGCATGGGTTGCTTGCCTTCTGTTTTCTCTCAGCTTGAGTGCTTCTGACCCAGTATACAGACACTGGCACCTCCTTCAATTTCTTTCAAATCCAGGCCATCTTATTTAGAAGTTTTGCTTCTAGATGATTCATTAATTTAGACTATTGCTCTACAAAGCTACCAACTTGGTCTATAAGGCATCAAATGATGACAAGGATGACAGGGGATGTGTCAAAGCTCGTATCTTTTCATATATGGCTTCTCTGCCTCATGCAACCTTGAATATATACTCAAAAAGCCTCTGTGGATTAAGCATAGCCATGCCAATTGCATATTTGTATACTCAGTGCTTTATTTTCTATTGAACAACTAGGTCTAAGTTGGCTCACTTATCACTTAGACATAGTCGTTTCCTCTGACAAATGGCATTTTGCTTAAAGAAAATTACAACCATTCCTTCCATACAGTTTAAAATACTACCTTGTACGAAAAGATACACCTATATTGTCAATAACATATCTAGTTCTATACTCTTTAGATATTAGCTTCTATTTCAGAAAATCTACCTACTAGTACTTGTGCTCTGGAAGTCTTTTCAGGTGTCAGAAGGAGTGGACTTTGTGGGTCAGATAAATTCACTGAAGAACCACAAACTAAGCTGATATTCACAGCACCCCTCACATTGTAACTACAGTGAGGGCATAAACCCTTATAGTCTGTCTTACCCACAGCTGTTTTCCCACAGTTTAGCTAAGCAGCATATACAAACTACTAACACAGATGACAGGTATCTAAAAAATAAAAACTGTGCTTAAATTCCATTAGACAAATGTAGTCCAAAGCCAGACATGGTGGTAAGTGCTATAATCCCAGCACTTAGGAAGGAGAAAATAGAAAAGACAAGAAAGGAAGGCTTAAAGTCATCAGTAAACAAAGCAACATTATATAAAAACCAAGTGACATTATTTTGTGCCACTGGATAGTAAAAGGATGAAAATGCCAAGAGCTGCTGAGGGCGATGGGGTTAGTAACTCACTACTTACAAACATGTTATGGGGAGAGGAACTAAATTAGTATTACCACTTTGAGAATGTGTATATTCAACAGCCACACAGTTTGTCTCTCATTTCTATACCCTTGCACATATGTATCAGGCATCATAGGAATAGTCATAGCAATATTTTTTGTAATAGCAAAAAAAAAAACCCCACAAAACAATAACAACATAGAAGCAATTGAAGATACTCATGAACAAGAAAATGGGCAGGGAGCTTTGGAATACTCACACGGTGAAAGATCGTTCAATAGTACAAAAGAACCACAGCCATGTGACTTTTTTCAACATGTGAAACTAAATCACATGCTATTTAGGCACATTTGTGGTCATATCTGCAAAGAGAAACAAGAGGGTGATGACTGCCAACTTCAAACGGTGGTTATCACTGGGATAAGAGATAGAGAAGGTAGGAAGGGGTACTGGAGGGAATTCAAAGGTATCAGAACTATGTTCTCAGATATACAGACTTTTTTTTCCATCCTTTATATATGTATGCACATTGCACTTTTTTGTGTCTATTTCCCAAAATTAAAGATCAATAAGTATTAGTCAGGTTCTGAATTATGAGGAAGAGAAGAATGCTCTAAAGAAGGAATTAGTCAATGTATGATCAAAAGATGAAGACATGAACTCTAGTGGAAATCACTGAGTTCAGTGAATGGGAGGGAAATCCATGCCAGAGTGTGTGAGAATCTAGAAACCAGATAAAAGTGTTTTGGTTTTATCTTATGGTTAATGACAGGCTAAAGAAGAATTGTAAACCAGAGTGGCACACTTGCATTTCCTAAAGATCTGTTTACATGAGAAACATATATTAGTGGGAAACAATAAAATTGTATCAGGGTCTCATGGGGAGGGTTTGGATTATAGTGATATTATCAGAACAGAGGAAAGAGAGAGAATATGAAGACTATTCAGGACCTTGCAGTTGGTGGAAAAAGTACAGCAGTAACCGGAAACAGCATGAGAAGGCATCCAGGCTTGTGACTTGGGTAAATGGTGACACTGGGACAAAGAACAATGGCAAAAGAGCAGGTTTATAGTGGAAGGTTGTAAATGAGGTTTAGGACAAGGTGATAGGAGAGTAAACAACATAAAAAGTGTTTCATAAATATTTGTGAAGTTAAGGTAGGGTGCTGGCCTTGAGCTGAAGAGCTGAGGGACAGCGCCCAGGCCCAGAGTTCAGGTCCCAGGACCAGCAAAAAATGAATAAATAAGTATAAATAAAAATAAAAAAAATATTTGTGAAGTTAAGAATAACTGTGAGACCTCTAAGAGGAGCTGTGCAACTGGCAGCTGCAATCATCTAGTACAATTGATCTATTAAAAATACTTTCTTAATGGGTGCCAGTGGCACATTCCTTGCTACTCAAGAGGCTGAGATCTGAGGATAGTGGTTTGAAGCCAGCTCTTGCAGCAAACTCCATGAGACTCTTATGTCTAATAAACTACTCAAAAAGCCAGAAGTGGCACTGTGGCTCAAGTGATATAGCGCTTGCCTTGAGCAAAAAGATCAGGGACAGTGCCTAGGCCCAGAGTTCAAGCCCCAGGACTGGCAAAACAAAACAAAACACAAACACAATGTTTCTCTACCCAGGTGCCAGTGACTCATGTCTGTAATCCTAGCTACTCAGAGGCTCAGATCTGAGGATGGAGCTAGTCCAGGCAGTTAAGTCCATGAGACTTTTTTTTTGGGTCCAGTCATGGGGCCTGTACTCTGGGCCTGGGTGCTGTCCCTCAGCTCTTCAGCTCAAGGCTAGAGCTCTACCACTTAAGCCACAGCACCACTTCCAGCTTTTTTTTCTGCTTATGTGGTGCTGAGGAATCGAACCCAGGGCCTCCTGCATTCAAGGCAAGTGCTCTACCACTGAGCCACCTTCCCAGCCCTCCATGAGACTCATCTCCAATTAACCACCAAAATGCTAGAAGTGAAGCTTGTGGAGTGTGTCCTGTGGTAGAGTGCTGGTCTTGAGCAATAAAGCTCAGGGACAGCACCTAGGCTCTGAGTTCAAGCCCTAGGATTAGCACACAAACAAAGAAATTTTCTCTACTTTGTACATTAACAAAGAAGATGGTGGCCAAGTATGGTGGCATATGCCTGTAATTCCAATTATATGAACAGCACAGGCAGGACAACTGAGGCAAATTAGCAATCTTATCTCTAAAACAAACCACGAGCCCTGAAAGAAAAAAAAAAGAGAATGAAATGAGGATGAAGTTTATCTGCAGTATGAAAATAGAAGAATGAAATGGGAGGAGGGAGGTAAGGGAGAACACTGGAGTACGTGAGTTTGATGACACAGTATGCAACTATGGAAATGTTACAAACGAACCTTCTCCCTTGTGCAACTAATGTAAAAAAAATCCTTTAGAAATACCTTCATTAAAAATACCCTGCAAAAATAAAACTAGTCAATTTACAAATGTAAATTTTACTAGTTAACTTTTACTATATGACAATGTGGCAGTCTGACTGCTAAGATGGCCTCCATTTCCCACTCCTGTCTGGATCTATGCCTTTCACACTGGCACTGCCATCGTTAGACAGCCTGTTGTTGTTGTTTTTTTCCTTTCCTTTTCTTTTCTTTCTTTTCCTCCCTTCCTCTCTAACTTCATTTTTGTTTTTGAGACAAGGTCTTGCTACATAGCTAAGATCTCAAACTAGACCTCTTCCTGCCCAGCCTCCACAGTGTTGGGCAGGATTGAGTGTTATATAGATTTTCCTTCCACACTGCTTATATCTGGGCTGACTAGCGACTTGCTTTGGCTACAAGACTGTGGTAGTTGACAGTGTTCTAGCTCTAGTTCTGTTGTATGGTAGTTCCAGTACCAAGAACTGAGTAGCCACTGCTTAAAAGGCCGAATTTTGGAGTCTTTATTAGAGCACTTGTGGGCAGCAGGGGGACTCTAGTCTCAAAACCCTATTGCACTGAATACAACCAACACACAGCTTGTATGACTAAAAACCACACAAGGTGCATGGACTTAATCTTAAAGTAGAAAGCAAATCAGATGTGAATACAATCAAACCTAACAAACCTAAAAAAAATGTTAAATATAAGCCCCCAAATAAATCAAATGTGGACACAGTCAAGGGGAACCAAGAACCAATCATCTAAGGAGAGTAAGACTTTTCTGGAACTTACTAACTCAAAACACATTTGTAAACTTTTATCCTCGCCCTTTTGCTCAGACCCAGTCTCTTACTTCAGTTCCAAGGTCTCTACAGACTTCCATACTTCCGCTTTCCCAATAGAACTCTGCCTCTCCATGAGAAAATGGGAGGCAAGGCTTGAGAGATCACATAAAAGAGAGCCAAATGGTCCTAGCTGTGGCCACTCTACACCCCCAAACACAAAAGAGACAAGATGAGCTGGCCTGTCTTGTTAAGACTAGAAAAAGGGCCAACCAACATATAGATTACTCAGTAAAAATAAACATTGATCATCACCAGATGTCAAGTATTGTTTGGAATCTAATAAACACTAAAATATTTGGTGAATGAAGAAACCAAATCAGTCAATCCTCAATTTACTGGTGAAGAAAAAGCCACAAGTAAGCCACAAGCCATAGACCACAGAACTGATGAGTGACAGAGCCAACATTCAATGACAGAAAGGCTAGATCCAAGCCTAGACATGGCACTGCCATGCAGGCTGTGGCATTGATAAACATCAACTTCCTTGTTTCTTTATGCTTTTAGTGGAGTTGTTTCTCCCCAGGGAAGTTCTGTGCTTCTCTTAACCAAAAATAAACAATACCTAAGTTTGAGAAAATATTAGAATGTTCCCTGATCCAATCCACTAGTAAAAGCCAACACCTCACCCTACCCCACCCCACTCCCCAAAAAACCCAGCACCTATGTATAATGTCTCATTCTGTTCTTGTTGCTGTTTGTTTATGCTACTAGTCCTGGGGCTTGAACTCAGTCAGGACCTGGATGCTGTCTTGCAGATTTTTCACTCAAGGCTAGCACTCTACCATTTGAGCCACAGCTCCATTTCTAGCTCTTTTCGTGGTTAATTGGAGATAAGAGTCTCACAGACTTCCCTGCCAGGGGTGGTTTCAAACCAATGTATTCAGATCTCAGCCTCTTGAGTAGCTAGGATTGCAGGCATAAATCACCAGTGCCCGTCTTGTTGTTTTTCTAAAGAGGTTCTCAAAATATGCCCAGAGTGTCCTGGACTCTTAATCTTCCTGTCTGTGCCATTTGAGTGCTGGAATTAGAGGCATGTACCATCACACCTGTATTCATTTATAATTTACTTTTATCCAGTTTTTTTTTTTTTTTGTCGGTCGTGGGGCTTGAACTCTGGGCCTGGGCGCTGTCCTTCAGCTCTTCAGCTCAAGGCGA
>NW_012267244.1:12171708-12270241 GCF_000151885.1 Dipodomys ordii | reverse complement strand
CACACACACACACACACACACAGAGAGTACCCCCAAATGCTCAGGTGTTAGTAACGGTGAGGGAAATTAGCACTGACACTTTCTGCTTGTTTAGTATAAATGGTGAGCTGCTTTTTGGAGAATATAATAAGTATAAAGACCTGAAAATATACATGTATATTCCATTTCTAAGAACTTATATCAAGAAAATAATAAAGGGTTTGAAAAAGACTTCATAGGAATATTTATCCAAGCACTGTCACTCATAGTAAGATGTTGGAAATAACTGACATGTGCTGACATACCCAAAAAAAGGGATCAATTAAATGTCATACAACCGCCGGGTGCTGGTGACTCATACCTGTAATCCTAGCTTCTCAGAAGGCTGAGATCTGAGGATTCGGTTCAAAGCCAGCATAGGGAAAGGGGTAAAAAAAGTCCATGAGACTCTTATCTCCAACTAATTACCAGAAAAACTGGGGTAGTGCCATGGCTCAAAGTGGTAAAGTGGTAAGTCTTGAGCAAAAAGAGCTCAGGGACAGCATCCAGGCCCTAAATTCAAGCCCCATGACTAACCAAAAAAAAATTTCTTTTTCATATAACCCGGAAGTAGACTATGTGATAGTTATGTATATTATGGAAGGATGTCTTATTACATTAAAATTATAAGTTGGCAATCTCATATTTGCAAAAAAAAAAAGCATTTCTACTGTAGAAGAAATTTTGGAAGTGGGTAACATATAAGCTTTCGTGGAGAGTACACCGTATATTTCTAATATTTTCATTTGATTGTCATTATTTTGTTTCTTATGGGAAACATGCATTGATGCCATAATTTATAAGACCAAGCTCTTTTTTTATTATTGAAAGAGAAAACTAGGGATATTGTGACAATCATTGGGGCTATGGAAATATTGTTGAGTAGTATTTCTCTTTTCTTTCTGTGATCATGTTATTCATCTTGCATTCTAGGCTTAGCTCACATGCTATGCAACCTGGCTAAATGAAAAGATTTAAAAATCCTCCCAGTTCAATTGCTGTGGCAACTTGAGAGTTGAAAGAAACCTTTTATATAATTTAACCTAGTCCTTTTTGCTTTACAAAATATAGAACCTGAGCAGGACTCCAAGATGGAGTCAATAGTACCACTGAAGGAAAAGAAACTAATGGATGTCAAACAGTAGATGCCAAACTGGATTTTGATGAGGGACTTCACCCCAAAAGGCATTGCTGGAGCATTTCGGAGAGGTTATGACCGGTACTTCAACAAGTACATCAATGTGAAGAAAGGGAACATCGCTGGGGTCAACATGGTGCTGGCTTGCTATGTACTTTTTCAACTACTCGCATTGCTACAGGGAGCTTCAACATGAATGGCATCTCAAGTACCACTGAAGAGCCCATGAGGCTACCTGTATTCTTGATGGATGCTGTCTGGCCTGGCTCCCATCTGTCAACTTAATCACAGCGGAGTCCTTTCACATTCTAAGACAATTATTGCTCAATAAAAGGTGACTGGTACTGCTGTCACTGTTTGGCACCCCCCAAAAAATATATAGAACCTGAGATGGTCCAATGGAATGAGTGACTTACCTAAGGTCAAAAGGTTAGTTGGACAACTACTGTCCAATCTCCTAGATTCCAACTTCATTTATTTCTAAGAAACTGATCAATGATCCTGACTGCCACACTATCTTAGGTAGGGTATATGGCAGCTCTTTCAAAAGAGTAACCCTAAGTCAGTTATTGACATAGCACCACAGTGAACTTCCTAGTGAAGAAACAAAATGTTCTTATCAGAGAACAGATATTTTGAAACAAACACTAGGTTCTGTGATTAAGTCACTTACGTCCTGAGAAGCAAGGACCAACAGAAATATATGCCTTCGTGTAAAAAAAACCTAGTATATTTGTGGTAGATCACTTGATTTTAACAATGTAATAACTGCATGGCTTTTTATGTATTTATTTTTTCCTTATATAAACAGCACTGTGAAATGATGTGTCAACAGTTATCAAAATGTGGTCTGTAAACCATGAGAGTAAAGGTTTTACTCTTTCAAAGAGTCCAGTCTTTAAGGTTAAAAATCTTTCATAGCACCAAGGCATTATGTATCATTTTTTTCCTTGCTGACATTTATATTGATGAAAAGCAATGCTGGATAAACTGCGAGGCTTTTCTACAAGTCAAAGCAGTGGCACCAACTATGTCCATAGTTATATTCTTTATGACTCTACTCTTTTTTTTGGGTGGGGTCCAGTCGTGGGGCCTGAACTCTGGGCCTGGGCGCTGTCCCTCAGCTCTTCAGCTCAATGCCAGCGCTCTACCACTTAAGTCACAGTACCACTGCCGGCTCTTTTCTTTTTGCTTATGTGGTGCTGAGGAATTGAACCCAGGGCCTCATACATGCAAGGCAAGCACTGAGCCACCTTCCCAGCCCCGACTCTACTTTTATATGAAAAAAAATCCTTGATGTAATAGTAAAATCTCTCACCTTCTGCATATTTTTGTGGCCAAGAACAATAAAACCTCCCCTTTCCCTTTGCCTCACTGGGATTTGAGCTCAAGGTTTCATGCTAGTTTGGGTAAGCCACACCTCCAGCCCTTTTTGCTCCAGTTATTTTGAGACAGGATAGATTGCCCCAAATATTGACGATTCCAAAGTATAGCTGGGATGATAGACACAATCTATCATGCCAGGGTTTTCCTGTTCAGAAGGGAGTCTAACTTTTTTCCTTGAGGTTGCCCTGGGACTATTGGTTCAGAGGAGGATCTTGTGAACTTTGGCCTCAAACCACAAGCCTCCAAATTTCAGCTTCCAAAGCAGGTGGAATTCCAGGTATATGCCATCAGGCATACACATATATGTATATATGTAGCTTGGTTACATAAAGCACTTCTGTTGTTTGCCAGAGCCCAATAACTGTCCAGGGGATTTCAATATCCAATATCCAATATCTATCACCAAATGGTGTTTCATAAACATCATTTATTTTTAGGTAAGATTTCACTATGTAGCCCAGGCTATTCTTGATCTTGCTATATAGCCCAGGCTGGCTTCATATTACCATCCTGCCTCAGTCTCCAGTACCATATTGCTTGGTATTCCATTTTTACTTGATCAAACTATTGATAGATATATCCGTGTTATTCTGACTTAAGTATATGGCAGAAACTGTCAAAAATGTAATAAAGTGTGACTGTCATTTCCAGGAATACAGTTGACAGAATGTTGTTAGTGACAAAATTCTATCTTTCAAATGAAAAGCAGAATTTTGGCAGTCTTCTAACAGTCAAAGACTTTTCTAATGGGACAGATAATGACATTAAGAAATGTAATTGTTTGACATCATATAATACAATATGTCAGTTCCAGGAAGAACTATGTAACCCAGTGCAACATTAATTTTCAAATGATTTCCTTCATGTTATAAAGTCATGCATTGGTAGAAGACCAATTAAAAATGCAAGATGCTCCCAATGGATTTTAAGTGTGGGTTCAGATTTCACTTTGCAACTAAACTTTTAAAAACTACTATCTGTCAAACGGTGTGATACCAAACAACATCCATGATTACTTATAAAAGTTATTGAATAGTTTTCCTTCCAACTATATCTGAAAGTCGGGTAAAATGTTCTTTATTTTCTCAAGCTAAATCAAAATAGTATACCAAATTAAATGTGGAAGCAGACGTCTGAATCCAGCTATCTTGTATTATCAGATATTACTTTTGCAAAAATGCAAAATAATGGCACTCCTAAAATAACTATATCAAAACCAGAAAATAAAGTGTTGTGGCAACATGGAGAAGTTGGAATCCTTATACATTGACTATGGGAATGTAAAATGTAAAATAGTATGGTGGCTCCTCAAAATACGGAACATAGAATTACCATGTAAGTCAGCAACTTTTCCTTGGCGCATACAGCCCAAGGAATTGAAAGCAGGCCCCAAACACATATTTGCACAAATGTGATAGCAGCATTATTGTCAAGAACCAAAGGACAGATACAACCCAAGTGTCCATTGGGTAAACAAAATATTTCTGTACAGAACCCACTTAACTAAGAAATACTTCTCCTTTTTTATGCTGCTTCTGGGCTTGAACTTAGGGCCTAGGTGCTGTCTCTGAGCTTTTTTTTTGCTACAGCTCGACTACTTGAGCCACAGCTCCACTTCCAGTTTTTTGGTAGTTAATTAAGATACGAGTTTCCTTGGCCTTCGTTCCCCTGCTGGCTTTGACCCATGAGTCTCAGATCGCAGCCTCCTAAGTAGTTAGGATTACAGGTGTGAGCCACTGGTGCCCAGTATCTAAGAAATACTTTATAAATACCTCCAGTTTTAAGTTCTTTTATGGTAAGTATGGGCAGATACAATCCACATAAATGCAAGCTCTTAGGTTCTCAGCAATTTTGAGAGGTACAGGGGTTCTGAGACTAAAAAGTTTGAGATCAGCTGTCTTTCACAAAGATTCATTCTGTTCCTCACATAGTCATTATGTGACTTCTTTCATTTGTTGGTATTGCTTCATTTGATAGTGATAGCTATTATACCAACTTGCAGCAGGGAGACCAGCAAAACCTTAAAAGACAGC
Source organism: Dipodomys ordii (assembly GCF_000151885.1). Classification (NCBI taxonomy): domain Eukaryota; kingdom Metazoa; phylum Chordata; class Mammalia; order Rodentia; family Heteromyidae; genus Dipodomys; species Dipodomys ordii. Next base: position 12,265,666 of record NW_012267244.1, on the reverse strand, counting down.
CTAAAATATGGTCACGATCATCACATCAAGTCTTCACTGCTGTTCCCTGGACTCATGAGAACTACAAAGATTCAGAAACACAAAGCTCCTTTCAAAAGTGGCAATGTACAATAGAGAACTATAAAAAAAAACACATAAATGATGGTGTGTTCCAAAGTAGTGTTGTAGATATCAAGGGAATAAAGAAAAACCTCACACATTTGTTTTCTTCTGCTGAGCCTTCAGTTTGGAGATTTGGGCAAGAGGGGTGGCGGCGTCATTGTTTCCCCAAACCAGTGCCTCCGTGCCAAGAATTTCATTCTCTCACCATCTTGTTACTGGAGGGTTGCAGAGGGGTGTGGTTATGAGAGCAAGGAAGCAATCCTAGCCAGCAGCAGCCCCGGCAGCCTGAAACCACGCACAAGCTACAGTAATTCTGGGCGAAGTCAGGAGGGGGAAAGAAAACCCAGACGGAAGTTAGAAAGCACAAGCGGAAATAAATCACAAGACCAGAGCAGTTTCGTGCGCGGACGGGAACGGCCAGCGTGCTGACAGTGTGCGCGCGGGTGCGAGGGGGACCGCTCGGGTTCGAGCGGCGGCTGCGGCATTTTCCAAGCCAGCTCTGCGGTGGCGGGTGTGGGAGAAGGTGGGAGGGTCTTCGTACCCCGCCCATCGTCCCGCATTCATTTCGGGTTGGGTCGGGGTCGGGTCTCCCAGACTGCGGCTGAGGCCCACCCGAACAAAGGGGAATGGGTGTCCTCGGGAGGCACGGGGAAGGGAGGCCCCAGGAGGCCGCGCCAGGTGTTCCGGAGGGGCCGACGGAGCCGGCTGCGGGGAGGGGACGGTGTGAGGAGCACGGCCGGGGCGCGGAGAGGCCGCGCGCGGCCGCCCGGCGTGGCCCAAGCCGCCAGAAGACCCCGCTGAGCTCACGGTCAAGGTTAACGCGCGCACCGGAGGTACCTGTGGAGGCCTCGCACAGCTGAAAGGCACCTGGCGATCATGGGCACACCGAGAGGCCGGCAGCGGCGGACGCGAGCTCCTCCGGTCTAGGGGGTGCAGGAAGAAGGCGGTGCAACCCGGTCTCCCGGGTGCCCACAGTAGGCCTAGCGGAGGAGGCCACAGCGTTGGAACCGGCGGCGGCCAGCCCTGCCAGCGCCCTCCCACGTGCGGCAGCCCCCCGCCGCCCCCGCCCACAGCCACGCCCCTGGCCCGTCTGATCCCGCCCATAGCCACGCCCCTGGCCGTCCTGCCACGCCCTGGGGGCGGAGCCGGCGAGACCTTAGCGTCTGGGAATCTTGCGCGCAGCCTGGTGGGCTGAGGGGGCGGCGGCGGCGGCGGCGGCGGCGTGGGAGCTGGAGAAGTTTGGGAGGTCGCAGGCAGTGCTGGGATCCCCAGCCAGGCTAAAGCCTTGAGGACGAGGGGGCAAGCGGCCCCCTCACGGACGCTCCCCGGCCGTCGGCCGTCGTCTGGCATCCTCTCGCTTGGTAAGGGGCTTCTGTCTGGAAACGGAGCGTCTCCCGCAGCCCCGGACACTGGCCCGCACCACACACCGGCTGCACACCCCGTCTGGGTTGAGGCTAGGCCCGGGTGCGCGAGGGAGGGGGGGAGGCCTGGAGTGGGAGGTGGGTATGAGGAGGAAAAGCCTAGAAGAGGTTGCACAGCTCATTGCTCCTCTGCACCCCATCATCCACCCCCGGGTCTCTCGTCACCTTCTGCCCTGAGGCCTTATTTAGGATTTCTAACTAGCCTGTGGCCTAGAGGCTGGGCTGGCCTTTAAACAACTAATAAACATCCTAGCGGCGGGTACCACACCCTGGCTTTGAATTAGGGAACCTGGGGAGCAGATGGATGATGCGATTTAGTGGAAATAAGCCATTAATGCCGGCTGGCCCTGCGCCTCTGTTTGGATGCGATAGTATTCCATGTGAATGAACCTGACTTCTAGCTTGTGCATGAGAGAGAGCCAGCTCAGCTACTGCAGAGCCCTGGTCGGTTTGTAGTGTCCGTGGGCATGGGCAATGGTTCCCTGACGTGTCTGCTGATTAACTAGATATGCCATTTATCAATAAGAACGTTCCATGATTGAACAACCTTTCTTGAATGTATTTCCTTATCAAATAACTCAGCCTACAAAAGTAGGTGGAGTATAAATTTTTAATACATTTTTTAAAAAAAAATCTCTTGAAATAGAGGCTCACCTTCTGAGTCAGCAGGATGAAACCTTCCTCAACTCAGTACTGAGGCCTTTGGGAGTGAATTTCTGTGTCTTTATGTGCAGTCTTAACCCTTTTATGTATATTTATCATATATTAAGGTTTAATGAGAATCTAAGCTTATACATGTTTTGAAAAAAATTACTGATGCAGCTGGGCGCCAGTGGCTCTCACCTGTAATCCTAGCTACTTAGGAGGCTGAGATCTGAGGATAACAGTTCAAAGCCAGCCCGGGCAGGAAAGTCCATGAGACTCTTATCTCTAATAAACCACCAGAAAACCAGAAGTGGTTCTGTGGCTCAAGTGGTAGACAGCTTACCTTGAACTGAAAAGCTCAGGGGCAGTGCCCAGGCCCAAAGTTCAAGACTTACAACCAAAATAAAATAAAAATTACTGATGCAAGATAGTCTAATACTATTGAGTTTAAATAAAAATATGTAATAAATTTCTGTAATATTAACTCTCCAGATCCCAAAGATTAAGGTAATGAAAGTTTTTTTTTTCTGATTTTGTTTTTGGTGGGTTTTTTTGGTACTTCGAGGAGCTTGAACTCAGGGTGAGGACACTGTCCCTAAGCTCTTTCACTCAAGGCTAGCACTTCACTACTTTGAGCCACTGTGCCACCTCTGGTTTTCTGGTGGTTAATTGGAGGTAAGAGTTTCATGGACTTTCCTGCCTTGGATTTGAAAACTGATCCTCAGATCTCAGCCTCCTGAGTAGCTTGGATTGTTTTTTGTTTTGTTTTGTTGCGAGTCCTAAGACTTGAACTCAGGTCTGGGAGGTGTCCCTGAGCCTCTTTGTGCTCAAAGCTAGTTTCTACCACTTGGACTACAGTGCCACTTCTGGATTTTTCTGGGTAGTTAATTGGAGATAAGAGTCTCATGGACTCTTCTGCCCAGGCTGGCTTCCAGCGGCAATCCGTAGATCTCAGCCTCCTGAGAAGTTAGAATTACCAGGCTATTTCTTTTAACTTTTAATGTAATATATAGCCCTTACCTTTATAATTTCTAACTTTCTTGAGTGATTCCTAGAAATAGCTGGGGCAAATTTGTTCATTTTTCTTATCAAGGAAGTTTAAGCTTCTAAAATGTCATCTATCAAGCACCTTGTTTATGCAGTGATCCGGTTCTTGCGGGAACAAAGTCAGATGGATACATATACTTCTGATGAACAAGAAAGTTTGGAAGGTAGGCACCTGTTTTTTTGTGTTCGTTTGTGTTACAAAGAAAGACCAAAATAGGTACAAGCCTGAGCTTATACTCCATTATAATAAAATCTTAATATTTGTTGATGTCTGAAGCAGAGAGGCAAAATTGTACCTCTTATTTCTGTTTTTTGAAGCATGCTTTGTTTTAAGTAACAACAGACTACTCATTAACAATTGACAATTACCATATCAGCAATATGCCATTCAATAGTATAGGGAATGTCTTTTTTTTAATGACAGCAACTAGGTAAGTATTATTCCCACTTAGCAAATGAGGAGATGAAACCAGAGGAGGTACAAAACACAACAGCTAATATGTGACAAGCTTGAGGTTTAAGTCCTGGTTCCTGCTCTGAAAATATTTTTCTCTTTTTTCTGTAATAACAAAGTATCCAGTTCAGAACTAATACATGAAAGTACCTTAGTCATTGTAATAGCACTATGTAAAAATCTAAATAAATAAACCATTAGTGTGCTCTGACATGTACCTGTTTTGAGACTTGAAAAGATTCCATCCGTGTTTTATGTAAATTTTAAATATTGGATTTGGTGATCTCTAGAGTTGAGCAAGACTTGGATCATAGCATCATGTGTTTACTTGACACCATCTTTATGCTTCATGTTTATGCATTGTAAAATTTAAATACAGCATGACCATAATAAGATATAATTCTGCAGATGAGCTTGTGGTGCTTCAATGAACCTAACTTCTTTGTGGTGTAAAGACTTAATTATTGCAATGAGAATTTGGGAGAATTTAGCAAATAACAGTGTAGTCTGAATTCCCCATCTTGAAACAGCTATATACTTCTCTTGTAAATCTGCTTGAAGGAGGAGAGAATGAAAATTGGGTATTTGCTTTAAATCCGCTTGCAGTCTGGTAGGATGATGTCTTTCTATGTGACAGTGAGAGGAGCAGGTGACGCACAGTTGGAAAACATTGCAATCAGTCCCTTTAATATTAATGTCTTTTTTGTTCTTCTTCACTGTGAGAATGTGTGAAGATAAAGGTGACTGGTTATCTAAGGAAATTGTTGGTGATAGTTGCTCTGTAGCAAACAGATACATGCAATCATTTAATAAAAAGATGTTTCTTTTCTAACCAAAGGCAGTGTATTTTTAAGGGCCAGAAAAAGAGTTGAGAGTATTTTTAAAAACCAAGATGTTATGTCCTATTTTTAGCATGGTATTCAGCCAAAAGTATGTGCCTTCAGCTGTTTGTTATATTTGGCAGTCAGATATTGTGCCAATTGTTTGTGACTGACCCCTATTTTTGACTCTCTAAGTCTAATTTAAATGAACATGAAACCATGTGGAGGTGTCTGCCCACCTTCTAGACATTTTAAAAAGTCCTAGAAAAGAAGCATCTGTCCTAACACTGGCTTTGCCCAATTATAAAGTTTGTGTGTCATCAGCTTTGAGTCTTGTTATTATTGTATGTTATCCATATGGGGACATGGTGATGTACATCTATAATCCCAGCTATGTGGGAAGTAGAGATAGTAGGATTTTGGTTTGAGGCCCACTGTGCCAAAGTTAGCTAGAGACCCTATCTGAAAAACAGACAAAAAAGTAAAAAGTCTAGGGGTGTGACTAGTGGTAGTGTACTTGTTTAGCAAGCTTAGAGCTCTGAGGCCTTGAGTTCAGTCCCCAGTATTGCCAGAGAGGTGGGGAAAGAAAAAGAAAAAAAACATCATGGGTTCCTTTTAGTTGACAACTATGATATCTGCTTCACTTCTGGCTTTTGAAGTTGTTATGCCACTTTCTTAATCATTACTCCTGGTCTTAACTCTGATAGTTCCTCTAGTTCCCTTGGTTCTCAGTTCTTGACTTTTTCTCCTTCAGTGATCTTATACCCTAGGTCATTAGTTCCAATCTTTGGGTGATTTTGCAAAGTCTTGAGGCATTTGTGGTTGGAACACTGTTGGGGGAGCTGGTATTGCTGGCATGTAGTGAGTAAAGAACATGGAGTATGCATGGACCCTGACAAAAAGAATTATCTGATCTAAAATGTCAGTGTGCTTGGGCGCCAGTGGCTCATGCCTGTAATCCTAGCTATTCAGGAGGCTGCGATCTGAGGATCTTGGTTCAAAGCCAGCCAGGGCAGGAAAGTCCATGAGACTCTTATCTCCAATAAATCACTCGAAAACTGGAAGTGGCGCTGTGGCTCAAGTGGTAGAGCACTCGCCTTGAGCTGAAGAGCAGGGACAGCACCCAAGCCCAGAGTTCAAGCCCCATGACTGACAAGAAAGAAAGAAAGAAAGAAAGAAACCCTTCCCTATACCTTATCATTACCAAAATTGCATTTCTCCCATAATCTCTACCTTAAACATTTCACTTCCTCATTATTACTGTCTATCATTCTAGACTACTCCCTTCTAGAATCCCAAAGAATCCTTCCTATCTGTTGATATCTTACTATTCCCACTCTGATTCTTACCCATCTTTATCCTTTTTTTTTTTTTTTTTTGGGTCCGGTCGTGGGCCTGAACTCTGGGCCTGGGTGCTGTTCCTCAGCTTTTCAGCTCAAGGCTAGCACTCTTCCATTAGAGCCACAGTGCCACTTCTGGCTTTTTTTTTTTTTTTTTTCTTATGTGGTGCTGAGGAATCGAACCCAGGGCCTTATGCATGCAAGGCAAGCACTCTACCACTGAGCCACCTTCCCAGCCCTTCTTACCCATTTTAAATTACATGTGGACCATCATAATCATTTTCTTGTATTTCCTTCCCTTTCTTTCAGAATTCACCCTGGCTTAATCTAACTCCATGCCTACATCCAAGTGGCTGAATTGATGGAACAGAATATATAAGTTTGTTAACTGTTGGTATTTGGTATTTGAATTCTTGGCTGTGAAACTCCAGCAGACTTTTTTTTTTTTTTTGGACAGTTGTGGGGCTTGAACTCTGGGCCTGGCCGCTGTCCCTCAGCTCTTCATCTCAAGGCTGGCACTCCACCACTTGAGCCACAGCGTCACTTTCGGTTTTCTGGCGGTTTATTGTAGATAAGAGTCTCTCAGACTTTCCTGTGTGGGCTGGTTTGAACTGCAATCCTCAGAGCTCAGCCTCCTGAGTAACTAAGGATTACAGGCCTGAGCCACCAGCACCTGGCTTTTTTTTTTTTTTTTTTGGTACTCATGGGTCTTGACATCAGGGCCTGGGCTCATGGCTAGCATTCTCCCACTTTGATCCACAGCTCTGTTTCCAGTTTTTTTTGGTGGTTAATTGGAGATAAGAGTCTCAGGGACTTTCCTGCCCCATTAGCTTTGAATCCTGATCCTCATATCTCAATCTGCCAAGTAGCAGGGTTTACAGGCATTGAGCCACCAGTGCCCAGCTCTAGCAGACGTTTAATGTTGCCAGGCAATCATACTATGTGTTCTATACCTTCATATTTTCATTACCCTCGGTGATCAGTTGTATAAGTTCACATGGCTTTTTAGGACATTCCCCCTATACACACAGAAAGATAGGAAGGAAGGAAGGAAGGAAGGAAGGAAGGAAGGAAGGAAGGAAGGAAGGAAGGAAGGAAGGAAGGAAGGAAATAAGAATGAGGAACTTTGGCCTTCTGACAGCTATAAAGAGATTTGTTCTAGTGACAGTAGTATTTCTTTTATGACACGGAATTTTCTCAAGTTCACAATGATTACATAATGTGTTTTGTAGAAGACACATAAAATGTGCAGGAATCTGTTCTATACCATCTGGAAGCACATTGGGTATGTTGGCAACATTCTTGGTTTCTTTCACACTAGAGCACTATCAGGATGGGAATCCTTCTGAGAAGACTGGGTCTGCATTCTTCTTGGCCCTACTCTCCATCATGCTCCTCACTTGTCCATCTCATTTATGCAGGAACCTACCTGGTTTTTCTGCTTCTATTGTTCCACATAGCTTCCCTTTTTTATTTATTTTTATTTTTTTGGTGGTTTTGGATCTTTTTTTTTTAATTGTGAAAATACCATAGAGAGGGGTTACAATTACATGGGCAAGGTAATGAGTGCATTTCTTACCAAGCATTGTTGCCTCCTCCTTTGTTTCCCCTTCCCATCCCATCTCCCCCCACGCTCCCCCCCCCCCCCCGCAAAGTTGTAAAGTTCATTTTCGACATAACATCTTGTACATCTCATTATTGCAAAGGGTCCACCTATATCCCTATTTAAACAATTTGTTTTTTTCCCTTCCCCTCCACAAATTATACCAGCTTCCCTTTTTAATCCATCCCCAGTACTCCTAGAAGACTTCTAGTTCTAAACACAAACATGACTCTTTCACTAAGTCTAAATATTTTATCTTTTTTTTTTTTTTGGTAAGGTATTGGAGTTTGAATTCAGGGTTTTAACTGCTTAGCCAAACTTTCAATCCTTTTTCCTTTAGCTTGTTTTTCAGATAGGATGTCATTCTAACTTTAAACAGATTGTTCTCAAATTGTCCTCCCATCTCTGCCTTCCATGTAGTTGGGACTATAGGTTTTTGCGACCATGCTTGGCTCCCCCTTCCCTGCATTACTAGATTTGAACTTACAGCCTTACACTTGGTAAGTGCTCTACCACTTGAACCACACCTGCAGTCTTTTTTTCTTCAGTAATTTTTCAGATAGGATATCTATCCTCCCGCTCACTCCTCCTATATAGTCCAGATTGTAGGCATATGCCAACATGCCTGATTCCAGCTTGTTCTTTGAGATAAGATCTTTGCTTTCTTTTTTCCTAAGTTTTTTTTTCAGGTGGGGGGAACAGGATGGTAGGGATGGTCTTGAACTGCAGTCTCCCAAATAGTTGGGATTATAGGCATGAACTACCCCAAAGTCCAAATCATTCTCAAATCCATTTCTCATCTGCCTATGTCAGATGACAAACTTCCTTTCTAACATAGTTTCCTTTGTATCCAGTCTTACTCTTATACTCCTCCCTAACAACCACTTACCTTTTCCACTATCATGTGGACAGTGATTTTTTTCCTGTGAGGTTGATTGCTGCTCTCTACCACTTTAGAAGAGCATAGTACACACGGGCACTTGAAAAATTTGCATGAATGAATGAATTTTTAAATACTAACCTACCTTTATGTAAGTGAGTGTGCTGATTAATATTTAGTGCTTCCTTTGTGCTAGATATTTTGTTTCTGTAATTTTTTATTTTTTAATCAAGAGTTCTATTTAAAATATATATACTATTTTGTTTGTTCAAGGGATTAAGACATTGGTGATTAGTTAAATAGATGTTCAGGAGTAACTTGTTAATGACCTGATTTTCTTCCTAGTAGCCTACAAGAATTTTTGGATATATTCAAAAATCATATTCTGTATAATATTTACCTTTTTGGTGAATAAGAAACCATTGTCTTTCCATCAATATTTTGTTTATAAACAAAATTTCTGTGTAGCTGGGCCAGTTAGATTTCCTGTTGCTCTATGTTCATAAGTACTGACAGATTACAGTCCTGTTAGAGAAAAAAAAATTAGTTACTAATTTTTTTCACAAAAAATATTTGTTTCAAGTTGCAATTCAGTGCTTGGAGACAGTTTTTAAAATCAGCCCAGAAGATACACACCTGGCAGTTTCACAGCCTTTGACAGAATTGTTCACCAATTCCATCCATAAGGTATGTTATTATTGTGATGTAAGAATGATGACAATTTAGTTGAGGGACTTAAGTCTATAAGTAAATAACTTCTTTCTGGATATAAGATAGTTTATATGATTTAATTGTGGTCAAAAGTATAGCTTATCCCTTATATACTTTAGATTTTATATTAGTAACATTTTTCTCTCTCACCTTTTATATTCAATGATACATCTTTGTCAACATTTTAAGTCCTTTATAGTGTGAACATTTTCAGATTTCTGACATCTAATTGACATACTTCTAAAACACAAACTACCTTTAAAAACAAAAAGCTTAAAGTCTAGAAAGTAATCTTGCCGAAACAAGTTCATCTGGAATTGAATCATTTGTGAAGTGGATTTCATCAATTTAGTTATTGAAGGGATTCAGGAAAACACAAGTGTTCAGGATCAGTATGAAAACCCTACTTTTCTTATCCCTTCTCCCAAGGACTGTTTTCCTAGTTTTGATTTCTGTCCGTTTCAAGAAATGTAGAGACTATGATGCAATTTGAGGGGTGAGGCTGTAGCTCAGTGGGGGAGTGCTTGCCTCCTCTGTGCAGGGGCTGTGGCCTCTGTAGGAAACCTTGCTTCAATAGCTGAAGTAGACCTTTACTTGCAGGTTTCTGAGGCTGAGACAGCACTTAAACTTGCTTGCTCTTTAGCTACTATCACCATTGACTTTGTACTGATGAGATCTGAATTTACTTTCATTTTTCCTTTCATGAAGTTATAATTGACTTTTATACTCTTAAGTAAAACTTTTTTCCCGTTTTACTATATCTCTCTGATTATTTTATTTGTAAGAAATTTGTTGCATGCAATTTTTAAAATATAGTTGCTCCCTAGGACAGCTACTGCAATGTTATTTATGGTGTCATCGTCCTTCTGCAGTCCTCCCATGCAGCTGTGGCTTACTTAGCAGACTGTGGCAGCAGCAGTTTAGGACTTATCTGAAACAGCCTCCACATTATATAACTAATAAGAAATACTTGTCTCACTTAGTGTACTTGTATGGTATTTTGGTCACTTTTATAATACTGGTTTTCTTTTGCTATCCATAACTCTTCTCATTGGCTGCCTGAGGCCATCTGCCTGTACTGATAATTTTGTATGGCTTTGAATGATATTATAATTATCAAAATGGCCTGGCAGAAAAAGAGCTCCCCTGAAGTTGCCTAGATTTTTAAAAATCTATAATAGAAGGAACCCTAAGAGCAAGTACTGTAGGACAGTATTTTGTCTTTGAACTACTGTATATGTAGTTAACCTCTTGAAGTTTTCCATTTCATTTCTACTCTCTTTATTCCAATATTTTCTACTGGGATAAAGTGATTAATAAAGATTTTTTTTAAAAGACAAAGATAAAACTTTTTGTCAGTGATTTTATACTTTTGAATGCTTGTGCTATATTTATGTTAGATCTATCCATTTTCTTGAAACTTTAGTGAAGACAAAGGCAATGGTAGATATATTTTAAGTAATGCATAGCTGCAATAGCTATAAATTACACTATTTTCAAAATTGTAAGCTGGGCACTGGTGGCTCATGCCTGTAATCCTAGCTACTCAGGAGGCTGAGATCTGAGGATTGCAGTTCAAACCAGCTTAGGCGAGGAAAGTCTGTGAAGCTCTCATCGCTGATGAACCATCAGCAAACCAGAAGTGGCACTGTGGCTCAAGTGGTAAAGTGATAGCCTTGAGCAAAAAGAGCTCAGGGACAGCACCCACGCCCACAGTTCAAGCCCCACAACCAAAACAAAAGAAAAATTTTAGACTTATTTTGAACTTTAGGGTCAAGTTTAAAAGTAATGCAATTTCAAAAAGAGGTTTTCAAAAATGAAAAAAAATACATTGGGTTTTTAGTTCCACTCAAAAGTATTTCTGAATTTTCCACTCTTAATTTTCCTTTGTTTTGAACCTTATTAATGCAAAAATAGTTTGAGGATGATACTAAATGCCAAACAAAAACTTTATAAAGGCTTCTATTTTAGAACAAAATTAGTATATATTCATTGTTTTAAATATTCTATAGCTATGTACCTGTGACTCATGACTCGTGTGTGTGTGTGTGTGTGTGTGTGTGTGTGTGTGTGTGTGTGTGTGTGCCTAGCTAATCAAGGGGCTTGAGATCTGAGGAATGCAATTCAAAGCAAAAGTTCGTGAGCCTCTTATCTCCAGTCACTCACCAGAAAAATAAATAAATAAAAAGAAAGAAAAAGAAGAAGCCAGAAGTGCAGATGTGGCTTAACTGGTAAAATGCTAGCCTTGAGCACAAAAAAGCACCAGGTTCTGAATTCAAGTCTCAGAAATATGTTTACATGTTTTTGTGTTTTTTATTTTATCACATTGCTACAGATTGAATGCACAGCCTTGCACATGTTAGGCTAGTACTCTACTACTGAGCTACATTCTCAGCTCCTCCCAATACTAGATTAGATATTATTGTTAACCTTTTGGTATTAGAGTTGTTTTTTCATTGCTAATACTAAGGTTTGAAATCAAAATCTTTTGTTTGCTCCGCTAGTATTCTGCCACTTGAATCATGCCTCCTGTCCAGCTTTTACTGGTTATTTTGACGATTGGAATCTTACAGACTTTTCTGCCTGGGCTGACTTGGAACCTCAATCTTCAGGATCTTAGAGTAGCTAAGATTATAAGTGTGAGCCAACTGTGCCTTGCTTCTAGTCTTTGTGTGTGTATGTATGTGTGCCTGTACATATTTAAATAATGATCATTACCATAAATTTTTTTATTGGTAAACTGATTTTTGACTTTTTGTATCTTTTAGATAAGATAGTAATAAAGATTTTTCTTCAAAAGTTTCCCTAGTAGAAACATTCCATTTTTTTTTCTTAAAGTAGAACTGCTGGGGTTGGGAAAAGCAAATTAAAAAATCGATTCACAGTACTTAGAAAAACTCAACAGGATCATATTTCCAGTAAAAGTATGTAAGAAGACTTCTCCTCACTTCTTATTAACACTAGTATTTAGGTGTTAGATTTATATAAAGTGGAAATACAGGTAAGTTACCAAAATGTGTCAAATTATTATTTCTTCATTTATAGTATTCTAGGATGACTTTGTAGTCAAACAGAAGTACATTGACTCCTATTTGCTTTCAGAATGACATTTTGCCCCTCTCCAACTCAGTTCCTGAAGATGTGGGGAAAGCTGATCAATTAAAAGACGAAGGTAAGTATTTTAAAAAGAATGATTTATTTAGTAAAATCTTCTGGAGAGAGTAATTGTTAGTTGACAGGTTGCTTTATGTGACTGGCCTGTCACAAGTTCACATGATGTTCGTGAAGGAGAAATGAATGTGATGGCAAAAAAAACTTGGACAAGCAGAACCTGGTCTCTCATAAAACTTTCAGAACAGATCACTTAGGGGGCTGTTTACTACATTGTCTGCTTGTACTCTAGAATTCCATATTCTTCTTTATGCTAATCAAAGGGGAAATTAACTTTCAGTATTTTAACTTTCATGCATTCTGTGTTCTTCTTTGAAGTTTGTTAATGTATGTATATAATACCTTTACTAGTAGCTGACTATTGAAACATTCTTGCTCTTTTATAAGTAAGTCAAAAGTAAGGTGTTTTTTTTTTTGTTGTTGTTGGTCATGGGGCCTGAACTCTGGGCCTGGGCTCTGTCCCTCAGCTCTTCAGCTCAAGGCTAGCACTCTTCCATTAGAGCCACAGTGCCACTTCTGGCTTTTTCTAATTATGTGGTGCTGAGGAATCGAACCCAGGGCCTCATGCATGCAAGGCAAGCATTCTACCACTGAGCCACCTTCCCAGCCCAATATTAAGGATTTGTATTTAGTTTTTCTAGTCTTTTCAAGGGGTAGAGGAGTGCCAGGTTAGACCTACAAAATTTGTATTATGATGGTATAAGGCACAGACCTTGTCCCTTGAAGTAAATGAAAGCCACCAACTTCCTTGTTATTAGGAAATATGCTATGTACAGAAGCTATATGTGGACCATTTTTTGGTCTCCTTTGTTTCAATTAAGTAGTTGAGGTCCTTTTTCTTTTTAATCAGTTGGTGTTTTAAAAGTTATATGGAAAAGAGTATGATTTTCTTGTTCCTTGGGCCTGGTCATCTCCCTAAGCATCAAATATACATCTGTGTCATTGTTTTTAGTAGCTGGGCAGTGTCACAGGGTACTGTTGCTTGCTACCATGAGTTTCCTAGAAAGGTACCTTGGTAATCCTCAGTAACACTGTTTTGGATGGATGTCTTCATTTATTCTATTTGTTTTTGTTTTTTTGAAATATGTAGCCTTAATCTCATGGTGCTCCTTCCTCAGCCTCCTTAGAATTATAAGTATGCACCACCGACCTGACTCGGAATCTTCTTCCTTCCACTACTTTTTGGTTATATTTTGAGGGTTACATTATAGAGTGCTGTTTCCAATAAGTAGATTTGTTTTAGTTTTCATTTTATTTCCTCTGAAAACTGCTACCACTACAGTGGCTTAAATCATAGAACAATATAACCTCACAGATTACATGCAAAACAAACCAGATCTTATCAATATTCCCCTAAGAATTTGGACTTAACTATCTAGATAATAAATGCATTTTCATGTATTAGTTTCTGATTGCACAACTTAATATGTTTTTTTCCACTCAGGTTTTTGTAGTACATGAAATCTTCAGTAGTGAAATATGTTTTTTGCTAGTATGTGCATACTATATATATGTTATATATAAATACATATATAGTATATATATATATATACATATACATGTATAATATATAGCTTATTATTAATATGTGTATGGATACAGTATATTTTTGCACTTGGGTTTACTTCTAGTAATAATGTTGAGTAAACATTAAATTAAAATGGTATTTTTGTCTATCTTCCTGTATGGAAGAATGTTGAGAATTGCATTCCCTTTCAAATATTATTTTTGACATCATGTAAGATGAGGGTTAGGTGAACATGTTGGGTTAGACTCATTTAATATGAGTCTAACCCAATAATAGTCAGAATTATTTACTATTTTTGTCTTTAACTAAAAGCTTATATTCCTTGTTTTCATTAAGACATTTCATCTCAGACATGTTACATGTAAAGTTAAAATGATTGGCATTTCATCTAGTTTTTTTTTATTAGTGGAAAAACAAATGACTCTGGTAGATTGTCAAGCATAAGGTTATTCCAGGCTATGTGTTGTACATATCTGACTGTATTAATAAAGGATTGTAGCTACAACTGGGCACCAGTGGCTCATGCCTGTAATCCCAGCTATGCAGGAGGCTGAGATCTGAGAATCATGGTTCCAAGCCAGCTGGGGCAGAAAACTCTGTGAGATTCTTTTTTCTTTTCTTTCTTTTTTTTTTTTTTTTTGGTCGGTTATGGGGCCTGCACTCTGGGCCTGGGCACTGTCCCTCAGCTCTTCAGCTCAAGTCTAGTGCTCTACCACTTGAGTCACAGCGCCACTTCTGGCTTTTTCTGCCTATGTGGTACTGAGGAATCGAATCCAGGGCCTCATGCATACAAGGCAAGCACTCTACCATTGAGCTACCTTCCCAGCCCCCTCTGTGAGATTCTTTTTTTTTTTTTTAATAAGTTTTTTTATTGTGAAAAATACCCTGCAGAGGGGTTACAATGACATGAGCAAGGTAATGAGTAATTTCTTATCAAGCATTGTTGCCTCCTCCTTTGTTTTTCCCTTACCATCTCTGCCCTCCCATCTCCACAACTACACTTTCCCTCTACCTCTGTGAGATTCTTTTTTTTTTTGGTCATGGAGCTTGAACTCTGGGCTTGGGCGCTGTCCCTGTGCTCTTCAGCTCAAGGCAAGCGCTCTACTGCTTGAGCCACAGCACCATTTCTGATTTACTAGGGGTTTATTGGAGATGAGAGTCTCACGGACTTTTCTGCCGGGGCTGACTTTGAACCTTGATCCTCAGATCTCAACCTCCTGTGTAGCTAGGATTACAGGCGTGAGCCACCAGCACCTGGCCTCTGTGAGATTCTTATATCCAATAAATGACCAGAAAACTGAAGGTGGAATTGTGGCTCAAAGTTATAGAATGCTAACTGTGAACAAAAGAGCTCCGGGATTGTACTCAGGCCCTGAGTTCAAGCCCCATGACCAACAACAAAAAAGGATTGATCTTAGTTATATAGTATCTTCCTAGAACACTGCTTTCAAATATTTCATATATTTGGCTTTTGAAGAGCTGCAGAAAAAGCAGAAGAAATCAGGAAGAGTTTCTTGCTATCATTACCTAATAGGTCACAGAAGTAGAGAAGTATCTCACTGGGTTCTGAAATGAAGACACAATTCTTAGAGGAGAATTGGTATAAAGTGTGACACCAATGCTTCATTGTTGTATTTACTTTCTTCACAGATTTCATTCATGTCATGTATTTTCATATGCTGAATATTTTGTGACTTGAAGCTTTTAAATTATTAAATTATATTATGCATATATTTTAACATATATATGTACTTTATAGTAGCTATATTTCTAAGGTAGTATATAGGAAAAAACCACAATAAATGGGGTAGTAATAATGATAAGAATAATAAAATGTGACCCAAAACAAAAAAGCCACACTACAACAACAGAAATCTTAATCACTCAAAAAAAATAAAATAATTGGAATAGAAATCTAAGAACCCCAGGCTAATATATCTAATTTTTTGCTTAAGCAAAAAAAGTTACATTTACCCCTCTCCATTCCCTTGGAAGGCTTAATATTCATGTTTTTTCCCTGGGAAAAAGAAACCCAAATTAATTTTTGTAGTTAGAGAAAACAGGTTTTGTGGGGTATAATTTACATACCATAAATTTTATTCCTTTACCAAATATAGTTCATTGGTTTATAGTGTATTTTCAGAGTTGTGCAGTTATTACCAGAATCAATTATAGATAACTTTTTGTCATTGTAAAAGGAAATTAGGTACTTATTAACTGTTATTTTTTATACTCTGTTTCCTAATTTACAGTAACTTTCCTGTGATTTGAGGGGCTTTGTCCTCTTGTGTTTCCTTTATCCTTCCTATTCACTGCAAACTTTCACCTGACCTTTTATTAAGCACAGAAAATTGAAGCTGGGCGCCAGTGGCTCATACCTGTTATCCTAACTACTCAGGAGGCTGAGATCTGAGGATCACGGTTCAAAGCCAGCCCAGGCAGGAAAGTCCATGAGACTCTTATCTCCAATAAACCACTAGTAAACTAGAAGTGGCACTGTGGCTCTAGTGGTAGAGTGCTTGCTTTGAGCTGAAGAGCTCAGGGATAGCGCCCAAGCCAGAGTTCAAGCCCCACAACCGATGAAAAAAATCCTACAAAACAAAACAATAAAACAAAAAAGTGGAAGGCATTGTAGAGGCCTCTGAGATATAAATCCTTTGTAGCAATTTTTCTGATGTTTCTAGTTGTAAATATTGGCTTTCACAAACACAGAGGATACTGTCCTCCTCCCCTATTTAATGGTAGTGAAGAGATAGTTGCAGGAAATCCCTTATTTTGCTGACCAGTTGCTAAATTGCTGCCAGATGTATCTACAGATGTCCTTCCTGAAAATCAGTAATCTGTAGGTCAGCCACAATATATAAAATTCTGCCTTTCTAGAAAGTAATCTCCTAAAATCCCCTTTAAAAAAGATTCTATCTCTGGAAAGATAGCTCATAGAAATATCATCTGCCAATATAACATATTAGCAGGATTAGTTTCGCCAGCTTATCCACAGAGCTCTCTGAGAGCTTCACTAGTAGGCAGGGAAAATCAGGTCCAGATTAGATGGTGCTAGGGAGGAATGGGATAGGGCCTCCCCTGCAAAAGGGAATAGTAGGGAGAGGAATCTGAGGAAGGGAGAAAAGATCAGATTTTGCCTTTAGATAATCATGATGATTGTATTGCCTCACATGAGGCTGCAATTTAAAACATACGCAAATCTTAATTTGTAAGGCACTGCATCGTTAAAATGATTCAAACACACTGAAGCTGAGAATACCAGCTCTATAACATTTGTCCTCAGTGTGACCAAAAGATATTCTGGTAGATTGACCTTTGTATTATTATATATTTAATTCTGTGGTTAGAATTTCTCCGAGAGACAATATTTTTGCTATGTACTTCCTGTGTATATCACCTGCTTTATTCCAGGCAATAATCATATGAAAGAAGAAAATTATGCAGCTGCAGTGGATTGTTATACGCAAGCCATAGAACTGGATCCCAATAATGCAGTTTACTACTGCAACAGGTAACTGGGCACATCATGGCAGGTTTTCCATTCTTAAACATTTGGATCAATGTACATGTACATGTAAAAACCTGATATGCAGGAAGGAAGGTAGGAAGAACTGAACATTTTATTGATTTAGAAAGTTGGGCTGGGAAGGTGGCTCAGTGGTAGAGCGCTTGCCTTGCATGCCTGAGGCCCTGGGTTTGATTCCTCAGCACCACATAAGCAAAAAAGAAAAAAGCCGGAAGTGGCGCTGTGGCTCAAGTGGTAGAGCGCTAGCCTTGAGCTGAAGAGCTGAGTGACAGCGCCCAGGCCCAGAGTTCAAGCCCCATGATCGGACCCCCCCAAAAAATAAAAATAAAAATAAATAGAAAGTTTTGAAAGCTTAATTAAAAAAATATAAAGGAGGGGAAAAAAGAATCTTACAAGTTTGCCATTTGGAGGCAGCCACGCTTAATAAGTTTTTGGCGTATTTTGTTTTATGTAAGTGCCTGCAGTTTTAGATTTAACTTTGTTTACTTGGATAGACTATTACTGTGTCCTAATGTTGCTGAAACATGTCTTAAACATTATTTCGGTAGTTATAAATTAGTCTTAGGTCTGGCAAACAAATACTCTGTTATTTTTGAATCAGTAGCTAGATGAAACTTAATTGACTCTTGACCTACTATGGGAATTGAGGTTGTTTCCATTGCCCCTCCCCCCAATATCATCAAGGTACAGTAAACATTTAAGTGTCTAAGAATTTTTTAAGTGTTTTCCAGACCTTGACTGTTCCTGGGTTTAAAAAAAAAACTTAGTCTTACTTAGAAATTTACTAGGAATGATTTCAGAATTGGGACAAGAAAAACATAAATTTATTAGTACCTGAAAATTAGTGCCTTGAAAACTACTTACAATGTATCTCTTTCCTTTCTCTTAGGGCTGCTGCCCAAAGCAAATTAAGTCATTACACTGATGCAATAAAGGACTGTGAAAAAGCAATAGCAATTGATTCTAAGTACAGCAAGGCCTATGGGAGGATGGGGTAAGTTCTGATACAATGTTCAATGTACTAACAAGTAGTATGAGGTACAGGTTTTAATGGTTTTGACTTTTAATTTCCTGCTTAACATTGTACCTTCTGAGCTAATTATAAAGTAAAGATAATTTAAGGGAGAAAATGACTACAATTCCTCTGACTTGGTAGTGAGATGACTAGTTATTTTATGAGTGGTTATTAGAGAAAAGTCATATAAATGTGAGTCGATTCATTTCATGGCTATGTCTATAAATCTCAAGATAAGCACTAAAGACCGCCAAATAGTCTTATTATTTTTCTTTCTGAATTCACTTTTCCATTCTTGGTATGATTATTTCAGCCTTTTATCCCATTTTCATTATTCATCCATCGTGACTCAGCTGATGATATTACTTTATGCTTGAGAAAATAGACCCATTTTGAAGAAGACTGTTTTTCCTACTTCCAAGTTCATTGATCTATCTACATTTGTATCTATATAGAGTTTCTCATTTTATGCCTGTTACAATAGAGTGCTCTATTACCTAAGACTATCATCTCTACCTTTGTATATGTGACTTCATACTTGTAATGATCCTCTTTGTCTTCTACAGTGTGGTTTTCTCCATCTCTAATAGCTAATAATAATACCAACCCTGTAAAAGATAATTGGAAAAATCCTTAGAATTATCCTTTCACCCAGTGTTTCACTCCAACAACCACCTCACCTCTCAGTTCCTTTTTTGAAATAAACACCTGAGCCTGTCTCATTCTCATCAATTCATGTTGTATCTTCAGCACATTCCATATACCTTTGTCTATATTACTGTTATGGTTTATTTTGTCAACCTGATGGGGTTAAGGGATGCCCAGATTGCTGGAAAAACATTATCTCTGGTTGTGTTTATGGCAGTGTTTCTGGAAGAGATTAGCATTTGAAGCTCTAAATTTGAGTAAAGATTACCTTCTCCAACAAGAGTGAGCATCATGCAATTCTTTGACAGTCCAAACAGGCAGAGGCCTGTGCTTGAGCAGGTATACCTGTCATGGGCTCTTAAACCTTGGAATTCCTGGATCTCAAGTATTCTGATCAATCTACATGTAACACTGTTATCTCAGTGGTTCTCAAGGTTCAAGTAAGGATTAGAACTGCACCAGTTTACAGATGGGAGCTTCTGTAATTGAATGAGCTAAAACTTCATAGTAAATCTCTTTTGATATATCTTCTTTTATGCTCCTCTGGAGAACCTTGACAAATACAATCACTCTACTGAGATAGCTGAATTCAAAGTCAACAGTTTGGCCATTATTTCATTAATTTTTTGAAGCTTGTGTTAAATTTTGTATTACCATCCTGTCCCCCTTTTTTAGTATTAGACACAGTTAACTTATGTTTGTGACTGAATGCTCTTTTCTACTCTGCCTTGCCAGTTCTTCCTCCTTTGCTACATCTGAAAATGGTATATTCCAGGGCTTTTGTTCTCTGCTATTTCTGTTTATTTGTTCGCTCCTTTGACCTCATCTTGTCCTCTGCTTTCAAATGCCATCCATAGTTATTTTCATTACTTACAGAATCTGTACTTACACATTTATGAGCTTAGTAATTACTTGTAAATCCCAGTTCAATATTGACTTACAATCCTTCAGTGGTCATTTATGGATATTGACTAGTTGTGAAACAATTGGCCTCCTGATATGTACTATTTCAGTGGAGGCTGAATAAAGTGAGACTTTCTCTTTTTGCTTTAGCTTATGCTTAAATGATCAGTTTGGTAAATGTGTGTGAGTGTGTGTGTATAATCCTTGTGCCTTTTGTTTGTGATTTTGCTGTTTTCAGTGACATCTACATAAAAGTTGAAGTGTTCTCTTTTGTTCTAAGGGCAAGGCTCATACATATCTGCTTCACAGATAAAGTGGATGTGTAAGATAAGCTTTCCCAAGAATGAGTTAGTGCTGTTTGCAATAAGATTAATGCCAATGAGTCAACATGTGTATTAAATAACCTTTAACAGAAGCACATATAAAACAAGATTATAATTGATCAATTGATAACAGGTAACTTGAGGTTCATATGAACCCAATCTTGCATTTTCCTGAGGAATAATTGTTTTGTATTTGCTAATTTAAAGTTCATGGATTCTTTACCAAATATAATGTTTGTATATTGTTTGATTTATTTGTGTGTCTGAACTCCATATTAATATATTAAACTACTTTTCATCTCTATGTGCATGTATCTCTATATCTATACATGTCTAGCTATAATTTTCTAATACATATGTGTATATATACATATAAATGTATATGTATTTGTTTTTACACAAGAGATTTTGAGTCTAAGATCCATATATGAGAGAAAATGAAAGTCTTTTGTCTTTTTGACATGGCTTTGTCCAGTATGGTGTTTTCTAGATCCATCAGTTTTCCTGAAAATCTCATTATTCTTAATGTCTGCATAAAATTCCATTTTTAGTATATACTTTTTATTGTAAAGATACTGTACGGAGGGGTTACAGTTACACGGGTAAGGTTATGAGTACATCTCCTCTTGAGCATTGTTACCCTCTCCTTTGTTTTTCCCCTACTATCCCTTCCCTCTCCACCTCTCCCACTCCTCCCTCCTCCCCACCCCTGAAGTTGTAAAATTCGTTTTCAACATAGTGTCTTGTGCATCTCATTGTTACAAATGGGTCAAACTGTATCTTTATTTCAGCTTTTTGTTATTTCCCTTCCCCTCCCCAAATTAGAAAAATGTATAAAAAAAGATGCAGGACTAAAATTCCATTTCATGTATATGTATATTTATATGACTACAATGTGTTTGTGTGTGTGTGTGTGTGTGTGTGTGTGTGTGTGTATCACATTTTCTTTATCTATTCATTCATTGTAGGGTATCTGGGCTCTGTCCATAATTAACTTGGCTATTATGAACTGCTCTGCAATGAACATGGGTATGCAGGTGCCTTTGTTGTAGCCTGTCATGTAGTCATTCAGATAATACGTAGGAATGATATCACTGGATCAGATGGGGTAGTTCTATGTTTAGTTATCAATTTAACAACTAATGTGTTTTTTCAGGAATAGTCGTTTGATACCTCACAGCCTACTTTTTTATGGCAAATTGGTATTTATTGTTGCTCCAAGGTCTCCATTAAGTAGGAATATTGTGGGATATATTAGAGCATACATATAGTTTATAATCTTTTAAATAGTATTAGTACATTTCTTTTTGAACAGTGTCACCCCTTCCCTCGTGCTCTCCTAGTTTTTCTCTTCCCTCCCCACCCACAAGTTGTATCATTCATTTTTAGCATAGTTTGTAGTGAGTATCACTGCTGCATTTGTTTACCCTTTGTCCCACCATTTCTGTGCCCCCCCACTTACCTTCTCAAAACAGATAAACAACTTACAAACAAAATGTACAGAAAACAAAGACAGCAACAAAGGGAAAAAACCCTTCATTTCCATTTCTTTGAGTTCATTTTGATAAACATTATTTCATATGATCATATGCACATAGCTGTTGAGCCTTTTTAATCCTCTCCTAAGAATATCCTCCTTTGGTCTAGAGATTTGTATAATTTATCATGTCCTAGTGTATTTTTTTGTCTTTTATATGCATTGTATTTACTTGCAGATTTATAGGCACCTTCTAGTTACTACAAAATGAAGGCAACCATGCAGCCTATCTTTCTTTGGGTGTGACTTACTTCACTAATGTAATTTTTTGCAAGTTTTTCCATTTCCTTATGAATGGTACACTATCAGTCTTGCTGATGGAGGAGTAGAATTCCATTGTGTATTCTCATTACCGGACTTATGTAACTGTAACCCCTCTGTACATCACCTTTACAATAACAATAAAATATATATTAAAAAGTTTTTAATATCAGAATAAAAATTTCCATCCCTAAAAATATTAATATTAATGTATTTCCATGTCACAGGATTGTTAGTATCAAAAATCTTTGCAACTCTCACTATAGACATTCATAAAGAAAATTACTTCACATATTAGGCTAAAAATGGAAGGGTAGGTAATTGAAGGGTGTCTCATTAACTTCATGATCCATATGGGACAACCAAGTTTGTCAGCAAGCAGAATGGAAAGAATTCAGATTTACAAGGTTTTTGAATTTAAGACATATTTCTGTCAATTACAGCACAAGAAGTAAATTGTAATCTTAGTTAATTATTATCAGAGTTGGACACTAATACAGATATCTGACTTAGTGACATTCTAATGTTCTTTAGTGTAAATTATATCATCCTGTATATTTTCTCCAGGCTGGCCCTCACCGCCATGAATAAATTTGAAGAAGCAGTTACAAGTTATCAAAAGGCTTTAGATCTTGATCCTGAAAATGATTCTTATAAATCAAATTTGAAAATAGCAGAACAGAAGCTAAGAGAGGTATCTAGTCCTGTAAGTTGTTATGTGAAATGAGTAATCACTCATTTCATTTATAATTTATTGAGATTAAATTGTAGTGGTTGCAATGATTTTCAGATATAACTCTTTTACAGACAGGAACTGGATTGAGCTTTGACATGGCTAGCTTGATAAATAATCCAGCTTTCATTAGTATGGTGAGTATATTTCCCTTTCTGGTCTACTGACTCTGTTTCTCATAGAACTATGTCTTTCAGTAGCATTTTCTCCATACTTTTTAAAAATACAAACTTTAGGCTTCACACATTTATTACTATGCCCATTCTTGAAGTAACCAAAGGAAAAATTGGTTTAAAATGCCCAACTGTTAGTCCAAGCAGTGTTGACATATCAGCTTGACTGGTTTACTGTAGAGCAATAAATAGGTGAGCATTTGGTGCAATTCCATACAGATACAGCTTAGTTCTTCTCTTGATGTTATGCATGATTTTGTTACCAGTTTTTATCTGAATCCACTGGGGAATGAGATAATTTTGCTTTTGTTTATTGACCAGGAACTTCTTAATTCTGAAAGTCTTGTGAGAAGACATACTGAGAACCCCAGCTAAGCATAGGAACCATGATAGCAGACCTTTTCTCATACTTTTACGAGAGGAGTTTCACTATGGCTGTCCAGCTGACTCCAAACTTTTTGGCTCAAGAAATACTCTTAGCCTTAGCCTTCAAACTAGCTGGGGATATAGACTCCAAAACTTTTAGGAACCAATGAGGTGGTGATGGTACTCATGTCAGAGGCAGGAATAGAGATTCTTCATCTATAAACCTTCCTCTGAAGGAAACCAGAGATGGACCTGTGGAAGAAATAGCTTCCCCAAAGAAGCACATGTGGATATGAACATTTTTCCTAGTGAAAAACCATGTTTTTCATTAGATAGCCACGTGAGTCTGAAAATACATGAGATGTTAAAACCCACTGGGTTATATGAAACTGGCCCTAAGAGGATATATCTAACAGTTGAGATGGGCAGATTTGGGCTGTTGTGGTTCCCTAAGCTTGCCCCTCAGCTTTGTCAGCTTTGTTTTGTTTCCTAAGAGTTGATTTGGGGCTGAGTGTAGTTCAAGGGTAGATTGATTGAAAAGAAGAAAAATGGGATTTTGGAGAACATTAATAGAGTTAGAGAACTGTTCTACATGTCCAGGTAGTAAGGAGGCCTGCAAAACATCTGTAGCCCAGTAAGAATGAGCTTTTCTGGCTGGTCGCTGGTGGCTCACACCTGTAATCCTAGCTACTCAGGAGGCTGAGATCTAAGGATCGAGGTTCAAAGCCAGCCAGGGCAGGAAAGTCCATGAGACTCTTATTTTCATAAAACCAGAAGTGGCACTGTGGCTCAAGTGGTAGAGCATTCACCTTGAGCTGGAGAGATCAGGGACAGTGCCCAGGCCCAGAGTTTTGTCCCCATCAGAGCCCCATGGAATAGCCACATCTCCTACTTAGAGGGGAGCCTCTCAAGTGTAGGAGATCCTTTATACTCTTATTAAACTATTAATTTTTCCTTTTGGCTTAATTATGTCTCATCACTAATAGTAAACATTGTTATCCCTATTTCATTTTACAGTATTTACAGTATTGATCTGTGATCTCATCTTTGTGTGTGTGTGCTGGGGGGGGGGGAGGTGTGGTGTGCTAGTGTGTGCTTGTACCGGGGCTAGAACTCAGGACCTTGCACTCTCAGCTTTTTCTTTCAGGGCTGACACTCTACCACTTGAGCCATACTTCCAATCTGGCTTTTTTGCTGGTTAATTGGAGATAGTGTTTTGGATTACTTCAAACCACAGTCCTTAATTCTCAGCCTCTTGAGTAGCTAGTATTACAGGCATGAGCTGCTGGTACCTGACTTGTTATGTCTTTTAGTGCCAGTTTTTCCAGTGCCTCCACATCTTTACTTTACTTTTTGTAACACACAAAACAGAACGTTAGTATATACTTTAACTTTCAGTTCTCTGCCTTTGAAAACTTTTGCTAAAGATCCCTATTACTGTTTTTAATGGGAGATACTATTTTTCAATTCTAGGCAGCAAGTTTAATGCAGAACCCTCAAGTCCAGCAGCTGTAAGTATATTAAAGAGCTCATTCACTTTCCTTTCTCCCTGACAGACTCCTAATTAGAGCATATCAGCTCAGAAATGATAAAACTGCCCTGATACCAATCAGGGAAACTTAAAGCCACTCACATTTAACCTTCTTCTATAAAGCTGATTGTCTATTTAGCTATCTAAAACACTTTCCAGTTTTCCTACTGATTATGAATATATACTAATCTCAATGATGTATCTCTTGCATGACCTAGGATGTCAGGAATGATGACAAATGCTATTGGAGGTCCTGCTGCTGGAGTTGGGGGCTTAACTGACTTGTCTAGCCTCATCCAAGCGTAAGTGTTACTTAACAGAAATAATAAAAATATATTTTCTTTTTTAGTTTCTAAAGGTGGATACCAGAGGGTTTTTAAAAAATCTTTTACTGTTAATAATAATAGCTTCCCTAGAGTTAGTAAATCTGAAAGCTTATAGTTATCACTTTTCAGACAGAACATCAGAGATCCATAAGACCTGTGTTGTTAGGCAGCTCTACCATGACAAGAGCGATATACTCTTTTCCCTCCCTAAGGGACTCTCATGTACCTTCTTAGTAGAAGAAAAGAATATTTTACATCCTTGTTCAATAGCTAGTGAAACAGAAGTACAAGTTTGAAACAGAGTTTCAGAACATACATGGCAGAGCTGCCTACAGTTAGTCTTTGTTGGTTGTGGGACCTGAACTCTGGGCCTGGGTGCCGTCCGCAGCTCTTCAGCTCAAGGCTAGCGCTCTACTACTTGAGCCACAGTGCCACTTCCACATTTAGTCTTTTGACTAAATTTGATACTTGATTTTATTGTTATTAGGTCCTTAGTTTCTTTTCTGGAGATATCAATACTAATTGTCTTCATTGACAAAAGGCCTAAGTATTGGTCACTTGCTACTATTGGAGTATATTGCAGTCTCTTGTAATGGAATTAATCTTCCATTTTACCAGTGAAATGTAAGAAAGGTTTTTTTTCTGGAAGAATTAAATACTTACTCAGGTTTATAGATGAAAGTCAAATTTCTATTTAAAATGTTTTAATTTAGATATACATGCATATTTTATAATCATGTTTACTTCAGTAATAGGGCACTTGGTTAACATTCTTAAGCCATGGACAATGCAAAGAAATAGTTATTTTACATGTTAGTACCACTTAGAATACATCTCAAAAGTCATCACAAGAGGGACAACTTGGATCTTATATCACATTACCTTCATTTCTACCATTGCATAAGACATTTTCCTTTTTGAATTTGTATCTGATGCTGTTACTCAGTTAATATTATTTCTGGTTTTTTTTTTATTCCTTTCTTTTAGTACTGAGCTTGAACTCATGGCTTAGTGCTCTTGTTCCTGGCTTGGTGCTCTACCATTTGAGCCATGCCTCCAGCATACTGGTTATTTTGGAGATGGGATTCTTGTAGGTTTTTCTGCCAGGGCTTTCTTTGAACCATGACCCTCAGATCTCAGCTTCCTGAGTACCTAGGACTATAAAGGGGCATAAATCACTGGTACCTAGCTTGTAATTATTGTTATTTTCAAATTATCATACATATATAATATGGTTTCTATGTGGTATTTTCATATATGCACATAGTATACTTGGAATAAATGACTTTTTAATCATATTTCTGTCACTGGAAGTTTTGGTTTTTTTGGGGGGGGGTTCAGTCGTGGGGCCTGAACTCTGGGCCTGGGCGCTGTCCCTCAGCTCTTTAGCTCAAGGCTAGCACTCTACCTCTTGAGCCACAGTGCCACTTCCGGATTTTTTTTTTCTGCCTATGTGGTGCTGAGGAATCGAACCCAGGGCCTCATGCATGCAAGGCAAGCGCTCTACCACTGAGCCACCTTCCCAGCCCCATTTTTTTTTTTCTGCCTATGTGGTGCTGAGGAATCGAACCCAGGGCCTCATGCATGCAAGGCAAGCGCTCTACCACTGAGCCACCTTCCCAGCCCAATGTCACTGGAAGTTTTTACGTGAAGCAACTTTGACTATACAAGCATTTTTAGAGTGATCTGTAAATGACGTGATTGTCACATATGCAATTGAGGTCACAAAGTCAGGGATTTGTGTTAAAATTCATTGCCTTTTAAAAATTAGCTGTTACTTTATCTCTATAAGCCTCTCCTGCCTTATAGGAAACTTGTAAGACTTGACTCTTAAGTTCAACTGGTAAGACTTGCGCACATACAATCAACATGTATGTTTGTTTGTTTCTCTGTGGTTTACAGGAGAAGGACAGATTTCACCTAATTCAAGTGCTCATTTTGTAGTTTGGAGTTTGTTTCTTCTTTTCACCTAAAGGCTGATAAGCAGTGGGTATTTTGTTTCTCATAAACAGCTCTGCACTGTCATAATGCTCTCTGGAAGCACTGGTAAAGTCATGGTTTGGCAACTTGTTTTTATAGAAGAGGTCCCTTTGGGTAGTCCTTTGTCTTACAAAGTTCCTCCCCACCTCAATGAATCTTATTGTACTTTCTTTCATCAGCTGCTAACGGGGCTCCAAATTATTTTCACTGTTTAAGCTGAAGGTCCCCTTACCGGTGTAAGCCACAGATGGTCTCAGCATTCCTGCTGCTCTTCTCTGGAGATGCCAGATTATGTGAAGTTCTTTTTTGCATAGGTACTATGTGAATAGCAACTCCTTAACTCACTTTGCATTTTTACTACAGGGGACAACAGTTCGCTCAGCAGATACAACAACAGAACCCTGAACTTATAGAGCAACTGAGGAATCACATCCGCAGCAGATCATTCAGCAGCAGCACAGAAGAACATTCCTGATTTGACCAGGGACTCTAGTCCTCAAACAAAAGGTTTATGACTCTGAAGTATTCACTGTAGATAGTGTAGCCAAAAACAACAAAAAGCACCATATCTGACGTTTGAAAATAATAGAGGAAAACCTCTTGTGTATATTCTTAAAGAATATATCTGTTTAGACATTAGTTTTAACACAAATAGACTTGGACATTACGTGACTCTTTTGGAAAGAAAATGATCAACAGATGTGTTAAGTGCTAATACAGTACTGGGACAAGGGTCCATTCATTTTCCAACTTTTACCATCATATTTGTATATTAGACTTCATATGGGAATATATTTATTGAACAGCAGGGCTATTTATTGGTAAGTTGTTTAGCTCCAGATTCCCTTTGGCAAAGTTTTTTGAGAGGACAATGACTTAAGTAGAAAGGTTTTTTTTTTGTGGGGGTGGGGGTTTAAAGAAAAATAGTTGGCACAGATTATGTCAGGAAAGAAGCTTATGATCCAGATTTAGATTGCTCTGTGCTGCCAGTATTGAATACATTTCACAGGTGTCAATACTGTCATTAATGCTGTTTATTCTGATGACAGCGAATCCTAAGAGCTAGTGGAAAGCAGCATTGGTAGAGAGATGTTTTGAAGAGAAAAGAAGAATATAAATGTATAGGAAGTACAGATAGGGGGCTCAGGTTTTCTGTGTCATTCTTTACTAGTCTGAAGTTTACTATCAACCTTAGCATGGCTAGTTATACTGAAGTACATAATAAAATACATTTAGAAATCCTTAATGGTACTAGTTAGGTCAATGATTTAACTGTTCAACTTAAAATTACTTACCATAATTTCCCAGGTAGGAAACTTACCTTGGAAATATTAAACATACCTATATTTGAATAAGTCAATGGCTTGACTGTAAATTAAGGATTTTCTGAGTGGAATTTAATTATGTATCTATAAAAATTTTTTTAAACCTTAGTAGCTGGATAACAAAGAGCATTTGTCACTCATATTGTTCATGTGATTCTCTGCTGCAGTTTAGCCTGATGTGCCAGTCCTATACTTAACTTTGTTATAATGTAAACATAATAGACATAAAATATTTTATTATACGTACTAGATGCTCTATTCATGTGACATATGGTTAGGCGAGTATTTGGTATTTGGTACTACCATATAGCTTTACATATAGTGATGGATGAGACAGCTCTAACTGGGATTTTGTTTCCTAATCATGAAAGTGGCTAAGTTGGGATAAATGTAATCATTTTGACAGTACTGTGAGGATAAACTGAAAAAAAAAATTACTGAAGATAATGTAACATGGGCTTCAATGGTCCTGTTCTCAAAAGACTTAATTACTTGTTTTCTTGAAGTTTAAAGCCTTATATTTTTTATCTTTTGTGCGATAGTGTTTCTGTGATTTCACTATAGTCATCAAGTGAGGGAAATTCATTAAAAATGCAAATATAGGGCCATACCTTCAATTTTTATGTAGTATTAAGACCTAGGAATGACCATATGAACTAAGTGGTTCTGATGTAGGTATAAGGACTCAAAATTTCAACAACATCATGTTAAATCCCTAACTCGACCAGCAAATACCTAATCACTTGTTTTTGGGACAGCATGAAGACCTGTATGAATCTATGATTCTGCTAAAGAAGAGTAGGACTTAAATCTGAGGTCCTCTGAAATTAAATCTCCTATATACTGTCTAACCCATGATTAATTTTCATGAAGATACATATTCAGCGCCTGGTGTTTAAATGTTACATGGAATGAAAAACTAATCATATAAAAGTTATAATTGTGATTAAAAAAGGCAAAGTAGATTTTGATCCCTAATTAAAAATTTATCCAGTGTTAAATAAAAAGTTAATGTTTCTAGTATAACTACTTTGAATGCATTAAAACATGATTTCGAATCATAAGATTGATAAGTCTCTAATTGACTGACGAGGGAAAAAGAAAATACTGATTAATAGTATCAGCATTGAAAGAGAGCTAGGAATGAAGGTCATTTGTCTAACATTCAGGAGACCATGTGTCTGATCCCCAAAAAGAAAAGTGCTAACATAGTAAGTCCCAAAAAACATTAAAGGATAATTAGAACAAACATTGTAATTAATTCTTACCACCAAGATGAACACAAATTAGGGTAAAAAAATTACCAAAACTCACTGAACAGACTTTCATTTATTAAGAAAAACTTTTCAGAAAAGAAAACCATTGGTTAGATGATTCAAGGTGAATTCTAACAAACCCTTAGGGAAGAATAATACCAATTCTATATAGTCTTTATAAAAGAGAAGAGGAAACACTTCTGAGATCAGTTTATTTGGCCATTAGTACCCTAATAACAAAACATCAGGAAAAAACATTGTTTTCATTTGCTGATATCTGTAGTTAAAAGATACCCATTCTTTTCACATGAAATTATAGGAACTGGTGTTCTTCCATTTCACTTTAGTTTGTTTCTTTGGAAATACCACCTATAATAAATTCAGTCTCAGCCAGGCGCTGGTGGCTCACGCCTATCATCTAGCTACTCAGGAGGCTGAGATCAAAGGATCATGGTCCAGAGCCAACCCAGGCAGGAAAGTCTGTGAGACTCTTATCTCCAATTAACCACCATAAAACCGGAAGTGGCGCTGTGGCTCAAGTGGTAGAGTGCTAGCCTCGAGCCGAAGAGCGCAGGGGCAGTGCCCAAGCCCAGAGATCAAGCCCCACAACTGACCAAAAAATATATAAATAGATAAGTAAATTTAAGGAAAATTCCTCTACTATTATTCTTTGTCTGGAAAACAGAGTAACTAGGAAGGCATTAGAGTAAATCTTTACATCCTAATTAGGAAGGCTTGATTTGATTAACCAAATTTCAGTGCAGTAGCTGTAACCAAATATGCTGTCCGTTCAAATGACATTTTCATTTATTGTATTAAACTGTTAATGGAATTTTTATAATATAGTTTACTCAGATCTTTTATGGCATCATCTATTTTAAAATATCAACAGTATGTTCTAGGTCTTTGTAATTAAATCAAAGTATATAGCATATTCCAAGTGACCATTACATTATTAAAACTTGAAAGAGACAGAGATTCAGTCTTGAGAAAATGATTGGAAAACAAAGTCCCACATATAGTGGCTATATCATCTTATTTCATCATGTTATCAAACTTAATCATTATGGAGGAATGACAAACTTTAATTATGCATTACTTGCACAGACATTTCATTATTTCTCTAGTTTAAGAAGCAACTTGAGTATAGTTTTTGTTCTGGACCAAATTTGTCATGGCAATAAATTATGCATTTAAGAAAAAGTATTTGCTTACTGTATTCTTACATGTAAGAAATTATATATTGTGGAGTTTTAGCTAATCAAAATAGGATTTTTATTTAACTGCATAAACTTTTATTTTCTTAGTAAAATAGTGAAGTATTTTGTTATATACCTGTGGCAAAGCTCTTTACTACAGCTTTCTGTTTCATTCATGGAATATGACTACATATATGACTACAAGGAAAATTTTGTATTTTTAGCATATGATTTGAGTTTAAAGTATCAAGATGGGAATCCTTTAAATACATGTTAATAAAACAAGTAGTTCATTTTTCAATGAGAAAAAAAGGATTAGAGAAGTATTAGGCTTCTTAGTTAAAACTTAACTGAGAGTTGGGAAGGTGGCTCAGTGATAGAGTGCTTGTCTCACATGCATGAGGCCCTGGGTTTGGTTCCTCAGCACCACATACATAGAAAAAGCCAGGAGTGGTGCTGTGGCTCAAGTGGTAGAGCACGAGCTGAAGAGCTGAGGGACAGTGTCTAGGCCCAGAGTTCAAGCCCTACAACTGACAAAAACAAAAATCAAAAACTTAAACTGAGTAATCGATTCAACCTAAAAAATAAAAAATTCTGCCTATTGTTCAGAGTTTTACGTTGGATGTATTTGTATGTGTATACACCAACACAGACACATATGCATACAATAATTCTGAAAAGTTATAACAGTTTATTCTGTGTTAAGTAATCAGACTATAGGTTTACCCATTGGTTTTAAAGCAAACCATTTCTATTGACTGAGGAGCTAGAAAAAAACTGTAATTAACTATACTAGTTATCTGAATATTTCTAAACATGAGAATTCTGAAGTCTTAAAAAACAACTATCTTTTGAGACTGAGGCCAGCAGGCTGATTTACAGGTAGATCTGACCAATTGCCTGTTAGAAACACTGCTGCTCTTGCCCTCGGATAGAAGAGTATTATTTGTCTGCAAAGCCTAAGCTGTTTTTCATCTTGTCAAAAAAGTCTTTACCAAAAAAGGGCTCGCTAAATTTAGATAACTTGCTAGGAACAAAGGGCCTCAAGTCCAGAGCTGTTGAACAACAAAGCCCAATGATTATCGAAAATGAAACTAGGTGTAAAATACAGACATACATACCTAGAAAACAAATCACAAAACGAGTTCTTTTTCTAAAACAAGTATTTAATATTTTAGCTGTTTTACAGGGAGAAATTTAAATAATATACTTATTTATGTTGTGATGATCATTTCACAAAATTGACAAAAATACAGAAATTAAATGAAAAGTGGAACATTAGAAATTTTTTAGCTTTCCACTTCAATGGCCGAAGATACCACACAGACTTGTGCGATGTCATCATATTCATATGTTCTCTTTAAAAATGTGTCTGTTAGCCTTAAGCCGGAAACACTCTATTGAAAAAAAGACATGGGCTTTAGTTTTCATTCATTCATCATGACTAATAACTGTAAGCTAGTCCCCATACTGTAGAAATTACTGAAAAGAACATACTTGTAGTCCCTGAACTGAAGACAGCAGAGTAAGGGCAAGGCAGAGAGAAGAACTCGGATGCAGCTTTCCCAGCTGTCTTCCTGAGATACCACACCAGTGAATAGAACTGGTATTGCACATTTCCAAAACCAGATCCATGGTCCTTTCACTGCTAAAGGAATCAGAAAAAGAATAAACCTTGCTCATTTTACAAGGAGGTACTATGTTATCTGTCAACATTTTTGCTTTCTGGTGTAGAATTAAAAAACAGAACTGAAGAGTTATTTTGCAATTATTTTACTTAATATATAACTAGGCACCAGATGCAGTGGGCCCCTATCTACTTGGGAGACTGAGATGAGGAGCATCACAGTTTGAACTCAACACAGGCAAAAATTCGTGAGACCCCCCATTAGCAAAGTGCTCATGCCTGACATCCCAGATATAGTGGGAACTATAAACAGTATAATCACATTGAAGACTAGGCAAAAAGTGAGACCTTAACTCAAAAGCAACCCAGCAAGGCCAGGTGCCATGGTTCATGTCTGTAATCCTAACATATGCACAGCACCTTTGGGTGCTTGGCTTACTGAGCTCCTACAATGTGGCAGGCAATGCATTTACTAAAAGGGATATCCTTTTTTTTTAAATAATTCACAATCTGGTGGGGAAAGGCTAGTAATTATAGCAATATGAGGGTGTTACCAAGAACCTAAATTAAAATTTGCTGAAACGGAAAGATTAAACAAGTAATAAGGCTTGGAAGGGTCTAGATAGAGGAAGAAGGTATTTCTGGATTCTGAAGGATAAATATGCCTTTCCCAATACCAAAAAGCTAAAATGGATATAGTTATAAAAGGATTACAGATTCATACTTAACACATAACAAATAATAAAAGTATTATCAAAAGTGACAGGACTAGAATTTAACTTAGGTTTTTTTCCTTTCAAATCTATGTGTTCTTTACTTTCCAGCAGCTAGATTTTTTTTTTCTGTTTTCTATCACAACTCTTTTAGCCTGTACTTCCAGCACTAGGGAGGCGGGGGGCAGGAGGATCATGAATTTGATGCCAGCCTAATGAGGTTACATAGTGAGTTCAATGTCAGTTTTGACTCCACAGCAAGATGTCTCAAAAAATAATAAGCTGGGCACGGCTGGCTCATGCTTCTAATCATACTACTTACGAGAATCTAGAGGATTGAGGTTCTAGCCAAGGAAGAAAAGTCCTCACAACTTCATTTCTAATTAAGACACCAAAATGCAGGACTAGAGATGTAGTTTGAGTAGTAAAGAACAAGCCATGAATGAAAAGGCCAAGTGAGAGCTTGGGGTCCTGAGCTCAAGCCCTGGTAGTGGCACAAAAATAAGCTAGTAACAATAACAACAAAACAAAAACCTGGTTTTCCAACCTATGATTCCTTATATTAAGTTCAAAATAAAATTGGGCTTTTTTAGTATTAAAGATATAGCTTATGAAGAGCTGAGGGACAGCACCCAGGCCCAGAGTTCAGGCCCCACGACCGGACCCCCCCCCAAAAAAAACAAAAACAAAAAAACAAAAAACAAACAAAAATTAGAAAATAAAAAAAAATACAGCTTAATCCCAAGGCTGCCACAGAGAACTCCATTTTGCTACTCAAAGTGTATTTTATTCCATCAGAACCTGTTTGTAAATGACCTCCAGGAAATGGAAATGAGGATTTTTCTTTGAAGAAAATAAAAAAGAACCCATTAGTAATTTCAGGGTGAAGGAAGTATAAACCATGAAAAGAATAGGGTTTTTGAAGTCAACTACAGCTTGTTTTAAATTGTGTCTCCACCTTTTCTAACTGAGCTTGGGAAAGTCATTTAACTCTCTGAGGTGGAGTTCTCTTCCATAGAATGTGAATAATTGACATCTACATGGGTTCTGCTACATGAATGAAATAAAAATATGGGATATACCTAATACAGTAAGATCTCAAAATACGTAATACACTGCTGACATCAAAGAATTCTATACATCAAGTAGCAAGTTGATAGGAAACTGGATATTAAAGAAACTTTAAGCTTTTTTTAGGCTGGTGAAGAGGAAAGGGCAGTCATCCAGAAACACTGGCATTACCTGCAGTTTGTTATTTTACAGGTAATATGGAAAGGTTCTTCCAAGTTAACAGTATCTGGGATTGCCTCCAAAGACAGCCTGACATCTCCATAACCTGGAGCCTACAAGAAAAAACAAGCAAAACTGTTAAAATATGTTACAAAACTTTCGTACTCAAATGAAGGTACATCAGCACGTTTACTCAACAGACCATGGTCTCCAAACTGATGATCAAAAAAAATAATTCTGATTCATTTACCATGTCTTCACTTTTGCTGCTACCATCAGAAGAACAGCCTGCAGCCTGTTATGATTTACTCCAGGGTCAGCAGAGTTAGGATGAAACTTACTTATAAGATTTATGGGACTTGATCTTGAAGGTCTCTTTTCCAGAGATACTATAGTTTCTATAGACATAACTTTTTTTTTGGTCAGTCATGGGGCTTGAACTCTGGGTCTGGGCACTGTCCCTCAGCTCTTCAGCTCAAGGCTAGCACTCTACCACTTGAGCCACAGTGCCACGTCCGGCTTTTTCGGTGTATGTGGTGCTGAGGAATCAAACCCAGGACCTCATGCATGCAAGGCAAGCACTCTACCCTAAGCCACCTTCCGAGCCCATAGACATAACTCAAGCAAGGTTACTGCCTAATGAGACTGGGCTCCTGGTTGAAACTATCTAGGAGGAAAATGATGACTTATATCAAGACAAACAGGCAAGAATGGACTTTGGAAACATCAGGCTTAGGATGACATGGTAGGGTGAGAACCAATTGCAGCTTGAACTCAGGGCCTGGGCACTGTCCCTGAGATTTTTTGCTTAAGGCTGATATTCAGTGGAGCCATAGCTCCACTTCTGGCTTTTGTTGCTAGTCAACTGGAGATAAGTGTCTCACAGATATTTTTGCCCAGATTGACTTTGAACTATCATTCTTAGATATCAGCCTTCTGAGTAGCTAGGACTACGAGTCACTGGCACCAAGCATCAATTGCTGAATTTTAAAGTAGGATGTGATTTTCTTTTGTACATTACTGTCTCAAAAAAATAAATTTTAGAATATACCAGAGAGCAAGCAATATTTAGCATAAAAGGAAGATCCTATAGTGAACTCTTACTAGCACAAGACAAAAGCTGGTAGCTATTTCTACTATCAGAGCACAAATCAGGCAAAATATCCACTGGTTTCATATATCCACTTCCTTAGATATTTTACAACTTTTATTTTTTGTGGGGGGGTTGGTCATGGGGCTTGAACTCTGGGCTTGGGCGCTGTCCCACAGCTCTTCAGTTCAAGGCAAGCATTGTACCACTTGAGCCACAGCACCACTTCCAGTTTTCTGGTGGTTTATTGGAGATAAGAATTTCACACTTTCCTACCCAGGCTGGGTATAAACCACAATCCTCAGATCTGTGCTAGGATTATAGGCATGAGCCACTGGTACCCAGCTTAATCTCCTTTTAAAAAGGTATAAACAGAAATAAGGTAAATAATAAGCATGAATTACTGAGGAAGGAAAAATTGATAAGCAAAGTTGGGTGCCAGCAAGAAAGTCTGTGAGACTCTTATCTCCAATAAGCTACTCAGAAAAAGCTGGAAGTGGTACTGTGGTTTAAATGGTAGTGCACTCTCCTTGAGCACAAAGAGAGGCTCAGGAATAGCACTCAAGCCCCAAGGTTCAAGCCCCAGAACTAGAAAAAACAAATAAATAATAAAAAGAAACAGAAAAATTGAGTTATTTTAATTTTTGAAACAAAAATATACACATTAAGGATTAATTAGCATTTTTCATTCTTAATACCAGTTTCCTACTGAGAGATCAATGGAATTTCTTCTCTAGTAACACTTTTATGGTATTTTCCTTTTTAGCAATAAACCTAGGAAAAGCTGTTCTAACTAATTGCTCCTCCATCCCTCCATCCCCACCAAAACTTCTGCTGAAGTTTTTCCAGACTCACCATTCGTTGCAGCTGGCTGGTCTGTAACCTTCCCCTTTCACCCAGATTTGTTTTCCATACTATATCCAGTTTTCCAATTACTGTTACTCCCTTAATGATGCCTGCTTTTTCTGCAAATTCCTTTTTGGGTTTTAGACAGTATAAGTACTGGCGTGTATCCATTGGTTGCAAATATGCTCTTGACCCAAATGTAGATACACTGAGAGATAAAGAAAGGTACACAGATAAAGACAATCCTTAATCATCTTTTAAAAGAAAAGTCATGCCTGGTGCTGGTGGCTCACACCTGTAATCCTAGCTACTCAGGAGGCTGAGATTTGAGGATCACAGTTCAAAGCCATACCAGGCAGGAAAGTCCGTGAGACTCTTATCTCCAATTAACCACCATAAAACCAGAAGTGGCGCAGTGGCTCAGGCGGTAGAGTGCTTGCCTTGAGCTGAAAAGTGCAGGGACAGTGCCCAAGCCTAGAGTTCAAGCCCAATGACCAACCCCCAAAAAGAGAAAAGTCATGACTGTGATTGCTTTTTTTAAATAGGAACTGGATGATTGCCACCCACAGATCTAGAAGAGGATAAAGGTTTTTATAAAAGGAAAACAAATTGTACTGGCAGATTTACTCGTGTGTGTGTGTGTGTGTGTGTGTGTGTGTGTGTCTGTCTGTCTGTCTGTCTGTCTGTCCTGGGGCTTGAGCATAGGGCCTAGATGATGTCCCTGAGCTTTCAGTGCTCACCTGGCACTCTATCATTTGAGCCACAGCTCCATGTCTGGCTTTTTGGTGTTTAACTGAAGATAAGAGTCTTCCCAGGCTTGGAACCTTGATCCTCACATCTCAGCTTTCTGAGGAGCTAGGATTACAGGCCCATTCTCACCCAGCTATAGGAGAGGGGGGGGGGAGAGTGGGGATGGGAACGGGGAGAAAGAGAGAGGGAGGGAGAGGGAGAGGGGGAGAGAAGGAGAGGGGGATGGGGGGGAGGGAGAGGGGGGAGGAGAGAGAGAAGAGGAGAGAGGAGAGAACAAGTCCTGGGGCTTGAACTCTCAGGGCCTAGGCACTGTCCCTGAGTTCTACCACTTTATCACTGACTTTTCTGCCTAGGCTGGCTTTGAACTGCAATCTCAGTCTCGAGTAGCTAGGATTACAGTCGTGAACCACCAGCGCTCAGCTGGCATTTACTTTTAATTGATTTCAATTGACATATACCTTAAAGTTCTTTTCTTTTTCTTTGGGGTAGGTGGGAACTTGGGGCCTCACGTTTGCTATACAGGCACTCTACCACTTGTGCCACACCCTGGATTTTTGCTGGTTATTTTGGACATGGAGCTCTGGGAAACATGTTTGCCCAAGCTTGCTTCAAATTGCAATCAATGATCTGTATCTCTGCCTCCTGAGTAGGTAGGGTTAGAGGTGTGAGCCACTGGTACCTAGTTTTCGCATTACCTATTTCTGGGAATCTAAATCTTTTCTTTAAAGCAAAAAACAATC
The DNA here is from genome assembly GCF_000151885.1 of Dipodomys ordii. Taxonomy (NCBI): domain Eukaryota; kingdom Metazoa; phylum Chordata; class Mammalia; order Rodentia; family Heteromyidae; genus Dipodomys; species Dipodomys ordii. The sequence goes on along the minus strand of NW_012267244.1, from coordinate 12,227,842 downwards.
TATTATATTTTTTAAAATACAAAAAAAAATTTTTTTAAACCCTCCCAAAACATAAAAATAAGTGTATGTTAGAAAAGCATGTATCTTTCAAAGCAAAAACCAACATTCCATAATTAATAGTTACCATTCTCCAGCTTGGCTGACTGAATTTAATTCTGTTACATTATACATTATAGATGGCTCCAATGAAACTTTCTCCATAAACATGGGTGAGGTGGTAATATTTTGAATCTGGGCTTCAAGAAAAACTTCATCAGTCTGAGAATATGAAAAAAAAATCCACCAATATGATAGTATTTAAAATGTTCACCTCAATTAGAATCACTTATCTATATGAAGAAAAAATATTAACCACAAATGTGATTAGTTCATGCCTGCAAATCAAAGTTATCATAATTAATACGAAGAAAAAATCTTCATCCTAACATAATTAACAGGGGCAAAGTCAAGTGTTAGTCAACTGATACCCTGCCAAACAATGGATGTGGGATAATCAGAATATACTTTGTATTAACATCCAAAAGTACTTATTTATCTGGAATTTCACTAGCAAGAGTTTCAAGTCTGTTAGTAAGGTGTTAAAATAAACTTTAGTATGATGAGTATACTTACTTAGCTACAACTTCACTGTTATGATAAGATGTTCAGATCTTCAAAATACTCCAGCACAGTATACTTTCAACTGTCCTGCTTTTATTTCAATTTAGATAGTTTACTGACTATTAGCCCTATGAGTAATCTACTTTATACCTTTACAGGATGTAACCTTTTTAAATCAAGCCGTTTGCAAGTATTTTTAATGAATTCTTAGTTCATTTGAAATGTATATTGAGGGCTAAAAAAAGGATATATGAATTATACCTGACATTTTAAATCAGGCAAAGTATTTTCTAGCCTTAGTGACAGATTTCAAAACTGATGCCATTCATTAATATATGAGATAATTTAAACCCTTAATTTTATTAAAAAACAACAACAAACTTAATTCTCCAGTTACATATGATAAACATTCTTATTTTTATGCCATTTGGTTATTATTTTTTATGTAACTGAAAAAATGATATACCAAAGATTTCAATAATTGATTTCAAAAGTTTACATAGTATGTTTCAACATAATATATATACATATATGTATATATATGTGCTCAGAAATAATATAAAATATTGGGGAATCATGAGCTTTTTTTTAAACACTAAAGTCCAGAAAATGGAAATCATTTGCACAGATATCATAGTGAAGTTATAATTCAATGAGTGTAATATAAAACAGATTCATCTTTGGGACATCAAATGAAAACAGAAATATGATGATTTATCAAAACACTACCATTAAAGGGCAGTATTCTGTTACTTTTTCTCAAGAAAATAAGTAAATATATCCCATAAATCCATTGCTTTTAAAAAACAACCATAGAACCACATTTCAATTTTAAAAATGCAATTTTCTGCATGAAATTTTTGATAACATGAAAGGAAAACAAGCAGCATAATGGAAAATCAAGTTAGTCTGAACAGTTAGTATAAAGTAATTTGACATTTGAAAAATTAAGGCAAGAATTTAGTGCTAAGGCTGATGTTATTACAAATGTAATGTATAGAAGCAAATGCTGCTTATTGTGAGTAGATATATGATTTCAGCCAACTTGGGAAGATTTGCTTTTTTTCTGTTTACTTTTGTCAAAAGGCCATCTTTATCTGACTTACACTTCAAAATAAAAACAATGCACATGAAAATAAATTTCAGGATAATAGGATATTTGACAGCAAGATGATGAAAATGCCAAGGTTAAAATACACAAGGTAAACATGTCTCTTAAAAAAAAGAAGAAAGAAACTAAACTGTTTCATGTGGCAATTTAACCTTTGGCCTAATTTTTTCCTATAGAACAAGACAGATATAATATTAAAAGTACATTTAAATTATATATGTCTTTCTGAAGTCAGAGAACTAGTATTCAAAACTAACTGTTTTTCCACTATGTTTTGTAGAGAGATTAATTAGGCAGAGTCAAAAAGTGGTAAGTAACAAAAGCATATAAATTTATAATAAAAATCAAATTACCACAGAACTGAGGTCACTCTAATGGAAAAATAAAAAAGAAAAATTAGAAAAATCAGAGTTAAATGTTAAAGAAAAAGAATAACTTTGAAATGAATATCTGCATTTTTAAACTTACAAGACAGCATTAGTAAACAAGAAAGTAAATAGGAAGCAACATAAATATGACAAACTATTTCTCTAAAAAGGTGAAACTACTAAGGATTAAATGACAACAGCACAGAGAAGAACATTATGGCTGAATACTTAAACAAAAGCAAATAGCTAAGGGTTCATCTTGGGGAAGAGACATTTTGTCTCATGCCTTTCTGGTTTTATAAATCCCGTTCTCTATAGATTCTTAAGGACGGATATACATTATCGTCAACATTCAAAATAGATAATACACTGAAGTGCTTCTCCTTCATTGATCTAACCATAAAATACTTTTGGAATGGAGGATCTTGGTTAAGACTTCCATAGAACACATTTTAGGAAATGCCCGACTAGACCCTTGTATCACTAAATTGAGATAATTATTTTCTGTTAATGAATAGTTATTTTTATTCCTATACATATTTGTGCTACTTAGTTACTAAGGAGAATGTCAAATGTCATCTCCTTCATCAAAGGCATAATTGAAAATCATCTTTCATCTCTGTTCCCAAAATTTAATTATACTTCATGACTTAGGGTATATGTGAGAGATGCTTATATTGCAATTGGCTCATGTTAGTTTCCTCCACTAGAATTAACTTCCCAGAGGACTAGTACTGCTATGGAAGTCTGTACCCGGCAGGTGACCAAATGTTTGAATCCTACCTTCTGATTCACCAATCTTCTTACATGGTTTGCCTTAGAAACTGTGACAAAATTTTTTATGAAACTTGTTTTCCTTCAGGGATTAATACAGTATTAAGAACATCATGAAAAGTGTGTTTGGGGCAAATAGCATCACTGCACAGGACTACAGTGCAGAGAAGTAAGAATCAGCTACTGATAATGGTGTGGTTTACTAACTCCTACGACCTAACTGCAATATAGAATATATCCCATGCTACTGAACAGTATTTGTTTGCCTAACAGGTGATATCATAAATCTTAGAGACCTTTCATGCTATTTGTTCTAACTAGGTATTTTAGAAAGATGTTTTTCAAACATTCATAATTTTGGACTGGAGTATGGCTTAAGTGTTAGAGTATTGCCTACAAGTGTGAGACCTTGAGTTCAATCCCTAGTATCACACACACACAAGTTCAAAATTTTACTACACATATTTTAGGTGCAGTTTGTTAGAAAATTTAAATATTATATTTTATATATAAGGTTAACTGAAAATAGAAATAAACAAAATTGTCACTATGATTATCAAAACAGATTATACAAATTCATAGAAACTGAAGGAATGTAGATGAAAAGAATCCATTACTTGAAATGATGGAAATGTGGATTTTTTTTTCCTAATAGGGGTTATGCTACTTGTGTAGTACATATGAAATAACTATTTGCAAATCACTCCAAATAAAACTACTCAACAAATACCTTAATGTAATCCTACATTTTTTTTGTGTGTTTGTGTGTCAGTGCCTGGGCGCTGTCCCTGAGCTTTTGTGCTTAAGGCCGGCATTCTACTACTTGAGCACAGCTCCAAATTCAGCTTTTTTTGGTGCTTAATTGTAGATGAGTCTCATGGACTTTTCCTGAGCTGGCTTAGATCCATGATCTTCAAGATCTCAGCTTCCTGAGTAGCTAGGATTATAGGAGTAAGCCACCAACATCTAGCCATACTCCCACCACGTTTTTAACATGGCTCCCTCTGGAAGCCAAGTATTATGAATGAAACCTTTCCCAGAAGTAACAGACTATTTAAATCTACTAAACTGAACAGCTATATTGTAATTAATGAATATAATTATTTTGTTGTTATTAACAACAAAAAAGTAGAATATATAGTATCACAACTTAACTAACCACCAAATGGAAACTCTTTAAGCATTTAGCAATGTAGATGAGGCTGTACCCTCATATGTATGTATATTCTTTCACTATGGATTTAATAGTCTATATACGTTTTTTGTTTGTTTTTTTTTTTGTCGATCATGGGGCTTGAACTCTGGGCCTGAGCGCTGTCCCTCAGCTCTTCAGCTCAAGGCTAGTGCTCTACCACTTAATAAGCTACAGCGCCACTTCCAGTTTTCTGGTGTTTTATTGGAGATAAGAGTTTCTCGGACTTTCCTGCCCAGGCTGGCTTTGAACCCCGATCCTCAGATCTCAGCCTCCTGAGTAGCTAGGATTACAGGCGTGAGCCACCGGCGCCCAGCTACATATTTATATTGGTAACTTGACTTGGAATATGTTTATCTCTTCCCAACATCTTTTCCTTCCAGACTCTACTCCAGTTCCCCTTTTCTTCCATAAAGCATTTTTAGAGTATACATGTTCTCATCCCAAAATCTTGTAGCACATGTTTTTTTATCATTTAGATTTGGTATTTACTCTCCTAGGCAGTTTTTGTTACCTATATTTTCCTTTGATTCCAATACATCTTCGCTACTGATCAAGTTCCTTAACACTAACAGCTAAGTAATTCAAGTGGGAATACAAAGTTTATATTGAATGCTGATGGTAAAAATATTTGGAAAAATACACATAAATTAGTATGATTATAAATTGTGATCATCTGGGTATAGAGTAATTTATCACTGTGATAGAAAAAATGATTCTGAGGAATAAAAGGGCTGTGAAGAGATCTGTCTTTTTAAATGTAAGGTTATTTATTTATTTTTGAGACAGGATCTTGCTATAGCCCATAGCCTCATGAGTGCTAAGGGGAAAAAATCATTTTATCTCTTTTATTAGCTTAGAAGCTAGGCTATCTCCTATTCTTTAAGTTACATTTTTCTCTATTTTTGTCAAGCAATTTTCCCAAGGAACTTTCAAGCCATTTGTCAGACATAGAAACATTAACTCCTAATTCTGGCTGGTACAAGACTTTTCTGGAAAAGGCTTAATACACTGAGTTTTACCTGTCACTCTTTTTTTTATATGAATATGAACTACAGATCTTACTAGCTCAATTTTTATAATATCCAGTCTGTTGAATATTTATATTTTTAAGCAATAACACTCTCATCAAATGGAATTATAAGGCTATCATTTAATGAGAAAGGTGAAGACCTTACAAAAGTAGTAGGGAGAATAGAAATCAAGACACACTGATTATGTGTAGGTTGAAAATAACAGATTAAAAAAGACCTACAATGAAATCATTCATTTTTAATTAAAATTCATTTTTGGTAATTCAGTCATATCAGCAATTACTTCAGTTTTATAAGAAATGTTAATACCTCAGGTTTGCAGTCAAATAAGTTTTAATGTTTAATGCAAAGTCCTGGTAAATACCTAATACTTACTTCTGCATTGTAAAATTTGGTTTTCACATCCAATGGCTTCAGAACCTGGTTAAACAAAGTATATTAATTAGGACATTCTTGTCACTGGTTTATTTTATTAAGTTTAAAGAACATGGATTACATTTGTCAAGGCCATTGTCTAATTTTAATTGTTAAAAGACTTTTAATAGATATCCAATATTCTTGCAAAAAATTTCGCACTAAACATTTCTTTAGAAATTTAGTACTATTTACACTCATCTGGAATTTGCCCTCATTTTATCCCTCTTCCAGATTTTGGTGTATTTTCCAAATAATGAGACAAATACTCTTAAAAAAAAAAAAGATTAGCCGGGAGCCTATGGCTCACACCTGTAATCCTAGTTACTCAGGAAGATGAGATTGGAGGATCAAAGCCAGCCAGAACAGAAAAGTTCCCATGAGACTCTTATCTCCAGTTAACCACTCAAACACTGGAAGTGGAGCTGTGGCTCAAGGTGGTAGAGTGCTAGCCTTAAGCAAAAACTCAGGACAGTGCCCTGGCCCTGAGTTCAAGCCACACAACTGACAAAAAAAAAAAAACAAAAAAACAACTGTTTTGAGTAGTTGTACAAAGGCATTTCAATTCAACCTGTCAACTTACAAGTACAATACAACTTGATCTATGTAACTCCTTCCATCATTCAGGTCTTATTTTTAAATAAAAAATCTTTCTTTACAAAAACATTACACTGGCAATGATAATTTCTCTGCTCTTCTTTTAGTCTGATTTTAGCCTGCTAGTAATAGGACAAGCCTGAGTAGTGAGTTATTTGATCGATAAGGAGTTTGTTTTCTGAGCAGATCAACAGAAACAACTACATATCCAGGAAAACAGAAGGTATCAAAAAATTATCATCGTCATATCCAATACCTGAAATTTGAAGAATTTTCTAAAGTACATTTTTTCTCCACCCTGAGTTGTATAACTCACGGCACACACCAAGCTGAAATAGAAAGATACCTTAGTGACTGGGAAATATTTTTGCTTTCATTTCTTTTTTTTTCTGTCAGTTGTGGGGCTTGAACTCTGGGCTTGGGAGCTGTCCCTGCACTCTTCAGCTCAAGGCGAGTGCTCTACGCTTGAGCCACAGTGCCATTTCTGGTTTTATAGTGGTTTATTGGAGATAAGAGGCTCACAGACTTTGCTTCCCAGGCTGGCTTTAAACCGAGATCCTCAGATCTCAGCCTCCTGAGTAGCTAGGCTTCTCATTTTCATTTCTTAAGAGTAAATCTAAAACACTTCAGATCTACTTAAAAATATCAATAATATGCAACTGTAGCCAAATGATTCAATATTTGAGTATAAACAGATTTGAATATAGATTTGAATATAAACATGAAAAAAATCTATCTTAACCTGGGTGCCAGTGGCTAGCTACTCAGGATGCTGAGATCCGAGATCATGGTTTGAAGCCAGCCCAAGGACAAAAGTCCTCATGAGACTCTTATCTCAAAGAAACCAGAAATGGCACTGTGGCTCAAGTGGTAGAGCATTAGTCTTGAACACAAAGAGGCTCAGGAACAGTGCTTGAGCCCTGAGTTCAAGCTCCAAAACCAGCAAAAATTAAAAAAAAATAAAAGAGTATGCTTTTTCCCTTCAAAGGTAAACTACATTCCAAAATAAATCTTGAAATAGCCATATAATTAAATGTAGAAAAGTGAGTTCATGTTAACTAGAACATACAAGGATTTTAGAAGAATGGTTGTTTCAACATAAATGTAATGGAAAAAAATGAACATTTAAATAGAATGAATTTTAAAAAATTAAAATAACTAAAAATAGATTACAAATTGGGATAAAATAATATTGGGGATTAAATAATAATGAATTAGACTTTTCCCTACAAAATAAGCACTTTCATTAAAGTTTGTGTCTGTTAAAAATGTAAATATGTAACATTAAATTCCTTCTGAACTAAATTAATTGGCATAATACATAGAAAGCAAAACTTTTAAAGAGTTTTTTTAAAAGTTTTTGAGAAGTAGTAAAATTAATGCTTACATGTGTGTTCCAATTTCTTTTACTTCATGGTGAATAACATCATCAATACAACAATCAGGTTTAAGTTCAGCCACTGCAGCATTAGAGGCTGAAAGATTTAAACGCTGAGAGCTTGTCTGAAGATCAGCCTTGAAAGAAAGGTAAAAAAAGCAAGCCGTATATGACTATTCTCTACAACATGAGTATGGTACTGGTAAAAAGAACAGGAGACATAGTTGGACTATTTGGGCAGCTGGGCAGGAAAAATAAGAAGAATGCTATATGCTCATATGAAAATGTTATATAAGACCTATTGTTTTCTACAACTAATATATACAAGAAACAAAAGATGAAAGGAGAACAATACTTCTTTGTGTAAACCTTTCTGTGCTTAGAACCTTGGCAAGGATACACACATATATACACCAATCCCCAAAATAAATAAAACATGCTGGGCAAGATGCTTCACTTTTGTAATTCCAGCTACTTAGGAGGCAAAAATAAAAACACCATTCAAAACTAACTCAAGCAAAAAAGCCAGGCTTTTTTGTGGTACATGTGGTACATGTCTCTCCTAGCCGCATGGGAAGTATTGATAGAAACATGATCTAAGGCTGCCATGGGTAAAAAGTACTAGATACTTTTCAGAAAAATAAGCAATAAAGGCTGGAGGTGTGCCTCAAATGGTATAACCATTGCCTATTAAAGCAGAAGTCCCAAGGCTAAATCCCAGTGCTACCAAAAAGAGAGACAGAGGAGGGAGAGGGAACAAGAAGAGGAACAACCACCACCACCACAGAAGGGGGATCTTTTTTTTTTTTTTATTGTGAAGATACCGTACAGAGGGGTTACAATTACATTGGCAAGATATCAAGTACAATTCTTATCAAGCATTGTTGCCTCCTCTTTGTTTCCCCTTCCCATCCCTTCCCATTACCCCCCCCCCCAGAAGGGGGATCTTGATGATAGTCTAAATCTGCACACAAAAATAATGATACAAAATGTTGTACTTAGCTAGTATGTTTATTTTCACAAGGATATAGATGAACAATTCTGAGACTGTTTTATGTGTAGTAACTCCCTAGTACTTTACTGCTTAAAGATGATAAAAATATAATTTTTTTAAAAAGAAAAAGAAAACCTGTATGCCATTGGCATCTATAATTTAGAAGGCTGCATCCCGGGTAGGAAAGTCAGTGAGATTCTCAACTCCAATTAAGCACTTTTAAAAACAGAAGTAGTGCTGGGGCTCAAAATGGTAGAGCACTAGCCTTGAGCAAAAAAGCTCAGGGATACCACTCAGGCCCTGAGTTCAAGCCCCATGATCTACCAAAAAAAAAAAAGAGAGAGAAAAGCTACAACTAAACCTTTCCTGTCATATTAGAAACTGAAGTATCAGTATGCACATGTGGTTTTTTAAACATATACAGATGTGTTTTTGAAAAAAATATAGGTAGATATTTGTATGTACATATATGACACTAAAAGATGAGCAATTATTTAGAAATATCACATGTTAGAGACCAGTTCACTGACAGAACTAGAGAATGACATTACAGGCATTAAGATAATAGTACCTTCTCTAATATGGCACTGCCCTCCCCTCTCTATTATATTCATACTTTTTATAACCCCCTGAACATACATTACTCTGTATGAATAGTGGCCTCCCTTAATGTCAGTTACTGTCTATAGCATTCACTTTTTACTTCCTTGGAAACATCTATTACAATCTATAATTTCCTCATTTATGATTTCTTTACCTGATTTTATCTGTCTCCACTATCAGAAATATCTATGGATACAGAAACTGTGGGTCTCGGGGCTGGGAAGGTGGTAGAGCGCTTGCCTTGCATGCATGAGGCCCTGGGTTCAATTCCTCAGCATCTGGGTTCGATTCCTCAGCACCACATAAGCAAAAAGAAAAAAGCCCAAAGTGGCGCTGTGGCTCAAGTGGTAGAGTGCTAGCCTTGAGCTGAAGAGCTGAGGGTTAGCGACCAGGCCCAGAGTTCAGGCCCCGGACCGCCCCCCTCCCAAAAAAAAGAAAAGAAACTGTGGGTCTCAGTCTAGCTAGGATTACAGGCATGAGCCACTGGAACCTAGTTTACATGACAGTGTGGAAGTGGGTAGTGTATTGGCTTCATTTTATAGAATAATGAATAAAAGGCATAGAAAACAAAAACTCTAAAGCCACATAAGAAGCTGTATAAGCAGACATTTAAAATGAATTATTTATTTTGAAAGTAAGAGGAAAAAAGTATTTAAACTCAATTGATTTCTACCTAACAAATTCTCTTGTAACTGTTAACTTTACTCTTAACTACAATGTGTATTATGTATTATGTGTCTTTTTCCTTTGGCTATTATAAGTTATATTTTATGAAGCATTTATTCCCTAATTACCTATTCTATATGCCAGGATCTGTTGTACAAGTTGGAGATAATAGGGGAATAAAGTGGACTGTTGTGATCCTTGCCTGTCCCTGTGGAATTTATAGTCTCTGGAGAGGAGGGAAGGAAGACAAGTAACAATATACAAATAAGTGCCTTATTAAAAGCTAGTAAATGTCTTCGGAGGAAAACAGACAAGTAAACAGGTTTTTGGGAGGAGGGAAATGAAACTGCAATTGCAGGGAAGACTTTTCAGCTATATATTAGTATTGGGGAGAGAAATAATCAGCAGAAACAGGAAAGCAAAACTTATAAAATGTGGTAAAAACTAAAGATATCTTTAAAGCTATCATGCTGTTAGTATAGTTAGGTAGTTCATGTCAAAGAGTAGAGAAAAAATATATCTAGAATTGTGCCTGATACTGGTGAATATTTTGTCATCCAAGCTACCATGTTTTGAAGATAAGGAAAAATGTTTCCCTTATTATAATATTTTATACCTTTAGGAATGCTTGTTAATTGGAATTAAAAATTCTAGTATCAAGCCAAGTGGTTCACAACTGTAATATAGCTACTCAGGACGCTGAGATTTTAGGATTGTTGTTTGAGGCCAGCCTCATCTACGAGTCTGTGAGACTCTTATCACCAATTAATCACAGAAAAAGAGCACTAGCCTTGAGCAAAAGAAGCTCAGGGACAGAACCCAGGTCCATGGTTAAAGCCCCAAGATCAGAAGGGGAAAAAAAATTCCAGTATAAAGCACGAATTTCAATGAAGCTTCAAAAATAACAATACATTTTAGAACATGTTTCTTTTTAAAAATAGTATTTTTCAAACAAGAATGTCACTTACTTTTACCAATATATCTTTGACAACTTGATTGCTATCATTATGAACACTGATGTAACTGGAAAAGGTTTCTCCCAAAAATATATTCCTACAAAATAAAATAAAATCTTAAGCAGAAATTCATTCAGGTTTTATCAGAAATATTCTGTTTGAGTACTACTAAGAATGTCAAATGGAAAAAAATTTATTAAAGTCTAGAGACAGGGAAAGGAAAGAATACTTTAATATTCCTTCATTTATATTGTTCACTTATTATTCAGAGCATTTCTAAATAAAACCACCCAATATATATCTTGGCTCTCAACTGCTGCACAAATTGCCAGCGTCCCTAGAAATAATATTCACTACATTCAGAGCCATGTTGAGTCTTCAGATTTGTATCTGAATAGCTAGAAAATGTCAGCTTTCTTTTTTGAAATAATTTATCCTCTGAATCTAGAAAACCGAAGTTAATTCATCTTGGAGCATTTTTACCAATTTTTTTCTAATTTATTCTAATAAAATGTTTAATGACTTTATTTAATCTTATATATTTTACATGAATGTATTTTCAAGGTTTTAAGATACTAACTAGTCAATTACTGCAATCTGTAAACATTAAAAAATTCAAAAAGTTACTTTTAGTTATAAATGTTCTCAGTTTGCACAAAAAGAATGGAACCAAGGTTTCTATCTCATTAATGAGTTAGAAGAAAACAAATGCTAAAAACAAAAGAAGAAATTTCAAAAATCAGAGTTTTAATTAGCCGTCAAGTCTGATTTCTGTTGGGAGAGGACTGTGAGGCCAAATAAAAAATTTGCTAATAAAAAAAGACATTCAGAACAACTTAATTCAAATAAAAGAATCATGGTTGGGGTGTGTGTGTGTGTGTGTGTGTGTGTGTGTGTGTGTGAAATTTCAAAAATCAGAGTTTTTAATTAGCCGTCAAGTCTGATTTCTGTTGGGAGAGGACTGTGAGGCCAAATAAAAAATTTGCTAATAAAAAAAGACATTCAGAACAACTTAATTCAAATAAAAGAATCATGGTTGGTGTGTGTGTGTGTGTGTGTGTTGAGGGGTTGGTGTGTGTGTGTGTGTGTGTGTGTGTGTGTGTGTTGAGGGGGAAAGAGGGAACAGTTTACACTAAGCAAAAGGAAAGAAATGTACATATCACCCACTGTGGAAGAAATAGTTGTATTGTCAAAGCTCATACAAATCACTAACATTATTATAGACCATGATAATGACAGTTTGCCTTGTGATGGTTAAAAAGTGTTTGTGACTTTAAGTATCACTATCTCACAATACTGTGAAATTTCTGAAATTTATGTAATCAATCTCAATAAAAAATTAATTTAAAAGAAAAAAAGATCTAGGGGTTATGGATATAGTGCTATGGCTAGAATGCTTAAGGCCCTGGGTTCTAGCCTCAGCAGAAGAAAAGTTAAAACATTATTAAAACAACAAACCAGTGTTATTTTATTTATTGTATGTCACTTGTATAAATAAACAAAACTAGAATCACCTGATTCTTATTTATTTTACCACTTAAATGTATTCTGACCCTTTTTCCATTCTTTACTAGTTTTTTTGAAAGCATAAATTTATAATAGCTTTATGTGAAATGAATCATTCTTACCCAAAATTTTGAGGTAAAGTCAACATTTCTCCTAACATTAAAGTTTCTGCACCATTTACAGTTGAAGGATCATCTCTCATCAGTTGGTTAAAGAGATCTCCTGTAGCAAGGGAAAAACATAAAATTCTAACATTTACCTTCCTAATAAAGTTTACTCACATATAGTTAGGGGTGGTGTGTAGGGGCTTGAATTCAGAGCCTAGGCACTGTCCCTGAATTTTTTTGCTCAAGACTAGAGCTCTATCACTTCAGCCACAACTCCAATTTCATCTTTTGGGTGGTTAGTTGTAGTAAGAGTCTCACAGACTTTCTTGCCACGGTTGGCTTCAAACCACAATCTTCAGATCTCAGCCTCTTGAGTAGGTAGGACTGCAGGTGTAAGCCACCAACTCTCAGCATATCTAATTTTTAATCTTTCTAAATCAACATAAAAGTTTTACTTGCAAGGTACAGCATTGCAATTAAATACACATACACAATGTGTAATGCCATTTCTTATCTTTAATTTTTTTAAAAAGCATGCAAAAAGAGTTCTGGCCAGACAAAGTGTCACATGCCTGTAATCCCAGTACTCAGAAAGCCAAGGCAGAAAGACTTAAGAGTTCAAAGTTGCCTGGGGTAAATGGTGAGTTGGAAGGAAGGAAGGAAGGAAGGAGGAAAGGAGGAAAGGAGGGAGGGAGGGAAGGAGGGAGAGAGGGAGGGAGGAAGGAAAGGAGGGAGGGAGGGAAGGGAAGGAAGAAAGGGAAGAAGGGAGGGAGGGAGGGAGAGAGGGAAGAAAGAGAAAAACCACCACCAACAAACTGATCTTAGAAAGAACAAACATTTCAGAAACAAAAGAAAATGCAGGCCATCTAATGTACCATAAAGATGAAAATAATTTTATATGAAAAGAGTACTAATATATACACTGATGGATCATTTGATGACAACCAAAAACTTCTTGTTAACATGGATTTCAACATTATCATGACATTAGATTATAAATGAGGGCTATAACTCAGATGGCCATCCCAAGTAGAAATACCAGCAACAAGGAATTCCAAAGTCTGCCCAAGACTGGCAAGCCTGAGCTTATTCCACAATAATGTAGCCAACTCACATTTCAACTTTTCCCTGGGTGCTAACAGAGTAAGCACAACACCCCCATACATACCAGGCAAGTCTTTCTCTTCACATGTAACTGGAATGTTGGTGAATAAAGTAGGCTTAGTCAACCGCATCACTGAAAATTAAGAAAGTAAGCAAATTATTAATATTTCTTTAGGTTTAATCATCTCACGCCTAGTGTTTGGTATTCATCAACTATATTAATCATCATCATACTAATATGAAATGCAACTTAAATGTATTTCCTAAGAATATCTTAATAATTAATACAGAATATATAATAACAAGGATTAATGATTCATTAATATATAATAAAATCTTTGAGAAAAAATTGCTTTAATTTGCAATTTCTACATTATACAAATTACATCAAACAAAATAGACACTAAAAACAAAATTGGAAAAAAGTTTTAAATTTTAAGGTATGTTGCTTAGTCACCAGTTAATCAATAAATGTGCTCTTACGTAATATAAACTATAAAAATCATGAAAATGTCAGCTAATCTGTAGGTTTATATAGTTTCAACCCAAATTAGGCTTTTAGATTATGACAGAAAGTATCCAAAGTTTATCTGGAAAAACAAATGAAAATAAGCCAAGAAATTAATAGGAAAAGATATATAAAATATATTTCAGTCCATAAGCAACAAACTGGCTTATTAACATAATAGCTTATAACTACAGCAGATAATTCTTATAAAAAAGAACTTACAAAAAAATTAGGTCTGGGAGCTGGTGGTTCGCACCTGTAATCATAGTTACTTAGGAGGCTGAGATCTGAGGATTACAGTTGAAGCCAACCCAGGCAGGAAAGTCCATGAGACTCTTATCTCCAATAAACCACACACACACACACACACACACACACACGTCCGAAATGGAGCTATGGTTCAAATGGTAGAGTGTTACCAAGTCCATGAGACTCTTATCTCCAAAAAACCACACACACACACACACACACACACACAAACACACACGTCCGAAATGGAGCTATGGTTCAAATGGTAGAGTGTTACCAAATCCATGAGACTCTTATCTCCAATAAACCACACACACACACACACACACACACACACACACACACACACACACACACGTCCGAAATGGAGCTATGGTTCAAATGGTAGAGTGTTACCCTTAGCAATGAAAAGTTCAGGCTACACAAAATGTCAATGAAAAGGAAACTAAAATTATAAGGTAATATAATTGGCTAGCTTAACTGGGAAAAACAAAGCCAATAATTTATTAAATAAATTTAATAAAAATTTAAGAAATTACAAAAAGAAGTATGAACAGTTTATTTGATATAAAATTTAACAAATTTAGCCATGTTTTTTCTCTTTCAGTACCTTGTATTTATCATAAACTACATTCTCCCTTGTTTTTTTTTTTTTTTCTGTCAGTTCTAGGGTTTAAACTCAAGGCTTTGCATTCATGTGGCTTCCTTGCTTTGAACCTTTGGCTTCAAACCTCAATCCTCTATATCAGCCTACTGAGTGCTTGGATTACAGGCATCTACTATCATTGTCCATCTTTATTTTTTGCTTGTTTAGAATACTACTTTTCAAACTCCCTGAGGTTCAGGCTCTATGTATCATTTTCAGTTTTGTAACCTGCAATGTCTATATTTGGGATGGGTTCTAGCACACAGTATACTTTAATAGATCTTTGCTGAATGAAAATAGCAGCACCAAAGTCCCCAAGAAACTGTCATTTTGAAGACACAAGTTTTATGTATCCATTAAACAACCTGTTATATATTAGGTAGCTGATTTTTGAAGTCACTTTGTATAGCTAACATTTGCTGAGTATTTACTTGTGCTAAGCATTATGCTAAATAATAAATTTGTTAAAACTTAACAAATGTATGCTGGCTGAAAGTGTTATGTTATACAGACAGGACAAAAAAATGTGTGGTGAGGGTAATTTGTACATGAAGAATTATATAGTACATAAGTGGTAGAATCCAGATTTGAACCTGGGTAATTTTTCTCTTTAAAATAATAATCCTAAGCCTGGTGTCATAAATCTGGAATGCTGTCTTACCAAATATTTCTCATAGAATTTCAAGTAAGACTATCTCAAACAAAGTAATACCCAGTAGAGATCAGTGACGTAGGCTGAAGTGCTTGGAAAAGATTTCTGGCCTTCACTTTCTACTTATTTGAAACAGAATTTTCAATGAATCAATATATTCTCAAGGGAATCCTGAAACACTCAAAACAAAAACAAAAACCACAAGTGGGCCAGGGTGGCAGTAGTTCATGACTGCAATACTAACTACTAAGAAGACAGATCTGAAGATCATGGTTCAAAGCCAGCCCAGGCAGGAAAGTCCATGAGACTCTTATTTCCAATTAACCACCAAAAAAAGCTAGAAGTGGATCCGTGGTTCAAGTGGTAGGTGCAAAAATGCTAAGGGACAGTATCTAGGCCCTGGGTTCAAGCCTCAGGACCTCCACAAAAAAACAAATAAAACAAAAAGAAAACAAAAAACTTGTGTTCATGCAAACAAAAATAACCAAAACATCTACAGAGCTTAGTTTTTTTCTTTTTTCTAATATTTTAGTAAGGGATGAGATAGAGTGAGAAGAGTCACTAAAAAGAACTATCCTCTATTAAATATATTGAAAATCTTTCTGAGTATATAGACACATGCCTGTAATCCCAGCATATCAGAAAGTATGAGGTGGGAGGGTTTGAGTTCAAGTCTACCTGGAACAACTTAGTGAGATTCCCATCTCAAAAATAAAACTTAACAAAAACAAGTAAAAGTTAAAAGAGAAATCCTTACTTATTGAACCACTTCTCTAGCCCCTTTTTGCAATGATTATTTTATAATAGGGCCTCGCTTCCTGCCAGGGCTCCCAAACAGACCTTTATATACCTATTTTGGAATAACAGGTACATGTCACTGTGTCCAGCTGTTGGTTGCGAAGGATTCTCTTGAAATTTCCTGACTGACTGGCCTTGAACTACTCTCCTCCCAATCTCGACCTTCTAAGTAGCTAGGATTACAGGTGTGAACCACCAGCGCCCAACCATACTGCAAATCTTAAACCACAAACTATGAAAGCAGAATTAGTGACATATAACTATACAGTTCCTTACACATTAACTTTTTACTTTTTGAAACAGTCTTGCTTCATAACCCAGGCTGGTCTAGAAATCTTTATGAAGTCCAGGCTGTCCTTCAATTCTTCTTGCCTCTGCTTTCCAAATACTGGTATTACGAACTGGAGCACTCACACCCGGCTCACTCCTCCAACTTCAAATTAACTAGGGTTTCCCTGAAGTTGTCTAGAAGACAATCTACAACATGCTAGTATCAAACACACATAAAATTGAGTGTTACCTGTCTTACAACGAGTTAATTGACCTCAATTAATTGTAGAGAAGCAACTTTTATACTGATTATTAAATAGTAATTTTCACTCTAGTCTTGAATATTAAAGCAGGTTCATGGTCAAAAAAATTATCTACTCTAGAACTAGGGGCATTCTAGTCCACTAGGGGACTACTATTGACACACACCTTCAATCCCAGAGGGTGGAAAACATGAGAGTCAAAGTTAGAGGCCATTATAGGCATAAAGTTAATTAGATATCCTCTCAAACAAGTTCAGTGTGCTGTTACACAGTTATAATCCAAGCTATGTAAGAAGAAAGTGGCAGTCAAGGAATAGCTGTAGCTAAAAGTTGTAGAGCATCTGCCTAGCCTCCTATGAGGAAAATGGGCATGATTTTTAAGTCAAATATTCATTGTGTGCATTATATAGTACCATGTCCAAAAACATTATTAGAAAAAATTAACAAAGCATCCACTCACTTATAAAACACTTATAAATCTCCATCATAAACTAGTGAGCTAAGCCAAATACAACTTTTACATTTTGGCTGGCTAACATATTAAAATATATTAGAATCTTCCTCAGGCTCAAAGTTTTACCACATTCTACAGCTTTATTTAATACTCAAAAGCCCTCAAGTTTGTGACTCCTGGATTACTTTTTGGCATTTTGTGCAGATTAAGTTAAAGTGAATCGTGCATTTTGGAAATTTTCAAAAAAATATGATCTCTACATTATTTGATAAGTTAGCAGGTGAAATTAGATTTGTCTAGGATCAGGAAAAAAGTTTAAAAACAAAAATGGGTCTGGGAAGGTAGATCAGTGGTAGAGTGCTTGCCTTGCATGCATGAGGCCCTGGGTTTGATTCCTCAACCGCACATAAATAGAAAAAGCTGCAAGTGGCGCTGTGGCTCAAGTGGTAGAGTGCTGGTCTTGAGCTGAAGGGCTCAAGGACAGTGTCCAGACCCAGAGTTCAGGCCCCACAACTGACCAAAAAAAGGAAAAAAAATCAACAAAGGGTGAACAAATGCAGCAGTAGTACTTGCTAAACACTATGCTGAAAATGTGTTATATAACTTATGGGTGGAGATGGGCGGAGAAAAACTGGGAGTGAGGGAAGGGATGACATATCCAAAAAGATGTGTTCTCATTACCTGACTTAACTGTAACCCCTCTGTATATCACCTTTATAATAATAATTTTAAAATGTTTTAAAGAATCAAAACAAAAGGGCTGGGAAGGTGGCTCAGTGATAGAGCGCTTGCCTTGCATGCCTGAGGCCCTGGGTTCAATTCCTCAGCACCACATAAGCAAAAAGAAAAGAAAACAAAACAAAAACCCTTACAATTGAAGTCTCCCATCTTAGGAGATTCTACATTCTTAGGCCTGGTTATTAACCTGGTAGATGACAAAGTTAAACTCAATCCTTAATTTCCCAGTTAAAAAAAAACTCATACATTAATTGTACAAAGGTGTTTCATTTTGGCATTTACTTGCAGCTTAATCAAATCAAATCAGGTATAATCAAACTGATTTTCTAACTTTTAAACTTTAACAACCATGTGATATGTTAAGTCCTAAAAAGGTAAAAACTCCTCCTCCCCTGCATTAGTTTATTTTTGGTGGTACTGTGGTATGAATTCAGGGCCTTGAGCTTGCTAGCAAGGTACTCACTAGCAATTTTAGTTTTCATTATTTTTCGAGTAGAATCTTGTAGGATGGACTGGATAGGTATTCTCCAATTTACACTTCCTATGCAGCTTAGATGACAGGCATTTACCACCACTGTCAGTAAGTTTTATAGGCTGAGATTTGGCCTCAATACTTTTTTTTCTGTTAGCCTTGAACTTCATCCCTATCAATTTCTGCCCCCTGCATAGCATTAAGTGATTGTGCCCAGCTCCAGTGTTGTTGTTCTTTTATCTTGAAGCATTGATTCACATAGTTATTTTTTAAATAACAGTCTCATCTGAGACAGTAAAAAGTGAACTAAAGAAGTATTTGGATAGAATGAAGCCTATTTAGGAAAAGATAGTCTCTTTAGTTAATGGACTCCATGTGTTTTTTTTTTTGGGGGGGGGTCCGGTCGTGGGGCCTGAACTCTGGGCCTGGGCGCTGTCCCTCAGCTCTTCAGCTCAAGGCTAGCACTCTACCACTTGAGTCACAGCGCCACTTCTGGCTTTTTTCTTTTTTTGCTTATGTGGTGCTGAGGAATTGAACCCAGGACCTCAGGCATGCAAGGCAAGCGCTCTACCACTGAGCCAACTTCCCAGCCCTGGACTCCATGTATTATCAGCTAGCTCAGGCTACGAAGAGTCTTCCCCCAAAGGGAGCATTTACTGTGTATTAAGTTCCTTCTATGTTAGACACTGTAGCTACAAGGCAAATATGTGTCTTTCTAGTGAATCTAATCTGTTTTTTTTCAGGGAGCTAGTTTAATAGCACTCTATGTAAGTTCTGTAAGCCAAGGGTTCACAAGGTCTTCTTTAATATATCCTAGCATCTAGCACAAAATGAGTATTTTCTTATATGTTTCTACAAAAACTTATAACCTTTTAATCACTTTGGGTGTTTTTATGAGGTGATGTATAAACCTAATTAACATTTTGCTTATAATAAACTTGCAGTGATCTAATAATCAGCTATGTAACACAACAGCATTAACAGTCTTAGGACCAAATTACTAGAATTGAGAAACACAGTTCAGTGGTAGGACACTTGCTTGAAGCCCTTGGTCCCAATCCCAATATCAAGAAAGAAAAAGCATTGAATTACTTGTATTAAATAGACAACTTGGGCTCTTATCCCTAGATGATACGTTCCTTCAAAACAAGTTATAGCATCAGAGATACTTCATAATTTAGACAAATTCTACTTGTTCCTTGGTTTTACAACAACATATTAGCATTTATACATCATTGGAAACATCTGTAAGAGTCTGGTTTCTCTCTGTGAATTACATTCATGCCACTTGAACAGCACTTCCAACAGAATTGCTTTTATTTTTACTTTAAAAAAATTACACTTGAGTAAGGATAAAGTAAGTCATAAAGATTCATTAAAATCTACTTTCAATCACTGTAAAGGT
This sequence comes from Dipodomys ordii, assembly GCF_000151885.1. Classification (NCBI taxonomy): domain Eukaryota; kingdom Metazoa; phylum Chordata; class Mammalia; order Rodentia; family Heteromyidae; genus Dipodomys; species Dipodomys ordii. The sequence goes on along the minus strand of NW_012267244.1, from coordinate 12,207,983 downwards.
ATCAGAACAAAAGAATAGAACATTTTACCTCCAAATTCATATCAATAATAATTTATCCTAATTCCATTTAAAAGAATGCTGTTAATAAACAGAATCCAGACTTTTTTTTACTTGACAAGCTTAGGAATTCATCTTGTACTTATCATTTCTGAGACACAAGTCACTATACAATTATTTCTTGACAATGTAAAGAATATGCTATATAATAGAAGCATTAAATTTTATAAAATCATGAAAACATCTTAATAAATAAAATGTATTTATCTCACTATTTCAGTCCATACTTGGTTCATTCAGAATATTCCATTTTTGGCAATCAGTAGAATTCATTACATACTAAAAATAACACCATATTTATGCACAAATAAATTAATTTTTCCAGTAAGAGCTAATCTAACTTTAAGAAGATTTCCCACATATTCACAGTAAAGAATATCACAGAATACCCATATCTGGCCTAACTGTCTCTGAATTGTAGCATTACAGGAAGGAAGTTCATTGTGTCTAATAATTCGAGTGAGTTTCACCCAAATGTTTTCCAGAGACTGATTACTGCAAACAGTATGTTCTATTGTCCATCTTGCTCTATATAATGAGTGCAAATTTAGTGCCTTTATGCTTTCTTGTAATTTTTTAGACAAAGGAAAAATCTTTTTGGTGCAATTATTTCTGGCAATTGAAACACTCCAAGATCTCTTCTTGTGTTGTCTTCTTTTTTCTGATTTTTCATCCTGATTTCCTGAATTAGTCTGTTCAGTCAATGTGTGTGACTGGATTAAGTGCTGCCTTTTCAAGGCTGGTTGAAACTCCAAAAGATCTACTGTGCAATCATAACTCTGTGTTCTTGCACCATGTTCTGAAACGGTCAAGTCCTGTTTCATATCTTCAACTGCTTCCCCAGAAATAATAGGTGGTAATCCTTTGGGTTTGAGTGGAAGTTTGGATCCATCATGAGGAAACCAAGGAATGAATCTTGATAATGGATGAACAGGAAAGTCTTGAATTGCCTTTTCTGCAATCTTTGGCAGTTGTGTGCAATCATACTCATATGGTCGATAATGCAATATTACTTGTGTAGTCATTTTGCAGTAATTCAATAACTCTTAATGAAGAGAAAATTTCTTAGCTGAACTCCTCAGAGCTAGAATGCAATTTATTATTACAAGACTGTATCGCTTGTCAAATCAGAGGCAACAGGACCTAAAGTAGAAGTATTGCAAAAAATAAGATATAGTACAGAAAACCTGTATACAAACAGGTAGGGAGAAAAACACAACAAAAACAAACAAAAAAGTCCCTATATATAATTTTAATCAAATACCATCAGCAAATGTGAATATAATGGACAACCGTGAAAATCCTTTCTCAACGGAATAGGAGATGTTTATTAAGATCACTTCCAGCTCAAAATCTTAGTTGTTAACATGTCTAACTCAATAGAAATAAAACACTTCAAAGTATTAATACATTAAGCTATCTTAGTCTTAAAAATTTAGCAGAGGCTGGGCACTGGTGGCTCACACCTGTAATCCTAGCTACTACTCAGAAGATTGAGATATGAGGCTCACCATTCCAAGCCATCTGGGGCAGGAAAGACCTTGAGACTCTTACCTCCAATTAACCACAGAAAACTGGAAGTGGTGCTGTGGCTTAAAGTGGTAGAGCACTGACCTTGAGAGAAAAATCTCAGAGATTGTGCCCAGGCCCTGAGTTCAAGCCCCATGACTGAGAAAACAAACCAACCAACAAACAAAAGAAAACCTGTAACAGAAACAGAGTACTCTAGTGATTCTTAAAATACTGGAGTTATATAATATAGTACTTAAAAATCTGAGATATCTGAAGTGAATATAATGAAATCAGTATAATTTTTAATCTATATGGGAGAAAAGGAGTTGCCTTTATTTTTATGAATTCTACCAAATATAGATATTTAGGTATGATACATCATTCTCAGATGTAAATACCAAAAAATGCATATGGCTGGTTATAAGTCAAAATCTTCTCTGTATATCCTGGGCACTTTCACTGTATTAAGACCTCAGTACCATGGCTCCTAAATTTCACTTGGAGGAAGAATAAGAACTACACTTTTTTTTTTCACCCACAGATGTTCTCAGTTGTCTTCAACTGAAGCCACTGATAATAAGTTTCAGCACACCTCTGCTCCAGGATGTGATTTTTAAGTTGGGCTTCTTAACTAAGTTGTAAGACTCATAATGCAGGCCTTTTCATATCCTAATCTACTATAGAAAAAAAAAGTAAGAGATGAATCCCTTCCTACCCCAAATTATTAGAGAACTAATTAATGAGGGTTCTCCCAGCTGGAGGGTTATCAATGATAGATACACTCTATCATTATGTCTTAAGAGATCCCAAGTCTGATTCTGAAGAGTTAAGAAGTAACTACTCACATAATCCTGTCTACTGATAGGTTTGGTAACTCTCAAATTTGTAAATGAATGCTTAACATCCATAATTTTAATAGGTGGTAGCATATTTTTAAATATGTGGTAACATATTTTCCCAAGAATAATATTTCTCTTATTTTCCCAAGAATAACTTTTTCTCTTTCCTTTCCTTAAATTGTGTAGGACATTGAAAATTCTTTCATTGTTATCTAAATTTATTCATTATTGTACTCAGGGTCAACTGAAGTTGTGAGAGCTTCATTTAAATAATGTTCTTTTTATTGAAGAGCAACAAGATACGATCTTAGCAGTTTACATTTTAATATAAGAAAAGCAAACAAGTGACCATTTAAATTGATATATTTTTTGGCACCAATAAAATTAGAACTTGTGAAAACTCTGAATTAACTAAAACATCAGGGGAAGAACAGTACCAAAGTTGAAAAACTATCATATAATGCACTTGTCCTTTTAGTCCTTAAATATTCTTTACTAGGTATCTTGTGGGGTTTTTGTTTTGCCAGTCCTGGGGTTTGAACTCAGGGTCTGGGCACTGTCCTTAAGCTTCTTTTGCTCAAGGCTAGCACTCTACCACTTCAGCCACAGCACCACTTCCAGCTTTTTCTTTTTTTGTCATCGGTTGTGGGGCCTGAACTCTGGGACTGGGTGTTGTCCCTCAGCTCTTCAGCTCAAGGCTAGTACTCTACCACTTGAGCCAAGTACCACTTCCGGCTTTTTCTGCTTATGTGGTGCTGAGGAATCAAACCCAGGGCCTCATGCATGCAAGGCAAGCACTCTACCACAGAGCCACCTTCCCAGCCCCACTTGCAGCTTTTTCTGTCTATGTAGTACTGAAGAACCAAACCTAGGGCTTCATGCATGCTAAGCAAGTACTCTACCACTAAGCCACATTCCTAGACTGATATCTTGTATTTTTCTGTTTTTGCTTTTTGTGAGGTTTGTTGTTTTTGTCGGTCATGGGGCTTGAACTCTGGGCCTGGGCGCTGTCACTCAGCAATTCAGCTCAAGGCTAGTGTTCTACCACTTGAGCCACAGAGCCACTTCCGGTTTTCTAGTTGTTTACTGGAAGTACGAGTCTCATGGACTTTCCTGCAGGGCTGGCTTTAAACCATGATCTTCAGATTTCAACTTCCTGAATAGTTAGGATTACAAGCGTGAGGTACAAGTGCCCGGCTATCTTGCGTTTTTGAAACAGAAAAATAAACATCAGAAACAACAGAAAACTAAAAATTTCCAATGGCAATTAGACTTCATATACCTAGAATTTGTGTCTAATAGTATCATAGTGTTCAATTTGTATAAAGTCACATCTAGCAACTAATATAACTGCTCCAAATTCAGAGAAGTCAGTAAGGTAATGAATAATCTGAAAATGCTATTTCACTCATTAGGAGACAGACAATACAACATCATAAAATGGTGTTCAAATGTTACTAGGAATGTGATCTTGGAAAAGTTGCTTTCAACCTCCTTTATACATACTTGATGTGAGACTAAGGTAGTGAATATAAAGTAGCTTTCTTTTATCTATAGTCTACTTTAGTCTACATCATCTGTTCAGGCTAAACATACAGGTTCCGTTGCTATATCAATATTGCAAAGTTTTTACATTCTACATTGTCCACTCCAGCTATCAGTGTATGACTCAATATGGATGCCATCAGAAAGTTAAGTGCAATTCAAATGAATTCAAGTATCTACCTAGCATTTCTCCACCACAATACAAGAAGGTATTGATGAATGGAGCGTCCAACTGCAATACTAACTTTGCAGATAAAAGTCTGGGGACTCTGTTAGTGCCACACAGAGATAGAAAACTTCCCATTAAATGTCCGCTGTAATTTAATCTGGTTCAGAAATCTATCTCTCCAATAGGGTCAGAGCAGCAGTTTCCGAGAGTAACACCTAGTGATTACAGACAGCAGTGTGGACCACAACCGTGGATTATTATCAGGTTTATATTTCATTCTAGAAAACAGCTTTTTCGTGTGTGTGTGTGTGTATGTATGTAAGAGAGAGGGAGGGTGGAGGGAGAGAGGGCGAAAGAGAGGACGCGTCGGTCCTGGGACTCGAACTCAGGACCCGAAGGTTGTCCCTGGGCTTTTTTTTGGTCAAGGTTAAGCAGTTTAGCACGGGAGCCACAGCTCCACTTCTGGCTTTTAGGTGGTTAACCGTAGATAGAGTCTGGTGGTATTTTCTACCTAGACTGACTCCCAATTGTAAGCCTGAGATCATAGATTCCTGAGTAGCCAGGGTTGCAGGCGTGAGCCACGGGGGTCCGGCTGGAAGGCAGCTCCTAAGCCTAAAACCGAAACGGGGTGAAACTCCTCGTGTTGGTGGCCGAGGCGAGCACTGGCAGGACTTCTGGACGAGGCCTACGCCCCAGAGGCCGAGTCCACGCAAGAGAGTCTCAGAAGGAAAGAAAACAGTAAGGAGACCCACGACCACCCAAGTGTACCTTTCAGCGCCAGCAGGTGCTCCTGTTTGGGGGGATTCACTTCCATGTTGACCGGCACTTTGCCCGGCGGCCTACGGGGGCTGACGAGGTCCACCGTGGCCCGGAAGAAAACGGAAAGGCGCACTCGCGGGAAGGCGGCTTCCAGCGCCCACGCAGCGGCTTCGTTGGGCTGGTAGTCCCTAAAATACTTAAATTTTGCTATGTCCTTTAAAGCTCCAACGGCTTCTTTCTCCCAAGGTCATTCCTAAAGCCTCAAAGACACTAAGCATTAAGAAAAGCTAGTTTCCAGCTAAAAAAGGAATCACACCAAAAGACTTCACGAACCCAACGCCGCGTCTGACGCTAGCGAAAGCCTACGAAGCGGAGGGGCGGGGTAGAGAAACCGACTGTGGCATGCTGGGAGTTGTAGTTTCTATATATGTGCATACCACTGCATGCAGGGGGATGTAGTCCACTCCGGTCTCCTCCCGGCTGGTTTGCAGTTTGGAGAAGAAATCTTGCCGAAGCAGTGGTCACACCTAAAATTTTACTTCTACTCTTTGTTTAACCTTTTTTTTTTTTTAATTTTCCATCCATGACTCGCACTTTCTGAAAAATAAAAGTGCGCATGCGCACTTTGGCTGTGCCGCCAAACGGCTTGCGACTGACGAGGGGGAGTGAAGGGAGTAGGGAGCTGCCCTCTCAACTGTAGTGCGCCTGTTCACCAGCAGCGCGCGCGCGGGTGCCTCTGGGTAGCCGGTGGCTGAACCCCGCCTCACAGTTGAAGGCTCTGACGGCTGCATCTTCGGCGCCGCTCCTTCCAGGATGGCTACCCTGGTTGTAAACAAGCTAGCAGCCGGACTAGACAGTGGCCGGCAGGGCAGCCGGGGTATGACTGTGGTGAAGGTGAGCGACCTTGCGTGCTCTGTTCTCCACCATCGGCCTCCCTTTGGTCCATCCTGGAAATCTGGCTGCGTCGTTGAGGCCCGGTCTTGGATGGGCGGGATGCGCGACCTCGGGCCGGCCCCCCCAAAGGCCTTACTGGTCTCCCCCTCCTTACTCCTCTGTTACCCTTACCCTCCGGGCCCGCCAGGTCTGTTTATACAGATTAAGAGACGTGTTTGTAGGAAAGGACTTTGTGGGCCTGTGAGAGAGATCGGTGTTGCTCTGTCTCCAGGTTCTTTGCATTTAGCAAAGTCAACAGGCATGAATTAGCTTATTAAAAAAAAGAATTAGGCTGAGCCATTGCCATCGCTCATATCTACTTTTGTGGTAGATGTTAATTCATGTTTTACAATAGGGAAGGAAACCCAGGTTTACATAAACGCAGTATGTGGCAAAAGTTCTGAGTTTCTGGCCCTAAAGTCTGCTTTTCATGACTGTACTTTGTAATCATACATCTGTTAGTTGTTGAGATGTCTGGCCCCTCTGCTTTTAGTATTCTTTGAATTTTGAGACGTCTCCTACTGCAGCGTAACCTGCCATTAACACTGATGTATGAATTGCCCTATGCTTTCTTCAGTGTATAAATAAATGATTAAAGATGCATTTACTCATAGTTAGCATACGTGAAACTATTCTCGTACATTGAAATATGGAAAGATATGGAGAGAATAACTGTGTACCCTCCAGGATCTTATGTAAAGACATTGGTAACTCTCTTTTGTGACCATATGTCAACATATAGTCCTGTAATTCTGATTATAATACTGATATTAATATAATTTTAAAAAATTTCCACAAGTAGTTTTAGTGTACAATCACAATTGACTTCAGAAATATCTCTGAAGTCCTTTTAATGTCTTGAATTGGCACCTGTAATTTCCTGTTGAGGTTTGGTTTTATTTGGCAACAAATAAAATATTTATGTCCATCACTTATTATTAGTCAGTATTAGTGGATGATGATGCACAGCATAACTCATTATTGGGCATATTGTATAGTTGAGAGTTCCTTTTTTGAATTGTGCTTTTGCTAGGTAGAAGATAATGAAGATTATTTTGTGTGTAATTTGTAAGTTTTAGTCCACAATTGGAGTGGGTGTCATAGCTACTTCCATTTCTGTTAATCTCAAAAGTGTAACTTAGGTGTAATCCCACTTTGTTAGACCACTGCATTTGATATGTAAGAGGCATACTTCCTTTTCATTTTCATCTTAGCTTGTAAAATGTGCCTAACTGCAATATGAGAAACCTTTTTGAGAAAGCAAGAGGTAGTCATTGAAAGGAAAAGGTCAAAGTAAATAATGTTAATAATATGTAAAACAGCCTCTTGTTAAACAAACAAGTTGGTGATGACAGTCACTAGGGAAAACAAAAATCTCATATTGTGAAGTAAGTTTAGAAATATATTACAGAATTTTCAAAATGAGCCTTTTTTAGTATTTATGGCTATAGTCTTTTAATTTATGGTTTATTAAATTTGATTTATATATAAGTTTGAAGATTCATTTGTAATATCTGCAATGTAATTTTAAAAGTGTGTTTTTAAAATCTAGCACCAGGCACTGGTGGATCATACCTGTAATCCTAGCTACTCAGGAGGCAGAGAGATGAGGATTGTAGTTGGAAAGCAGCTCAAGCAAGAAAAGTCCCCTTGAGACTCTGCAATTAACCACTCACAAAGCAGAAGTCCAGCTGTGGCAAAAAGTAGTAGAGCACTGGCCTTGAGAAAAGATCTCGGGGATAGCACCCAGGTCCTGAGTTCAAGCCTCAGAGCCAACAAGGAAAAAAATATATATCAGTGCTTAATTTATTATTCTATTAGCTGCAAGTCCCATTCATAGATATTGAGGAAAAAAATTTCTTGCTGTATTATTTGCTAAGTAGTACTTGTAGTCTTCTTGGACCTTTGTTTCACTGATCATACATCTATTAGGTTGTTGAGATGCCTGCCCCCTCCTCTTTTAGTATTCTCTGAATTTTGAGATGTAACTGGTCATTAACATTGATGTATGAATTGCCCTATGCCTGATGTTGAGCTTTCTTCAATGTATAAAATGATTAAAAATGCATTTACTCATAGTTAACATAAGTGAAACTATGTTCTAGTGCTTTTCAAAAAAGGTGTTGGAAGTATTTGAATATTACAGTGGACACATCCTGAGAATAGGCCCAAAGGATAATATAGTCACTTTAGTTGGACTGAGCTATAGATAGAAAAGTTACTCAGGAATTGTTAGTTTACTAATGTGATAGAAATAGCATTTAATAAGAAAAATATTTGTTTAGCCATTTTTTAGTATAAAGAAAGTTAAGTATTTTATCACATGAAATCTATATGATAAACTCAGAACCGAGAGTTCTAAAGTACATGGTAGTGAAGCAGTATGGATCATATTGTAGCAGAAAGGCAGACACAGGAGTTTATACTATTGTGGGTGTTTCAAACTTAATATTGGAAGACATGAGTTAGGCATGGAAGCATGAAGATGTTTTACTGCTAGAAATATGGTTTAGTCACTAAAACAATCACATGATCCTGAGAATCAGAATATATTATTCTTAGACCTGTCTTTTGTATGGCTTTTGGGAAATCATATACATGTAATTGAAACTAAGTAGATAGAATAGTTTTCTGACCCAGGGTTGTATTTATTAATGAAGAACAGAAATCTAAGTCTTAGCTGAATGTATTTTGAACTTTACATTATTTGCTGTAAGTTGACAATAGAAAATATTTGAACATTATTTGTGGTGTTTTTTTTTTTTTTTGGCTAGTTGTGGAGTCTGAACTCTGGGCCTGGGTGCTGTCCCTCAGCTCTTCAGCTCAAGGCTAGTGCTCTATTTGAGCTACAGCACCACTTCGAGCTTTTTCTGCTCAGCGCCTCATGCATGCAAGGCAGGCACTCTACCACTGAGACACCTTCCCAGCCCCTTGTGGTCTTTTCTTACAAGTTCTTTATCATTTGGAAATATAACTATCATCCCAGTTCATTATATTGTTTTTGTTGAAATTAATGATGACTTATTGCCATAAAATAGTTGCACAGAAATTCCTTTTAGTAGCATTCATTATATGTTGTTATTACAGATAGAGTTTTCAGAAGGAACAGTAATGTTAGTTGATAATTTTATCTTGGTCTTTAAAACTTACTATTTTAAGGACACTTCACTATCACCCAATTTTGATAAGGTCTATCAGATGGAATGACTAATTTCTAAATTTTTAGAAGTGATTTAAAGTACTTTAAAGTGACCATTTTTTTTCATGACAGAGCAAAGAACAATGTTGAATTGTTATATTGGTTCAGTGTTTTTAAACTTGAAATATGTGTGCCTTTAAAGTTGTTTCCATTTCATATTCTAGGTTCTGGAGTGTGGAGTTTGTGAAGATGTCTTTTCTTTGCAAGGAGACAAAGTTCCTCGCCTTTTGCTTTGTGGACACACAGTCTGTCATGACTGTCTCACTCGACTACCCCTTCATGGAAGAGCAATACGGTGCCCATTTGATCGACAAGTAACAGATCTAGGTAAGAAAATTATTCACTTGGATTTAAGGCTGAAAATTAGGAGGACACTTATGACTTCTACCTATAATCCTAGCTACTCAGGAGGCTGATTGGGGGCCAACCCCAGGCATGAAAGTCAGTGAGACTCGTACCTCCAATTAACCACTCAAAAACCGGAAGTGGAGCTGTGGCTCAAAGTGGTAGAATGCTAGCCTTGAGCATAAAAGCTTAGGGACAATGCCCTCAAGCCCAGCAACCAACAACAACAGAAAAGACTGAAAATTATATAAGACAAATGTCACAGAAATAATGTCTTTACACTTGAGTTTTATTTGATAGTTTTTGTTGGTCGTGGAGCTTGAACTGTGGGCCTGGGCGCTATCCTTGAGCTTTTTAGCTTAAGGCAAATTCTCTACCACTTGAGCCATAGCTCCACTTCCTGTTTTCTGGTGGTTAATTGGTGGTAAGAGTCTCAAGGACTTCCTGCCCTGGCTGGCTTTGAACCACGATCCTCAGATCTCAGCCTCCTGAGTAGCTAGGATTACAAGCACGGGCCATGGGTGCCCAACAGCACTTGATGTTTTAGATTGCAAAATTCCACAATATCTTTCAAAATGTTTGAGTCTCTGTTGGGTAAACTAGCACTCAAATTACTAATTTTCTTTCATCAAACATTGAGATGAGTTTATATTCAATATGTATCTGTGAAGAACTTTACAACACCTGGGAAATATATGCTTTCCTTATTCAAACAAATGAGAAAAGTATTTATCATAGATTAGATATTTGTTTGAAGCTACTAATCCAGTAAAACAAAGTTTTCTTACAAAAGAATGAATCAATGATGAAAATACAGATAAAGCCATTGGAGTCTCATTAAATTTTTATTTACTAGTATCAGAGAAGAAATATGTTTGTATTTGTTATGATTGTTCGGTGTGTGTGTGTGTGTGTATGATTGTTCCTTCTGGGGGGGTGTGTGTGTGTGTGTGTGTGTGTGTGTGTGTGTGTGTGCGCTCGCATGCGAGCGCCAGCCTTGGTGCTTGAACTCAGGGCCTGAGTTAGGGGATATGAGTATTTGTGCACTAAGCTAATACTCTATAACTTCAGCACCAGAAACTGGCTCTTTTGCTGATTAATTGAAGATGAGAGTCTCATAGCCAGTCTAGGTTGAGATCCTCAGATCCCATCCTCCCGAGTAGTTAGGATTACAGGCATGAGCCATTGATGCTTGTTTTTTGTTTTTGTTTTTGTCTTTTTTGTTGTTGTTTTCTTTTTGTTTTTTTTTTATTTTTTGTGGGTCTCAGGGCTTGAACTCTGGGCCTGGGTGCTATCCCTGCACTCTTCAGCTCAAGGTGAGCACTCTACTGCTTGAGCCACAGCACCACTTCTGGTTTTCTAGTGGTTTATTGAAGATAAGAGTCTCATAGACTTTCCTTCCCCGGGCTGGCTTTGAATCCTGATCCTCAGATCTCAGCCTCCTGAGTAGCTAGGATTACAGGTGTGAGCCACTGGCTCCCAGCTTATTTTATTTATTTATTTTTCTGCTTATGTGGTGCTGAGGAATCAAACCCAGGGCCTCATGCATGCAAGGCAAGCACTCTACCACTGAGCCACCTTCCCAGCCCCAACCCAGCTTATTTTAATATTATATATCAAGTAGAACACGTTTAAAGTAATTTATTGACCTACAAAAAGATACAAGAGTTTTAATATGTTTTGTTTTTGTTTTTACTGGATAAAACATTTTTAATTGGTGTTATAAAGGTGATGTACAGAGGGGTTAAAGTTAAAGTCAGAATGAGTACATTTCTTTTCGGACAATGTCATCTCTTGCCTCTCCCCCAGTTTTTCCCTCTCATCCTCATGCAAAAGTTCATTTTCAACATAGAGTCTAGTGAATCCTACTACTGCATTTGTTCATCCCAGGAGGAAGTTTTTAAGACGCTGTTTATGATGAGTCAGGAGTTTTCTTCTTGCACAGTGAGGTGCTCAAGGTGGTTGGAGGCTCTGTGATAGGTATCCCTCCCCATGGGACATGGGGAGCAGTGGCTTTCTTGTCTTACTAAATTGCTGAAGTTCTGCATAAACAAAACAAATAAATTTTTGTTATTTTTAAGACATCAAAATTTTAAAGTTGTTTTGACCATTATGGAATTCTTAAGTGATATACAAGCCAGTATATAGGTACTACTTACTGGGGCTTATGGGTATGTGCTAATTATGTGATGACAGAATAATTGGAGAATTATCAATTGAAAGCTTTGTGTATTTCTGCATTTTTATATAAATAGAGTAGGTAGAACTCAGCTTGTCATAGCATACATAGGAAAACTTTGTAGGGAGGCAACAAGGCTAAGAAAGAAATAGTTGAGTGGTAGTGTAATGGTATTTGGGAAAGGATATCACAGAAATCAGAGAAGATAAACATACTTAGCCTTGGTTTAAAAAAAAAAAGAAGGGCTGGGAAGGTGGCTCAGTGGTAGAGCGCTTGCCTTGCATGCTCAAGGCCCTGGGTTCGATTCCTCAGCACCACATAAGCAAAAAGAAAAAAGCCGGAAGTGGTGCTGTGGCTCAAGTGGTAGAGTGCTAGCCTTGAGCTGAAGAGCTGAGGGACAGTGCCCTGGCCCAGAGTTCAGGTCCCACGACTGGACCCAAAAAAAAAAGAAGAGTCAAGAAGGAAAAAAGCCCATTACCCTTTTACATATTTATTGTCAACAACCATTCAGTAGCAGAAATATAAAGTATTTTGTTATATTAGCTTGCCATGGAGAGTTAGCCCTAACTGCTAACTGGCTTTTATTTAAAGGTTTAGGAATGCTCTGTGTGTGTGTGTGCGCATGCTCACGCGTGCATGTGTGTGTATGAGAGAGACAGACAGAGACCGAGAGAGAGACAAGAGACAGAGAGCATGCACATATGCTTGTCTGCTAGTTTTGGGTAAAAGAAACACTGGTTCTTTTAAATGTGCTATCTAAAAGTGATTGATGCCAGGTACTAGTGGCTCATGTCTGTAATCCTAGCTACTCAGGAAGCTGAGAGCTGAGGATTATGGTTCAATGCTAGCTCAGGCAGGAAAGTCTGTGAGACTCTTATCTCCAGTCAACCACCAGAAAACCGAAAGTAATAGTGTGGCTCAAATTGGTAGAATGCTAGCTAGCCCTGAGCAAAAATAGCTTAGTGACAGCATTTAGGCCCCCTGAGTTCAAGCCTCATGACCCACAAAATGAAAAAAAAAAATACTACACAAATGAATAAATAAAATTGGTATAAAGCTCTGGATCTTTTTTTTTTTTTTTTTGGGTTGGGTCGTGGGGCCTGAACTCTGGGCCTGGGCGCTATCCCTCAGCTCTTCAGCTCAAGGCTAGTGCTCTATCATTTGAGCCACAGCGCCACTTCCGGCTTTTTTCTTTTTGCTTATGTGGTGCTGAGAAATCGAACCCAGGGCCTCAGGCATGAAAGGCAAGTACTCTACCACTGAGCCACCTTCCCAGCCCATAAGGGTTTTAGTTTCTTTGTTTTGTTTTTGTTTTTTTGGGGTCTGGTCCTGGGTCTGAACTCTGAGCCTGGAGGCTGTCCCTCAGCTTTTCAGCTCAAGGTGAGTGCTCTACCACTTGAGCCATAGCGCCACTTCCGGCTTTTTGTTTTCTGCTTATGTGGTACTGAGGAATCGAACCCAGAGCCTCATGTATGCAAGGCAAGCGCTCTACCACTGAGCCATCTTCCTAGCCCAGCTCTGGATCTTTCTATGAGAAGGAACTTATATAGGAATTTAAAGATGAATCTTTAGCTTTTGTAGTTCCAGTTTGCTTAGAGATGGATATTTTAAGGCAGGTATATCATTCATATAATGACTTACAAACATGAATCTTCTATCTTATTTGTGATCATAAAGTGAATTTAGTTGGATATAAAAAACTTTTTTTTTTTTTGAGCCAGGCGCCGGTGGCTCAGGCTGAGCTACTCAGAGGCTGAGATCTGAGGATCACGATTCAAAGCCAGCCCAGGCAGGAAAATCCGTGAGACTCTTATCTCCAATAAACCACTAGAAAACCAGACGTGGTGCTGTGGCTCAAGCGGTAGGGCACTCGCCTTAAGCTGAAGAGCACAGGGAAAGTGCCCATGCCCAGAGTTCAAGCCCCATGACCGATAGGGGAAAACAAACAACAGGCTTTGCGCATGCTAAGTATGCACTCTACCACTAAACTTGATTCCTATCCACTATAGCATTTGAAAAAAGAAATAGAACAAAAAGTGCTCTCTGTAAATGTATTACTTTGTGATACTTTTTAAAAAATCATTTGTGAAATACTTGTTTTAGAAGATATACTTAAAAGTAATCAAATGTGTAAAATTCAATGGTACAAAAATAGAATTTTAAAGTATATTTCTATTTAGAACACTTGTAGATTCTTGCTTTCTAAGAAAATATGAACAAAATGTTTTAGCATTAAAAAGTAAAATAGAACTTTCAAATTCAATGGTTTAGCCATTATTTATGATTAATCTATATGACTTAGAAATTAGTTTTGAGATATGGAGTAAAATAGTTAATATTCCACTTTGTTATAGTTAGTATTTGTTTTTATGTTTATTCTAGGAGATTCAGGTGTCTGGGGATTGAAAAAAAATTTTGCTTTACTGGAGCTTTTAGAACGACTGCAAAATGGTCATATTGGTCAGTATGGAGCTGCAGAAGAAGCCATTGGGATATCTGGAGAGGTATTGATCAAACTTGGTGACATGGTTATTACAAGATGAACTTTTCTTTCACTTTAAAACATTTGTCAGCACAATATTACTGTATTTACTTTAGCAGCTCCATTTTAGAAACACAGCTCTTCATTAAATTATAGTTCTGATTATAAAACTAGTTAATAGAACAAAAATAAAACTGATATATAATTCTTTGAACATACCATGTCTAACTTATGTTTTATGTGTAAACTCTTTTTCTTATCATTGATCGTTAATTCTATGTTGACATTTTAAATTATTTGTCAAATTTAGGAAACAGAAGATAGGATTGTTTCATGGAACAAACACACATTTCTTGTAATTGAGAAGTAAAATTGTTTCAATCTTTGGGTCTGTTTTTTACTTAAATAATGAATGATAACACTGATGTATTTTCTAATTTCTAGTTTTGAAAAATTAATTACTAAATCTCTCCTTCCAATTATAGCCTTTTAATATTCCATAAGGTCTCAAAACTTTCTTGATTATCTGATGTTATATTTTACCCACTTGAATACATCCTCAAGCCTTGACTTTGTTTGAAAACAAACAAAACGCTTCGTACTTCATGAGAATTAAAAATAATATTTATAATTTTTTAATTTTCATTACCTTTAAGTAGTTGCACAGAGGAGTTGCCACTTAACAAAGCAGTTCATGAATACATCTTGATCAGTGCCACCCCTTTCAGCATTCTCCTGTTCCCCTGCACCTTACCCTTTCCTTCTATTTTCTTAATTTTGTAGGATCTGCTTTGAATTTTATGACTGCATTCTCCCCTTGCCCTTCTTTCTTCATCTTCCCTTTTACCTGGACCCCAAGCCACTTTGGAGAACCCCTTTCCTGGTGTTTATTTTGTTGGACCATGAGGAATTAATACCATTTGAGTTCTCCTCTGAATCTACCATAAGAAATTATATTTAGAAGCTTACAGACTATATTTCTGTATTTGCCTAACTGTGGTTTTCAATCATGATTGTTCAGTAAACTCACCTCTGGAGCTATTAGAAAGCAATTGTAAATATCTTTAGAAAATAATACAAGAGGGGGCTGGGAAGGTGGCTCAGTGGTAGAGCGCTTGCCTTGCATGCCAGAGGCCCTGGGTTCGATTCCTCAGCACCACATAAGCAAAAAGAAAAAAGCTGGAAGTGGCGCTGTGGCTCAAGTGGTAGAGCGCTAGCCTTGAGCTGAAGAGCTGAGGGACAGCGCCCAGGCCCAGAGTTCAGGCCCCACGACTGGACCCCCCCCCAAAAAAAAAGAAAAAAAGAAAAGAAAAAGGAAAGAAGATAATACAAGAGGTATCTCTCTATCTCCCTATGAGAGCACCCATATTCTGCTAGAGTGTGCCCCTGCCCTTCTGTGTTGGTCTGCTTTCTATCTGTTTGTCTGCTTGCTTGCTTGTGTACTTACTCAATAAAACTCTGCCAAGTTTTCTTAAAAAAGAAAGGAAGAAAGGGAGGGAGGGAGGGAAGAAAAGGAAGGAAGGAAAGAAGGAAAGAAAGAAGAAAATAATACAAGGAAGTAGAGTTGTGGCTCAAGTGGTAGAGTACTGGCTGTACTTAGTGAGAGCTGAGTTCAATCTCAATACTAGGACCAAAAAAAGTTTATGGTGATATAATGAGACCTTTTCTCAAAAAAAGCCTCAAGTGTGGAAGAATGCCTGCATGAGTTTAACTTCTAGAACTGCCAACTGTCCCTTCTGAAAACAAAAATAAAACATGGTAGCCATTAACATGTACAAATTTTGTCAGTTGCTCACTCTTGTAATCCTAGCTGCTCAGTTCAACTGCTGTTGCAGTTCAGAGCTAGCCAAAGCAGACAAATTTCTGGGACTGTTATCACAACTTAATCAATAAAAAGGCAGAAGTAGAGCTGTGGCTCAAGTGGTAGATTACCAGCCTGAGCAAAAAAGCTAAGCAAGAAGGCAAGGCCCTGAGTTTAAGCTCCAGTACCGGCACCCAAAAAAAGACATACAGGTCTCATCCAAACTAATTTTTTAATAATCCTACATTGAATCTATGCATCTGTTTTCAAAACCTTCATAGCAAATTCTACTATATCAGATTCTTTAAATAGAATTGTGTTAAAAAAATGAAACACTGGAAATGTCTTTAATGGGTACCTTTTTTTTTTTTTTGTCGGTCATGGGGCTTGAACTCTGGGCCTGGGCGCTGTCCCTCAGCTCTTCAGCTCAAGGCGAGCGTCTACCACTTGAGCTACAGCGCCACTTCCGGTTTTCTGGTGGTTTATTGGAGATAGGAGTCTCACAGTCTCTCCTGCCCAGGCTGGCTTTGAACCGCGATCCTCAGATCTCAGCCTCCTGAGTAGCTAGGATTACAGGCGTGAGCCACCAGCACCCGGCTTAAAACTTTTTTTTTTTCTTTTTGCCTATGTGGTGCTGAGGAATAGAACCCAGGGCCTCAGGCATACAAGGCAAGCGCTCTACCACTGAACCACCTTCCCAGCCCCTGGGTACCTTTTTAAAAAATCTTTATAATAAAGATATTTAACCTCTATACAGGGTAATTTTTTAGTATAAATATGATGGAAGAGACCTTGGCTCTAACTATGAACCCATGAGATCTAGGGAATGTAGCTTTGTAGCAGAGCACTTGCCTAACAATGCAAGAGGCACTGGGTTCAATCCTGCAATGGAGAAAGAGGAAGAGGCACCCAAGTACAAGAAGGAAGAAGAGAAAGGGAGAAACATAGATACTATATTCATGAGAATGGTTTAATTTTGGTCCCAAATTAGTAATCAATCTTAGAGCTAGCTTCTCACTTTTAGATCTAACTTCTCACTCATCTCTTAGATGAAAACTTTCTCAAATTATCTTAGTATTTAATTACTAGTACATTTTCATTGTTAAGTAAAATTTGTAGATCTTGGATTTGGGTTTTTGACCCAGACCACCAAACCAAAATAGAGTTTAATGACATATACTAAACTTCAGCATTTTACAGACATCCAACTAAGCTGTAACCCTAATTAAATCAATTAATTGGTTGATTGATTAAGCTGTAGCCAGTTGAGTTGTTTCATGTGCTTTACTTCTATTTTCTTATACTTGCTCCTCTTATACTTGTTCTTAGAGCCAGTTCTGAGAGCTATGCAGTTTGTGAAACATTTTGCTTTGATCAGATAAACTTTACTTGGTATGTTAGACTTAAGGAATTTTCCCTTTTGACAGCATATACAAAGACTGTTCAAAATTTGTTGTGTTATAATGAATGGGTTCAGTTTTAAGTCCTTAATTTTTGTTTATCAGAGCATCATTCGTTGTGATGAAGATGAAGCCCATGTTGCATCTGTATATTGCACTGTGTGTGCAACTCACTTGTGCTCAGAGTGTTCTCAAGTTACCCATTCCACAAAGACATTAGCAAAGCACAGGCGCGTGCCTTTAGCTGATAAACCTCATGAGAAAACCATGTGCTGTCAGCACCAGGTACATGCCATCGAGTTTGTTTGCCTGGAAGAAGGTTGTCAAACTAGCCCACTTATGTGCTGTGTCTGCAAAGAATATGGAAAACACCAAGGTCACAAGGTAGGAATTTAATTAAGTTGGAAAGCTGTTTACCATCTGAACACTTATTTTTAATGACCTGGTTCTTTATGCTGGGTCGAAGAGTTAAGTGATAATAAATAAATGAGAAATTTAACTTCTGAGTTGATAAAAATGTTAGAGAGGTCTTATTTCTTTTGAGCAGGGAATAAAAATTCTCTTGTTGCTGGGCACTGGTGGCTCACGCCTGTAATCCTAGCTATTCAGGAGGCTGAGATCTGGGGATCACAGTGCGAAGCCAGCTTGGGCAGGAAAGTCTGTGAGACTCTCATCTCCATTTAACCACCAGAAAACCAGAAGTAGAGCTCAAAGTGGTAGAGCTGTAGCATTGAGACAGTGCCCAGACTCTGATTTCAAGCCCTATGATGGACAAAAAAATTCTCCATGTGCATGTTTTCATAACACAGTCTATTTTATCTGATGATGAACTATTACTTGTGATATAACTTCAGAGATAATTTCTTGGTTTCTTGTTTAGTCATAAATGGATTTCTAAATTTTTAAGTATTTACAATCTTTTTTAAAGGAATTACAATTCAAATTTTTAAACTTATGTTGTATTTTTAAAAATATGTTATAAAAACCAACTATAATGATATTCTTTTGTATTGGGGAGATTTAAGCAGTTTTTGTATCATTCATCAATACTATGAATTGTTTTTTATAATTATGTTGTATTTTACAGCATTCAGTATTGGAACCAGAAGCTAACCAGATCCGAGCATCAATTTTAGATATGGCCCATTGTATACGGACCTTCACTGAGGAAATCTCAGATTATTCCAGAAAATTAGTTGGAATTGTTCAGCACATTGAAGGAGGAGAACAAATAGTGGAAGATGGAATCGGAATGTCTCACACAGAACATGTATGAATTTTTTATTCCTCCTTTATTTTCCCCTTTTTCATTCTCACTTTTTCACCTTCTAGTAAGTATTACACAAGTACAATGCCAGTACTGTACTAGTTATCAGTAATGTTTAAAAAGTTTTCATTTCAGCTCGGTGCTGGTGGCTTACACTTCGTAACCACTTCCTAACTACTCAGGAGGCTGAGATCTGAGGATTGCAGTTCAAAGTGAGGCCAGGCAGGAAAGTCAGTGAGACTCATCTCCAGTTAACCACCAGAAAAGCAAATGTGGAACATTTAATTATTAATACTGATTGAAGCAGTAACTTGGTGGCATTAAAATAATTAGTTGAAATATAGTAATACTTGGTCAAGTTGTAAGAAGAGATGGTGAGACATGACAGATTTTGGCTATATTTTGAAACCAGTAAAATTTGCTCAGGGACTAGTTGTAGAATATGAAGAGAAATATATGGATGATATATACATTTATTGTGTATGTGTGTGTTTTGTTTTTATATTTTTACTTCTGCAACACAGATGGAGTTTTCATTTATTGAAATGGAGGTAACTTTGATTGGAGGTGAGGGAGAATGTGATTAGATAGTCCATTTTGCTTGAGATATAATTTATAAATAGTTGGATAATCAAGATTTATAGTTGAAGAGGAATATCTAATGTGAAAATAAATATTTTGAATTGTTAAAGGCATAGATGTATTCAAATTTTTAATATTTTTATATAACATGTTCATTACAGTTATAATTAATTAAAAACTTTTATTTTCTTAGGTACCAGGTACTGCAGAAAATGCCCGATCGTGTGTCCGTGCTTATTTTTCTGATCTACATGAAACTCTCTGTCGTCAGGAAGAAATGGCTCTAAGTGTTGTTGATGCTCATGTTCGAGAAAAATTGATTTGGCTTAGGCAGCAACAAGAAGATATGACTATTTTGTTGTCCCAGGTTTCAACAGCATGTCTGCATTGTGAAAAGACTTTACAACAGGTAGGTAGTTTAAATGCGGTTAGGAGGCCTGGGAATGTGGCTTAGTGGTAGAGTGCTTACCTAGCATGCATGAAGCCCTGGATTTGTTTCCTCAGTACCACGTACACAGAAAAAAACAGAAATGGTGCTGTGGCTCAAGTGGTAGAGTGCTAGTCTTGAGCAAAAAATGCTCAGGGACAGTGCCCAGGCCCTGAGTTCAAGCCCTATGACCAACCCCTCCCCCCCAAAAAAATGTGGTTAGGGCTACGATTGTTAGACTTAAGTAGCTAAGTATCAGGGATACACACTATTTTTTTAGATATGCACACTATTAATTTTAGTGAATATTTGGGTTTTGCTACATGTTTTAACATTATACTTAGGACATGTGTTTCTAACTTCAAAATGTTCCATCAACTGTATCAGTATCTTATTTGTCCTCCCTATCATAAAAGCTCTGGATTCTGTGAACTCTCTTAACGTGTCATTCCTTCAGTCACGACTAGACTTCTTGATCTCCTTTGCCAAGCATATTCTTTTTTCTGTAAAGAATGCTTTTATCTCTGTCTCTGCTTGTAGAAATTTTACTCTTTTTTTTGTGCCAGTCCTAGGGCTTCAACTCAGGGCCTAGGCACTGTCCTTAAGCATTTTGCTCAAGGCTAGCACTGTACCACTTGAGCCACAGCTCCACTTTTGACTTTTTGGTAGGTAACTAGAGATGAGATTCTCATTTGTACTGCAATCTTTAGATCTTCACCTCCTAATTAGCTAGGAGTGTAAGCCACTAGCCACCACAAAATTTTCCTTATTCTTTAAGGTCTTGCTCAAACGTTTGGTCTTTGAAGTTTTTTCTTTGTTGGTCTTGTTTTGTTTGTACTACCTTTCTCTGTTCTAATTCAGTGGTTCTGACTGCACTGTCACAGAAAACTTTATAATGGTTATAGAATCACAAGCAGTGTGTTGCCCTATTTGCACATTTACTTTTGTTGTTGTTGTTGTTGTTGTTGGTGGTGGTGGTGGTCATGGTCATGGGTCTTGAACTTTGGGCCTGGGCACTGTCCCTGAGCTCTTCAGCTCAAGGCTGGCAGTCTACCACTTGAGCCATAGTGCCACTTCTGGTTTTCTGGTGGCTAATTGGAGATAAGAGTTTTAAAGACTTTCCTGCAGGGCTGGCTTTGAACTACAAACCTCAGATCTCAGCTTCCTGAGTATCTAGGATTACAAGCGTGAGCCACTGGCACCCAGCCACATTTACTTTTTAAATGAGATTCGAGGTCCTTATTAACAAAGATGTCTATATTTTGTTGTTGTTGTTTTCTTTTGCATTGTCTTTCAGAAGTAGGAGATATAAAAATATTTATATCTCGGGCTGGGAAGGTGGCTCAGTGGTAGAGCGCTTGCCTTGCATGCTCGAGGCCCTGGGTTCGATTCCTCAGCACCACGTAAGCAAAAAGAAAAAAAAAGCCGGAAGTGGCGCTGTGGCTCAAGTGGTAGAGCGCTAGCCTTGAGCTGAAGAGCTGAGGGACAGCGCCCAGGCCCAGAGTTCAGGCCCCACGACCGGACCCAAAAAAAGAAAAAAGAAAAATAGAAGGTGAAGAACTATTTAGTGAAAACTATAAAAACTTAAAGAAAGAAATTATAGAGGACACCAGGAAATGGAAAGACCTTCCATGTTCTTGGATAGGCAGACTTAATATAGTGAAAATGGCCATACTGCCAAAATTGATATACAAATTCAACACAATTCCAAAAATTCATATGGAACAACAAAAAACCTAGAATAGCCAAAACAATTCTAGGCAAAAAAAAAGACAACATGTGAGGGATCTTGATGTCGGACTTCAAACTCTACTATAGAGCCATAATAACAAAGACAGCTAGGTACTGGCACAAAAACAGACTCAAAGACCAATGGAATAGAATAGAAGATCCAGAAATAAAACCACATGCCTACAGTCAGCTGATATTTGGCAAAGGAGCCAAAGACATACAATGGAAGAAGCACAGCCTCTTCAACTACTGGTGCTGGGAAAACTGGGCAGAAAACTAAAAGTGGACCCCATGCACTAACATCAACTCAAAATGGATTAAAGACCTTAACATCAACCCTGAAACTCTGAAATTATTTCAGGATAGTATATGAGAGACACTTGAACTTATAGGCACAGGCAAGAATTTCCTGAACAGAGTTCCAGGGTCACAACAAATTGGAGAGACACTCGACAAATGGGACTACCTTA
Organism: Dipodomys ordii; assembly: GCF_000151885.1. NCBI lineage: Eukaryota > Metazoa > Chordata > Mammalia > Rodentia > Heteromyidae > Dipodomys > Dipodomys ordii. Next base: position 12,186,286 of record NW_012267244.1, on the reverse strand, counting down.
AAATAAAATAGTTTCTGTACAGCTAAAGCTATAGCAACCAAACTAGAAAGATAGGCAACTAACTGGGAAAAAATATTTGCCAGCAATATATCAGACAAGGGGTTAATATCCAGAATATACAGTGAACTCAAGAAATGAACCCCTCCCAAACCCAACAAACCAATTACTAAATGGGCAAGGGAGCTAAAGAGAGACTTCTTAGAAGAAGAGATAAAAAATGGCAAAGAAATACATGAGGAAATGAAATGTTCACCATCCCTGGTTGTAAAGGAAATGCAAATAAAGACAATCCTGAGATACCACCTTACCCCAGTTAGAATGACCCACATCCTAAAGTCTGCCAATGACAAATGCTGGAGGGGATGCGGAGAAAGAGGAACCCTATTACACTGCTGGTAGGAATGTACACTTATACAACCACTTTGGAAAGAGGGAACAGCTGACACTAAACAAAAGGAAAGAAATGGACATATCACCCGATGTGGAAGAAATAACTATTGTCAAAGCTCATAGAACTCATAAACTTTATAGACCATGATAAAGACAATTTGCCCCATGAAGGTTAGAATGTGTTTGTGACTTTAAGTATCACTATCCCACAATACTGTGAAATTTATATAATCACTTAATCACAATAAAAAATTGCAAAAAAAAGAAAAATAGAAGGTGAATTTGAAAGAGAGAAGGAATTAATTAGGAAGCTATTATAGAATTCCAGCTGAGGCATATTGTAGTGGCTTAAATATTGGGTGTTAGAAGTACCCAGGTTATGGCGAGGCATGTGGATGCATGCCTGTAATCCCAGATACTTGGTAGGTAGATTTAGGAGGACTACAGTTCAATGACAACTCAGAAAAGTTAGTGGGACCCAATCTTAAAAGCAATCTGATGTGGATGAACACACTACTTTCTCACCTACCTAACGGCAGAGATAGGGGAGGATCAAGAAAGAGGAGGATTGTGATCTGTGGTCAGTCTGCAAAATCACAGAACATTCTTTGAAAAACAAACTAAAAAAAACACAAAACACAAAAATCTATCAAAAGAATTGGGGCCATGGCTTATGTGGTAAAATGCTTGTCTAGCAAAGCAAGGTCCTAGTACTACAAAAATAAATAAGAATTTTTAAATGCTCAGATGATGAATATTCACTAGGATTTGTTGAAAGGAGAGATGATGGAGAGAGAGAGAGAAAGAGAGAGAGCAACAATTACTTCAAGGGTTTTATTTTGAGCAACTGAACAATAGAATTGCTATTAACCAAATGGAGTATTTATCAATAACTAAAATAGATAATATCACTGTTTTCATTGAACTTACATATCTAGAGATCTTTTTCACATGAAGACTGTATTAGTATGTACTGATATATATAGAGAGAATGTACATAAGGGGCTGGGAAGGTGGTTCAGTGGTAGAGCGTTTGCCTTGCATGCCTGAGGCCCTGGGTTTGATTCCTCAGCACCACATGAGCAAAAAGAAAAAAGCTGGAAGTGGCGCTGTGGGGCTCAAGTGGTAGAGCGCTAGCCTTGAGCTGAAGAGCTGAGGGACAGTGCCCACGCCCAGAGTTCAGGCCCCAGGACTAGACCCAAAAAATAAAATAGAATGTACATAAGTACACATTTCCAGTGTATACATATGTATGCTTTATTTTTAATGGAAATGCTTTATTTTAAAGAGAGGGTCTAGAGATCTAGAATGAGGAAATTTCAGTTTAAATTTTAGTATTTTTAAACCAATGTATGTACATTTTAAAGTATATTTTAAACATTTTGTAGAGTGAAATAGAGACACAGAAATATGTAATAGATGTTCAGCTGCCTGAAATTTCAGGCTGATCATTAGTGTCTAATCAGGCACCCAGCTCAAGTAATAAAAGTGTCATTATCTTCTTCCTTGTGTTCTTTACCTGCCTTCTCCCACAGGATAAATCACTTTCTTGACCCGCATGTTTCATTTGGCCATTTTAGTAATTAATATTACATTTGATCTTAATCAAAAGGCTGAGAAGCAATTGCCTTGATAATTAAAATAAATAGAATTATACAGAATAAGCTCTTCTTTTACTTAACATTGTGAGTTCACATAATCATGTTGTTGGTTATGTTTTGTTCTCATTCTGAAGTGTAGTGTTCCATTTGTGAATATACCATAATTTATAATCCATTCATTTGTTGGAAGGAACTTAAATTATTTATTGCTACCTAGTTATTATTATCTAGTCAAATTTATATTGAAATCAACTTTGAATACTGTAACATTCAACTGACTTTTATTTCAAATTAGTATGGTATATCTTCTTATGGAAAAAATTAATAAGATTTATTTCTCTTTTCTAGGATGATTGTAGAGTTGTTTTGGCAAAACAGGAAATTACAAGATTATTGGAAACCTTGCAGAAACAGCAACAACAGTTTACAGAGGTTGCAGATCATATTCAATTGGATGCTAGCATTCCTGTCACTTTTACAAAGGTAAGGTAGCTTACTTTAATTATTGGTCTCTTTTTCTTTTTTTCTTTTAATTTGTAATGTTGGGAGTGAACCTAAGGCTTAGAACATCCTGGACAACCACTTTACTACTGAGGTATAGCCCAACCCCTTTAGATATGTTTTTTGATCAGTCATAATTAATGTACATTAAATAATTATCTTGAGACAATCAGATAATTCATGAATTATATATTCATGAATTATTTTGAAGAAAAGCTTTTATTAGTGGAAAATAGGAACAAGTGACATAATGAATCTTCTTGTTCAAATCAATTAGTTTTAAGCTCTATAAACATCTTTTTTCTTCTTCTTATCTATAGTTTCCTAGAATATTCTAAAACAAATCCTAAAGTTATTTCATCCTAACATTGTGTCATTTCATGTATGAGATATTTTAATTACATCTCCAAAAATTAGGGACTCTGAAAAAAATTAATCACTCATACCCCCAAATTTGAAATTACTCTCTAATATTTTCACTAATATTATCAACTAAACCATATTCCAATTTCTCTGATTCCTTCAAACCTTTTTTGTGTGTGTATGCCAATACTGGGGCTTGAATTCAGGGCCTGGATGCTGTCCCTTAGCTCTTTTGCTCCCTTCAAGGCTGGCACTTTACCACATAACCATAACTTCATGCCAAGCTTTTTGCTGGCTAATTGGAGATAAATGTCTCACAGACTTTCTTGCACAGGCTGGTTTAGAACCATGATCCTCAGATCTCAGCCTTCTGAATCGTATTATAGAACAGTGCCCATACTTGATTGGTATATTTATTTCTTTTTATACTAGGTTCCCTGGATTTAGAAAGGATCATGAGCTTCATCTTGCTTATTTTGCTTTTGGGTTTTAGAGACAATTTAGGGTTTTTTTTCTAATTGTATGAAACATTTACAGAGTTTAGAGTCCAATCTGAAAAGTAAGGTTTTTTCAGAGAAATCTAGCTTCTATTGTATCTTCCTCTACCTCCTTTTTTATAGTGTTCAACATAGAAAACAATGCATAATTTTTAAGTTTTTCTTATCACTAAAATATAAATGTGGTTCTATATTTTATGCCTTCTTGCTACATTTCAAGGTAAAATGCATGCTTTTTAAACTATTGCTATTTGAGGAGGTTAAGTAGGGAAAAATAGAAAGAGAAACATTTCTTGCTCCCCATGCATGAAATGAGAATTAAAGACCCAAAATAGTGACTCCTTTGTGTAGCTTTTAAACTTTCTGAGCTGAGCAAATACATATGGTCTTGTCAGTCTAGCAACATCTACTAAATGGTGAGTAAGATGGATGAGGCTCATGAAGGTAACCTTCAGGACTTCCTTTGGATAATGACTTTTGTCCTCTCAGCCCCTACCTGGATTTTTATCTTTTCCAAGGATGAGTCATTTATATATTTCCTCCTTAACTTTAGAAGAGAGGCTAGAGTTAGATAGCCCCTTCTATGTCTCCTAATCTGGTGGTTTTAGATTAAAATGAGGAGCCAGAGCGGCTCACACTTGTTGTTCTAGCTATTCTGGATGCTGAGATCTGAGACTATAATTTTCAATTAACCACATAAAAGTCTGAAATGGAGGTGTGGCTTAAATGGTTGAGTATCATCCTTGAGCACAAAAACTAAGGGACAGCACTCTCACCAATACACAATAGGCGCGCACACACACACACACACACACACACACACACACAAGATTAGAAGGAGTTAACTTCTGAATCTACTTTCTTGATACTGATTAAAAATAATATGTGATTTCCCTGACTCTTCATCTATTTTGTATCATTTTCCCTTAAATGATTTTGTTCCCTTTTAATCCTAAAAAGGGGTATAAAGGGTCAATTACCTGTTCTATAGCTGCTTTATGATAAGAGTGAATTTTGACCCTACCTGGAAAAAGGGAACCAAAACGATATTTTCCTCTCCAATATAGAAGGTGACATGGGAAGTTCAGTTGTTAGAAAATTCTGTTGACAGGTTGCCACAATGATGACCATAAAACATCATTTTCTATTTCTAAAATTAAAGATCTAAACTGTAGATGACAAAAACAAAATTGACATAGTTGAAATTTTGATAAAGTTTAGCAGTTTATAAAAAGTCTTCCTATTTTCACTACATAGAGCATTTAGGATAATAATTACAATTGACAGCATTCTATGAGCACCATCAAGCTCTCCTTGTTCTGTACTGTGGAACAAGTCTTTGGCAAGGTAAAATAAAGAATAGGTATATACATAGCACTGATAAAAGTCTTAACTTTATGTTTCATTCAAGCTTAGGGGATAGAAGATGTACTTTTTTTCTCTTGTTTCTTTTTCAGCTAAGTATATATCCTAAAGATCATTCCATAGTAGTTTATAGGACATTTTTACTTCATTTTTACAGCTACAAGTTTCTTTATTTTGATTCATTGTTTTGTGTAAAAAACCACATAATATCAAATTATCATCTTACCTGTTTTTAAAAGTATAATAAATATGATTAAGTATATTCATATTGTTTTGAAATAAATCTTGAAAACATTTAATCATTTATTTACTTATGTATTTATTTATTTTGCCTGTCCTTGGGCTTGAATTTGGGGCCTGGGCACTGTCCCTGAACTTCTTTTGTTCAAGGCTAACTTAAGCCACAGTGCCATTTCCAGCTTTATCTGTTTCTGTGGTACTGAGGAATCAAACCCCAGGCCTCATGCATGCTAGGCAAGGACGCTACCATTAAGCCACTTTCCTAGCCTCTTTTCATCTCATAAATCTGAAATTGTACCCTTTAAACATCAACTTCATTTTATCCCTACTCTTGGCCCCTGGTTAACCGCCATTCACCTGTTGCTATAAATTTGATTAACTCTTTTAAGATTACCGTATCTGTCCTGTCCCAGCATGTGAATGCTAGGATTATAGGCAAGTACCACAATGTCAGCATTCTTTGTAAGGTGAAAAAATAAGAAAATGATCTAAAATCTAACAGTTGTGCATTGGCTACATTATGATTCATTGAATGTAATGAAGCCATTAAAAAAAGCTTTGATTTTTATGTATTGAAATTAAAATTCAGTCATACAATGTTGAGTGGAAAATGTTAGTATTATTTGTTTTAAAAGGCATAATCAGCCAGGTGTGGTGGTACATGCCTACGAATCGAGAGGTAAAGTTTAAGAAAATAGTGGTTCAAGGCCAGCCCAGGGAAAATTATCATAAGCCTTATCTGAAAAACAGACAAACAGAAACAATAGTAGTAGAGTGTTTGGCTAGGCAAGCTTGAGGCCCCGAATTCAATCCCTGGTACCATAAAAAGAAAAAAAAAGAAGCATATTTGTTTGGTTTCTGTATGTTAGTGAGTTCCTAGGGAGGTATGTGAAGGGATATGCATCCCAAGTCAGAACAGTAGCTATTTCTGGGGATTGAGGAGTAGTTTGTATCTTTAACTATTTTAATTTTTGAGTACAGTCATATTTTAATTTTTGAGTACAGTTTAAAAAAACACATTGAAAGAAGATTTGCTTGAACTAGGATCTGGAAAAAGTAAATAGGTATATGTGTTTTTCAAAATTCATGCCATAGCTGAGTGGTTAGTTTTACTAAGGCATTTGTAGTTTTGTTAATGAATTAATCTCCTTGAGAAGATCAAATTTAAGGGATTTTGAGGATGAAAGGGAGACATTGAAGATAAACTAAGGTGCTTTATAAATGTGTGAGTAATGTCACATTTTAACTTCATATCAAAATTATAAAAGAGTTTAAAATTTTCTAAATTATAGGACAATAGAGTTCACATTGGACCCAAAATGGAAATTCGAGTTGTTACATTAGGTTTAGATGGTGCTGGAAAAACTACTATTTTGTTTAAGTTAAAACAGGATGAGTTCATGCAGCCCATTCCAACAATTGGTAAGTATGAATACAGCTTTTTTACCTTCTTGGACATTGTGTAGATAAACTCTACCTTACAGCTGTATGCTCTGGGTCTTCCTTGATATGGTTGTGCAGGTGGCTTTTTTTGTGGCTGTAAGATACCAGCATTAGAGAGAAAAAAGATTTCTGTGACTATGGGATTGAAATGTAGTTAGTGGGATAGTAAGAAAGAATTGACGGGGCAGTTAGAAGAAACAAATGATTGACTCAGAGTTAGGAATGAGAAGATAGTAATGCTACAGACCCACAGAATTCCAAGGTCTTGTGAATTCCAAGATCCTAAGGACCGTGGTGGAAGTATAGAGGGCAGTAGGGATAAAGTTGGTTGGGTTTCAGTAGCTACTGATGAATACAGAAAATTCCTGAATCACAATTATAAACTGGGTTGTCTGTGTTTGATGTGTCATTCATTGGAAACATAAATAGAGTATAAAAGTAATTTATTTTTGCTAAACAGGTTTCAATGTGGAAACTGTAGAATATAAAAATCTAAAATTCACTATTTGGGATGTTGGTGGAAAACACAAATTAAGACCATTGTGGAAACATTATTACCTTAATACCCAAGGTAAGAGTCAAGAATAATATCATTATTTTAAAGGTTTCTGGATGTTAGTTTTCAGCAAACTAATTTGACTAGCAAAACTGATGTTTGGATAGTAAATACTTGAATACATATCAGAGGATAGCCCCTTATTTTTTTAAAGAAATGATGGTGGTTATGCATTTTTGGTGTATTCATGACAAGCCATTATTATTAGAATGAAAACAATACTTACCTTAGATGTATAGGCAGTTAAGAGCACTTATCTCTTGATTGCTCTTAACATGTAAAGTATATTAGTATCCATAAGGGTGTGATTAATGGCAATGCGGTGGTGGCATAGAATCAAATATTTGGTAAATATTTGGTATGTGGTCCTGCTATATTCTAGCTATCTACTTCTCCATTCTATACTTTTGCCTCTTATACCCCAACATGAAGCTTGTGTGTGTGTGTGTGTGTGTGAGAGAGAGAGAGAGAGAGAGATAGGTGCTTAAACCTAGGGCCTGGATGCTGTTCCTTAGCTTTTTTGCTCAAGATTGGCATTCTACCACTTGAGCCTCAGCTCTACTTCGGACTTTCTAGTGGTTAACTTTTAGATAAGAGTCTCAAACTTTTCTAACTATGATCTTCATATATTGGTCTCCTGAGAAACTAGGATTATAGACATAAACCACTGTTTCCTGGTTGAACGTTCTATTTAAACACCTATTCCATATATCATCCTATTTCAACCTAAATGTGCATCTAGCTATTTATTTTTACTTTCAAATTTTTGAATTATTCTTAGTTTTAGTTGTAATTGATAGGAAAAAATAAAATTTTGAATTTGAAGGAATATTCAAAACCTAGAGATATTTTGCCTGGGGGAATATTAATTTGGAGAGAAAAAGATGGTGATAGTGTTTTTAAAAGACTTTCATAAAGGAAATAGTATTCAAAGAGTAAGGGGCATGTCAGTGGAAGATCTTAAGATATACATGTTCACAATATTTGAAAGAAAGTATTGATGGACAACACATTTGTGCTGGAAGGAGCAAAATGTCATCAAATCCGTTATAGATGGGGAAACAAAGCCTGTGAAATACTTAGATGTACTCAAGATTATATATTGATTATTTTAGGTGCTCTGACCATTAAAAAGGCAGCCTTTATATGAAAATAGAAGTAGTAAAAAAAATCTGGTTAGGATACAATAATTATAGCATTAAATATTTGAAACTTAACAAGTAACTACTTGATTTTTTTTTATTTTGGTAGCTGTTGTATTTGTTGTTGACAGCAGTCATAGAGACAGAATTAGTGAATCACACAGTGAACTTGCAAAGTTGTTAACGGAAAAAGAACTACGGGATGCTTTGCTCCTGATTTTTGCTAACAAACAGGTAATAAGTTTTTATAAGAGAATACTTATTTTTGTAGCTTGGATATTTCATAAGGCAGCTGGATATACTTCATAGGAATTGATTCAGTAGATATTTACAAACTTTCTGCTAGTTTATTATGAATACAGTCTACATGGAAAGTGCTTTGTTGGGTAGTCTAGTATGCAAAAAAGAAATGACAGTTTATGTTCACTTGTATAATTATATGAATAAATGTATGATTCTAAGAGAAAATTAGAAAATAATTTGAATAATACTGTAATAGGGACTTAAGACAGAAAAGTTCTGAAAGTAATTATCTTCCAGGCTTTAAAAAAGTAGGATTTCAAGAGGTAGAGGAAGAATCAGGCACCAGTGGCTTATGCTTGTAATCCTAGCTTCTCAGGGCGCTGAGATCTGAGAATGACATTTCAAAGCCAGCTAAGTCCAGAGATTCTTAACTCCAATTAGTCATAGAAAAAAAAACAGAAATGGAGCTGTGGCTCAAGTGGTAGAGCATTAGCCTTAAGCAAAAAGAAGCTGAAAGGCCCAGTATTCAAGGACTGACAAAAAAAAAAAAAGGTAAAGACAGGAGTACCTTAGTTGAAAATTAGTTGAAGGCCACCTTGAGCTATGTAACCAAGGTTAATGATGTGACTATAAGGTAGAGAACTTGCCTACCATGCACAAAATCCTGGGTTCAATTTCCAGAATTAAACAAAAATAGCATTGAGTTGAAGTTATGGGATGCTTTTCAGTCTATATGTGAATGAAGAGCAATATAGGCAGAAAAAATAATGGCTTGAGTGGTTTTGGGGAGCATCAAATAGCTGTATGTATGAGGTACAGGTAAAAGATAAAAGAAAAAATACCCCAATACTAGATAAGGTCATCTTATGAAAGCCTAACAAATTTAGACCTGAGAAGTTTATAGACTTCTCAGCCTATTACATGAACAGACTGTACATTTTAGGTTTTATGAGCAAAGAGAATAATCAAAATGTTTTTGGAAAGAGGGTGATAAGAATATGCCAGTGCCGGGCTCTGATGGCTCATACTTGTAATCCTAGCTACTCAAGAGGCTGATATCTGAAGATCACAGTTCATAGCCAGCCTGGGCAGGAATGTCCATGAGATTCTTATCTCCAATTAACCACCAGAAAACCAGAAGTGGTACTGTAGCTCAAGTGGTAGAGCACTTGTCTTGAGCTGAAATGCTCAGGGCCCAGGCCCAAAGTTCAAGCCCCATGACCAACAAGAAAAAGAACATGCCAATTATTTAAACTGTAATTCTAGGGTATCAAACACAGAATTAATAAGAAAAAGGGAATCATGGCAAGGAGATTCAGTAAACTGCTGAAATAATTCAAATGATCGTCAACAAGACCCGGATTTAGAGGAATAGAAAGATGGAGGCAGATAAGAGAGACTTTATGGAGGCAAATTTGCTAGTGCTAGTATTTGGTTTCTGAATAGGGAGGATGAAGGATTAGGAGTAGATGAGGAGTCCTGCATCTTGAGTCCAAGCTTCTAGGAGGATAAGAATATTTTTAAGAGAAGCACAGATAGGAGAGAGGTGAAGTTAAATGGCATAGCTGTCAGAGAAGGAAAAGTAGGATGAATAGAATTTTCCTCTTTCTAAAAAATGAAAGGCAATCTAAAACTGCCACATTTAGAACATGCAAAGATGGAGCCACATTGTTAAAGATGAAATTGGTTTAAAATCCCAAGACCTCATATACATGGGTCGGTTATTAAATTGAATAGCTTTTGTATAGGGCAATTTGGTGGTACCTGTCAAAGTTTTAAACAGCTTTTACCCTGAAGTTCCATGGTAATCTATCTTGTTGTCCTATAATTGATTTTGTAAATGTATGTAAACTTATCTATGCATGTATATGAATGAATTCACAGTTGCCTTTTAGTATGAGTATCCCTCAGATACCACCATGTTCAGCTACTCAGTTCTTTTTTAAAAATATGTTGCAAGATTTGAATATAATCTATGCACATCCTGAATCCTTTTACAGATGACTATCTGTAGATTACTTGCACATATTTGGTATATAAAAGCATGGCTTCGGTATTTGGTAAATGATTAGGTAAATCACATTGCATCGATGCAGTAGAAGGCAATTCGATAGTCAAAATGATATAGGAAACCTGTACATGCTGAGAAAAGAAAGATGTCTACTCCAATTCAACATGGTCATTAAAACAAAAAACCTTTCTAAACAAACTCTGAAAGATGTAGAAAGCATCATGTATATTTCTTTTTTTTCTTTGCATGAATTTATGTGGGAATTTCCTGGAAAATTATATAGGAAATTGTTATAGATTGTTACTCCTGAAAAGTACAATTAAGGAATGTTTGGAGTGGGAATGTAATGAATTCTTCATTATATAAATTTATATAAACCAGTTTTTATTGTATATGCATATTAAGTTTTCTTTTGCAAGTGAACCTTATGAAGTGAACTTTCAGTCATGCTGCATGGCCTTCATTGCTTTCATTGTAGATTACTTTTATAATATTTATATGACACAGGTTCATATAAATCATTTTAATCAAAACTTAATTTTTTTCTGTTCATTTCAGAATAATTATCAAAAGATGCATCAATAGATAATAATATCAATAGATAATAATAATTAGAAAAGTGGTCACCTGAATGAAAAATTTTATTGTGTGATTATCTTTCAGGATGTTGCTGGAGCTCTGTCAGTAGAAGAAATCACTGAACTTCTCAGTCTCCATAAACTCTGCTGTGGCCGTAGTTGGTATATTCAGGGCTGTGATGCTCGAAGTGGTATGGGGCTGTACGAAGGGTTGGACTGGCTCTCACGGCATCTTGTAGCTGCTGGAGTATTAGATGTTGCTTGATTTAAAATGCAGTTGTGGATAAGAGGTATTTTGCACACACTATGTTATCAGTAATTCTGCATTCCAAATATGATAGTTAATTTAGAATGTGTATGTAAAAAAAACAACCGTGGATGGGAAACTAAGTATGCTATTACTTTTTTAAAAGTCTGTGAAAAATTTAAATGTCTGAGCAAATTAGACTGGTTTAACTAGAGATTTTGTTCAGATATATCTTTTTAAAACTACATTTGGTATTTAAGTTTTCAGATTATAATGTGACACATGTATTGGGAGAGAAGAATTCACAGAGAAAGGGTAAATGAAGGTTTGTTTTTTCAGTGAAAAACAAAAAATGAGTATGTAATAGAATCTTTGTGGAGCAAGGGAAATATAGTTTCTTTAATGCCTTCTCACTGAATTTTGGCAGTACTTAGTAGTGGACATGGCTCAGTTGAATTGAAACTGCATTTTAGTTTACCTTTATGTTCAATATAACAGAACACCTTGATGGGTAAGAACCATAAAGCTATAAAAATTAGTATTTTCTCACTTATTGAAACTTTCTCCTAAAGTATTTGTATAAGACAGAAATATTACCTAAGTACACCGGGTTGTTAGATTAATACTAAACTGAATAATAAAGCTGTGAAAGTCATTTTCATATTAACTTATGAAAGACCCATTTCCTGGCCTGAATCTAGCTAGGTCAGCAGTCTATATGCTCCTTCTGCGTGTTTCACCATATTTACTTTTCTTGCTAAAATAATAATGCATTCTTTTTGGAAATGTCTATAGGAAAGTACAGAAAGCTACACAAAGAACCAGGCTCAGTTTACTTATATAAAAGACAAAAAAAAAAAGAGATCTAAATAGAAAACTACTTGTGTCTTAATCTGTTCAGTGAGGAATGCCTTTTACTTATTCTAAATATTTTCTAAAGTAAGTACAAGAACTTTACAATAAAACACAATTCAAGTTGTTTATGACAAGATTGCAGTTATTTAAGAGGAAACTCATGCCTAAAGGAGGAAAGGAAACATTCACAAAGCTTACCTGTTACAGTGTTGTGAATAAAAGTTTTAATAATTTTGTGCTCGTTACTGGTCCTCAGTTCTCATTTTTAAGGGATATTCTTATTATGGAAGCATGATTTAGTTAATTTTTTTAAATGCTCGTTTTGCTTTAGGATGGAGTCTTAAATCTTACTTGTTGAATTATTTTAAGTACAATGACAGGATCCTGTCCAATGACAGGATATTACTTTTAGGAGGTACTGTTTTGGTTCTTTTTTTTTTTCAGATGTACTTTTGTTTTTGTTTTTAAAAAAAAAAAACTATTAGAAAACAAGCATTTAAAAAGCCCATCAGTGTAATGGGTGAATGTAAGTAAAGAAATAATACTATTTTGTCCTTTATTTTTCAAGTAAAAAGTCATGCTATTGCAAGTAGTTTGTGTGTATAAGAAATACTTTGGGATTAAGTTATTTAACATTTGACTGATTTTGAATAACTGTGAAAATAAAGGTGTTGCATTTGCCTGTGAGCCCTTGAACTGTTTTCTCTACTAGTTTACTGAAAAACTGAAGTGAAACACTAACATGTGAACTTTCTTTCCTTGTGAATTATCATTTCATTAATTTTTCTAAACTTTGTAATCTACATTCTTAGCATATAACCTGGCACTACTTAAAAATTGTGCATAGGCCTCAATTATGTATATATCATGTAGTATTTGTGACTTTTCTTAAAGAAATATTTTTGTCAGGCTCCTGTTCCTGTTTGTAGTTGTATTCCTTTATTAATCATTAGTTAAGATTGTGCTTGCTTCCACTGAAAAATGTTAAATTTAAGAATCACAGTTTTAAATATATAAAAATTTGCCCCATCTCTGAATTTCTGTATTGTTTGATTATTACTGTATGGATTATGTAGAACAGGTTTTGTTAAGTGGATAGCCCTGGTTATAATTCAGAAATGCTTTATAACCACCAAAGCCATTATTTATATTTCATATATGAACAGTATGGTCAGAAATAAAATGCTAAATTATAAATAAGTACTATCATTCTAAAAAGTCTGTTCTTGAACCATCTATCTAGTAATGTTGCTGGTAATTAATTTCAAAAGTCATTATTCTGGGATGGGGATTTAACACGGTGGTAACATCCACAAAGCCCTGTATTTGATCCCTAGCATTCCAAAGAAGAAAAAGGCATTATTTGTGCTATGGTTAAGTGAACCAATCAAACAAAATGGGTGAGAATTGAGGTGTAATTTGTTAGATGGAGCGAAATTATTTAGGAATAACTTATTTTGTATTTGCATTGTAGGTCAAATTTATAACTTTTTTAGGGGATGCTAATTTTTGCAATGAACCAAGTAAAATGTTTATTTTTCAAATTTCAAATTTAATCTTGTTTCAAATGAGAACATAACATTTTAAATGATCGCTAAAAATACTTTGAAAACAGTATAGTGAAAATGTAACCTATGCAAGGCCTTCAATTTGATCTTCAGCACCGCTGGTGGAAGAAAAGGAAAATAAACAAAAAAAAAGAAAGTTGAAAGTTTGTGATAGCTCTTAGCTAATACCGCTAAGAGACTTTTTATGTAACATTGGGATAGTTCTCAAGTTACAAAACTACAATAAGAGGAAAGAAGACTGATATACTATTCCCTAACAATAAAGAGGAATAAGGGTTAAGTATGAGATAATGTCTTCATACAATTCAAGTCATCCCTTATAATACATCTTAATTTCAATACTAGACCACTAGGAACTAATCTGACACCAATAGTTCACTTCTGTAATCCTAGCTACTCAGGAGGCTAAGATTTTCAGGATAACGATGCAAAAAAGGAGGGGGGTGCTACAAAGATAAAACCTCTTGTGTCCCTACCTTGGGGTTCATTTCACTTGGCATCAGGTTCTATGGACATATGTACATAGATTTTTGACCTCTTCTGCTTGTCCTAGACTTATACTAGTTATTGCAGATAATGTACTTATAATGTACTATGTGATTTTTTTTGTTTCTTTGTATGTTCTTCCCCCATGGTACAACCCCTGTTGTCACTGTATTTGATTCTGGTGTCCTGCATCTTGTATATACATTTTTCTAATTTGGGGAGGGGAAGGGAAATAACAAAATGCTGAAATAAGGATACAGGATGACCCATTATAACAATGAGATGTACAAGACAGTATGTTGAAAATGAACTTTACAACTTTAGGGGGGAGGGGAGGAAGGAGTTGGGGAGGTGGGGAGGAAAAGGATGGTAGGGGAAATATAACAGAGAGTGTAACAATGTTTGATAGGAAATGGACTCATTACCTTGCTCATGTAACTGTAACCCCTTTGTATAGTATCTTTACAATAAAAAATATATATAACAAAGGTG
>NW_012267244.1:12161501-12171233 GCF_000151885.1 Dipodomys ordii | reverse complement strand
TTCAGCTCAAGGCTAGTGCTCTACCACTTGAGCCACACCACCACTTCCAGTTTTCTGGTGCTTTATTGAAGATAAGAGTTTCAAGGATTTTCCTGTCTGGGCTGCTTTGAACCATGATCCTCAGATCTCAGCCTCCTGAGTAGCTAGGCGTACAGGGTGTAAACCACTGGCACATGGATAAATATTTTTTTTTCTGGAATTACTAGGACTTGAACTTAGAGCCATCTGCTTTCTAGCTGGGCACTCCACCACTGACCCAGGCTTCCAGACCCTTTTTTGTGCTGGTTGCATTTGGTTGATGAATTTGAGGAAAGTATACTGATTGGTGAAAAGTGTATGTGTGTGGGGGAAGGGTAGTATTTGTGGTAGCTACTACTTCCTGTTAAGGCTCCTCTCTGCTTCGTGTCTGCCATGATATGTGCTGTTCTGCTATGCTTTTCCCACCATGATGATCTGAAATTTCTGACTTGCACAGACTAAGTCTTCCTTTTTATGTCAGGCATCTGTCACACCAAGAGGAAAGTCTATAACAGGTACTTGACAGGGTAAAATATGGCATCTCTGACTTCAGTTCATATCTGTCTTTGCTTGGAGCAGTTACCCTATAGCCACCTTGAATTCTAGGAATGGCAGGACTGATGGATGGACATCTGTGATGAGAGTAAAGCTATCCTCTAGATAAGCTTCTTGCCTGGAACTCTAGGCTGATCATTAAACCCTAATCTACAAGGAGTAAACTGACACCCAGAGAGCCGATCTTGAGTTATTTCATACTACTACAAGTACAGACTTGGGATTTTTGAAGTTGCAAACACTCAGGATCTGCTGTGAATAGAACGTGACTGAGGAGACACTGTTGACCACAGGAAGTATCTAAAACACTTCCTTAAACTAAGCAATTGTTCCCACACAGAATCCTCTAAAAGAGGCAAAAATATGTTTACAACTTGAGAGAAAATGTGTCACATACACATGTATTATATATACAAGCATACATATACATATATATTGTTATGTACACACATGCTTATACAGGTAACATACATATTCAAGCATACTAGAAGTCACTGACAGCTTCCATCAGTGGGAGCTTGGTAAGGCCGTGCAGCTCACCTCATGGAGGCCATGAAGCAGAGAGCTAGAACATTTCCACAACAGGTCTTTCATTTGGCCCTCAGCATAGGAATGCCACCACCCACATTCAAGAGGGAGGGGCTCCCCCACCTTCAGCTAGTCCTCTTTGCAAACATCTCACAGACACACCCAAAGATTTTTAGAAATCTGGAGACTATCCAGCCAAGTTAACAACTGAGGTGACAATCAGGACTGACCATCACAAACATGGTCCCAACATCACTTCTTCCTGAGTTGAGTCCTCCCTAGGTCAATCATTGAAAAGAAAAAAGGCTAGGTTTCCAAACCAGCAAACTACAACTAAAATTGATTTATATATATATATATATACTATATGTATATATATAACTTATCTACTCATGAGTTAAATTAACAAGGCATCATATGCATATTTTAGAATGAAGAATATTTAATTAATAGATCCACAGTTGTATTCATTTGGAGAAAAACACTCCATTAAAGTTGGCAAAATAAGAAATTACTGACATACCTACTTCATTATTCATTCATTTATTCTTTTTCCTTTTTTTGTTCTAGGGCTTGAACTCCAAGCCTTGCCTTGACATGGCTTGCTTACTCTACTAACAGTCTCACTTAAACCATACCTGCACCCTAGCTAACTATTGGCTAATTATTTTGGAGATGGAGTCTCACAGACTTTTTTGCCTAGGCTGGATTTGGGAGCCATTGGCAACTGGCATCTGTCTCTTAAATAAGTAAGATAAATAATAAAATAAACCTGAGTAATTTTAACAGATTACTTATTTACAGGCTTTTCTTTTTCTGTCACCAACAAAAACCACAGAAAATGTAGACCCCAAATTTTCTCTGTGATCCTTCTACCTCGCATTCCAAATGCTGAAATTACAAGTATGCATCACCACACTCAGCAATAGTAATAGTCTTAATTGTGCTTGCACTGAATTAAATTGTGCTTGCACTGAACTAGAAATCTATGAAATTTATATATGCATACATATATACATATGTTTATACACCCACACCCACACACACCAGAAGGCAGGTTTCTGTAGGAGAGGAGGGAAAAAAAGAAAGAGGACACAGGGAATGAGGCTAAGGCCCTGAACCAATGTTTGGGAACACAAGAATAGGGCTGAGTTGGCCCAGAAAATGGTAAGGAGTCATGGTGATTATCTAGTATGGAATTTCTTAGGCTTTAAAGATATTCAGATGTCAGGGATGGAGATCAATGGTAGAGTACTTGCCTAGAACTGGGGGTCGTAGATTCGATTCTTAACAGCCCCGTTTTCACCCTCTCAAAGAAAAGTGTTTTGTTTTTTTTTTACACTTCTTGGAGGTAATATGAGATCCCAGAGGTAATAGGAGATTCCCAAACCAATAGCTCCTGTCATTGCAGTCAGCTCTCACGGCCGCCACCTCTGTTTCTCAGTAGCAAAGTATTTATTTGGTCAGCCTGTCCCCTGCTGGACACTTGGAATATGACATGAAGGCCTTCAAAGCTCTCCAAAATTTCATTCATTGGATCTAATGAGTCAAAAGGTCTAAGCTGCTGTTTCAGAGACTGGGGGATAAATGACATAAGATGTTCTGATTCCCCTCATATTCTCTATTTTTGCTTAAATATTTAGGTTGCCTTTTCAAATCATACATGGAAGAAAATATTTTTAAGTTCTTTAAGATCCCTAAGAAACAGCAAAAGCATAATTGTCAAGGACTAGGACCCCTAAAGCTTTCCTTGAACTACTTTGCCCATCAATTGGACATAGTTGATAGAACCAAAAATAGCCAATTTGGGTTATCCCTATTTATTTCCCTGGGGATTTGTAATCAAACCTGAAAGAAGCATCAGTAGAGGCTGGTAACCCAAATGAAGGTCATATGAACTCAGAAAAAGGAAAAATTAAACAATGCAGATGTCTCATAGAGAAAAGCAGCAAGGACAAATGTTCTGTTTTGGATCTTAGTTTCTCCTTAAACACTTCTAATGGTTATGCCAATTTGTTTTATTGAAGTTAGACATTTTCACCGCTTAAAAATATATCGGGTGACATCCAAAAATAAATGTACTCATTGCCTGACTTATATAACTGTAACCTGTCTGTACATTCCCTTTATAATTAAAAAAAACTTTAAAAGTATGTGCAAGTGTCCATTAGTTTGGGGGGCAGTTGATTCCAGTACTGCCTGTGGACACCAAAATGAGAGGAAGCTCAATTCCCTTCTGTATGTACCTAGCCTTCCCATATCCCAAACAAAGGAAACCATCTCTGCATTACTTAAAATACTTTATACCTGCACCAAGCTCTGCAAACATTTCTTATGTCATTTAGGGTACGGTAATGTAACAAATCTGTACCTGCTTAATATGGGCATAATTTGTGTGTTTATTTCATTTTTTTACCATCTAACATATTTAAGCAACCTAATGAATAGATATCACCCTAGAGCAATTCCTTATAGATGAAGAGCCCCTTATTTTTAGAAATTAATGAGCATGTTGTATGGAAAGTATTGTCTGCCTTTTTAACCGCTTTTGTTTTAACTAAGAAGATTCTGAAATGTGAGCTTTAGTCTTTTTCTCTCACTTTGCATTCATACACCCACTCAGAGAATTATGTGGCTGTTGCCTGTGTATTTTTTCTTTTTGTACTTCAAATGCTAAGTTTGACTTAAGTACATATCTTACAGTTTTTGTCTGTCTCAGAAAGCATCATCTGTCTTGTCTCAGTAATGGCTGAGAAGTTTATCAGAGTTGTCACAGTGTAAGTACTCTCAGGGAAGTTCTGTCGGCTTCCCTCTTTTAAGTTATTCAAGATGACATTTATATATATATATATATATATATATAATCAGTTGTGGGGCTTGAACTCTGGGCTTGGGCACTGTCCTTGCGCTCTTCAGCTCAAGGTGAGCACTCTGCTGCTTGAGCCACAGTGCCCTGGTTTTCTAGTGGTTTATTGGAGATAATAGTCTCACAGACTTTCCTGCCTGGGCTGGCTTTAAACCACGATCCTCAGAAATCAGCCTCCTGAGTAGCTAGGATTACAGGTGTGAGCCAAAAGCACCTGGCAACATTTATACTTTTAAGTAGGTCTCCTATGCTTTGTGAGAAGCGGCAAAAATTTAAAATGCAGCCTCAGTAAAGGATATTTTGATTATGCAAATATTATATACTGTAATGAATAATAGCAGGAGGAGATCTATGAAAAAGGAGACAATGTCTTCTGTGAATTAACTACTGGAACCTGGAAGGAGAAACATTACTGTCTAATGGCTTATCTTTTATTTTAGCTCCTGTTAGGCTATTCGGAGGTTCCATGATTCTTTTTATCATGGTTCCCAGCCAATGCATTCCCTATTCGGCAAAGCCTAGAAGCAGAATACTGGGGTATGGGAGGGAGTGTGGTCAGGAATTCTGCTGTATCTCAATTGAGAGCACAAAAGGTTCCAAGATATTACATCAAATTGAAGAGTTCCTGCATGGTAAAGGAAATAGCTAGCAAGATAAATAGAAAGCCCACAGAATGGGAGGAGATCTTTACTAGCTATGCATCAGGCAAGGGCCTCATATCTAAAATATACTTGAGAGCTAAAAAAAAATTAAGTCCCCCAAAACAAATCCTTAAAGAAATAACAACCGAAGGCCGGGCGCTGGTGGCTCACGCCTGTAATCCTAGCTACTCAGGAGGCTGAGATTTGAGGATCATGGTTCAAAGCCAGCCCGGGCAGGAGAGACTGTGAGACTCCTATCTCCAATAAACCACTAGAAAACCGGAAGTGGCGCTGTAGCTCAAGTGGTAGAGCGCTAGCCTTGAGCTGAAGAACTGAGGGACAGCGCCCAGGCCCAGAGTTCAAGCCCCACCGCCGACAAAAAAAAAAAAAAAGAAATAACAACCCCATTAATAAATGGGCTAAAGACTTAAAGAGAGACTTCTCAGAAGAAGAACTAAGAATGGCTGTAGACACATGAAGAAACGTTCAACATTTCTGGCCATAAAAGAAATGCAAATCAAAACATTGAGATTCTACCTCACAACACCTCACTTTACTGAGAAGCAGGAGGAATGAAGGAATGCAATGTAAAACAAACATTGACCATAAGAAAATGATATATTGATATTTGTCCACGTAGTTTGCTTTGACGACAACAAAATGAAAAACAAGACTTATGCAGACCATTAGTTCATGAGACAAATATACACTAGAGGTTCGTTAAACCCATAGGTAGGCCAACTCTCAAGCTTCATGGCGGTTAGGAGTGAGTGATGTATGGCCAGTAGAGTGGAAGTAGGAGTGATATGATCCATTTGAGATGTGATGCATAGACTTGTATATTAATTATGTTCCACCTTCTGGCTCTCTTTCAGTGATCTTGAAAAATGTCTATTGAACATGGTAAAGCTACAAGGTGGCAGAAAATTGGGTCCTAGGAGGTGGAAGAGCTGCTTATCAATCAGGAGCAACTTTTCTTTAAAAAAAATACGCTAAGAGTATATTTTAGTCTTCTAGCCTAACAAACTGTTCCAATCTTAGTGGATTAAAACAGTCTGTAATCTGTATCAACACTGATGACAGCTCAGCTGGGTAGTAAGTCACTAAAAGCGACTCATGGTAACAGCCAGATGTATGCATCTTCTTTCTTTTTTATTTTTTCTTTTCTCCTATACGGGGGAACAAATCCAGAGCACATTTCCTAGGCCAGGGCTCTTACTCCTGAGTTATGCATCAGCATCTCTGTCTCTATATCTCTCTCTCCTTCTTTCTTGTGTGGTTCAGTATAACCATGAGAGTTAAAATTACGGAGCCACACCCATCACCTTTTCTTGAAATTTTGTTAGTAGAAAGGATCTTACTAACTTTTCCAGCTAACCTCAAATTGCCCATGCTCCACATAAGGTTCATTACACCATCTTTAAATTCTTACATATTTGCTACTTACTTTATTAAGTCCTGGGAAACACAATTCATATCCCCATGCTCCTTCCTAGTTATTAGAGACCAAAAAAGAATCTACAATCAGAATAGAATCTGGAGGTTTTCATTTTTACCAACATCTTTTTTTAGGAACTTCATTTCTCATTGGCTCTTCACATTTCTTAAATCACTACCATTGATAAAAATAAAAATACAAAAAAAACCCTCTATGTTCATTCAGTGTTCTTTTCTTAGCATTCTGAGCACCAGTTCTGACACATAAGTTTTCTGACAGGTCAGCTTTCTCCCTAGCCTTACCATGCTACAAGTATGACTAGAATTTCTTGTCTTGGGGAGACAAGCAGGGAGAGGGATGTTGCAAGCCAAAGTAATGGATGCACATGTGGGTGTGCACCCCCCACCTCCCCACACAGCTCCTTTGGCTGTTGGGGTATTTATGGAGAAAAGGTAGAAGGTCTGGCTTCAATATGTAAGGATAGATATTTTGTCTTTGCTCTAATCACACCTGGTGTTACTTTCTGAGTTTCCAAGTAGAAATGCACCCTCCCATAAAACAGATCCTTATCCTTGAGATAAAAAGGTGCCTTGCTAACTGCATTGTTGGGGAGATAGATTAAGTTTAGGGAAGTTTAGGAAGGCATACATCCTGTCAGACAAGTGTTCATTCTTGGGGTGAGGACTGCATCCCTCAGGAAGTGACGTATTCTGTTGTCTCTCTTTAAAGCAAAGATGCCACTTTTATGTTTATAAACACCATATTTCTGAGTTGCCTTTACCAGACCTCTATTTCCTTAAGTTATCCTGTTTCATTTCCCCTAAAATGACTTTGTTACCTTAATCTTAAGGGAAGTAGATGGACACACTTTAAGCTTGAGTCTTTGAATCCCTGGCAACCATTTGTAGGCCTCATTTTTCCCTGCCTCATTTTTCCCTGCCTCATTTTTCAATCAAATGTATTAGATAAACACATGAGGGCACAGTAATTTGTGCTGCAGGTTGTAGAACCTAGTCAAATGTCAAAATACAATAGCAAAAATTAGAAAAATGTCTTTGGAATTTGCAAAAAAAATCGGTATGTGTACTCAGAAGCTAACACACCAATAATTCTAGCTGAGATTGGTGGGTTAAGTGTGGGAGGATCAAGGTTGGAAGCCTTTCTGGGGGGAAGGAAAAGTTTGGAACTATACATCTCAACAGAAAGGAATAAACAAGGTGGTACATACCCACATGCCACCTTCTATGAAAAATATAAATAAGAAGATTTTGTTTTGTGGCTTGGGCCAAAAAGTGAGAACCTTAAAAATAGCTAAAACAGCCAGGTGTTAACACCTATAATCCTAAGATCTGAGAGGCTAAGATCTGAGAAAAAAGCCAGCCCAGGCAGAAAATTCCCCATGAGACTCTTATCTCCAATATTCAATAGAAACCAGAAGTAGTGCTGTGGCTCAAGTGGTAGAGTGCTAGCCTTGAGCACAAAGAGGCTCAGGGACAGAGCCCAGGCCCAGAGTTCAAGCCTCAGGACTGACAAAAAAAAACAGGCCTGATTACCTCATCTGAAATTAGTAAAAAGTAAAAAAGGGCTAGAGGCATAGAGCAAGCAGCTCAGCACCTGCCTAGGAAGCCCCAAAACCAAAAATACCTTACAAAGTTGTTTCACTAAGAAAGCTTATGTCATTAAAATAGGGGAAAGACCACAATAAACTATGGCTGAAAGTTTCTAAAAGCATACAGTTATTCTAAAAAGAATGTTATTCCTGACATAAAAGGCTAAATCTCCATCATTTCAGTACTTGTCATAGTGTGAAAAGCAACATCCCATGAGTTCATTTATTTGGACAGAGCAATGGACATCAAGAGCAACAACACGATCATCAATACACACAGTTCCAATTAAGACACACCTTGAATTTTAGCTTAGGTAATCAGGACTGTTTTTTTTTCTTTTTTGTTGGGCTTGAACTCTGGGCCGGGCACTGTCCCTGAGCTCTTCAGCTCAAGGCTAGCATTCTACCACTTGAGGCATGGCACCACTTCTGGCTTTTTCTGCTTATGTGGTGCTGAGGAATCAAACCCAGGGCCTCATGCATTAAAGGCAAGCACTCTACCACTGAGCCACCTTCCCAGCCTCAAATTGAGCCTGTTTTAAACTGACTAATTGAATGATACAATAGGAAACTTTTTTTTTTTGTCAGTCATGGGGCTTGAACTCTGGGCCTGGGAGCTGTCCCTCGGCTCTTCAGCTTTTTTCTGAGTAGTTTATTGGAGATAAGAGCCTCACAGACTTTCCTGCCCCAGCTGGCTTTGAACCATGATCCTCAGATCTCAGCCTCCTGAGTATCTAGGATTATAGGAGTGAGCCACTGGCTCCTGGCTCTTTTTTCAGTCCCTATTTAAGCAAAAAATTTACATGTGAATTTGATTTTTTTTAATTGTTTTAGGCTAGGCACCAATGGCTCATGCCTATAATTCTAGCTACTCAGGAGGCTGCGAGCTGAGGATCACGGTTCAAAGCCAGCCCAAGCAGGAAAGTCCATAAGTCTCTTATCTCCAATAAACCACCAGAAAATCGGGAAGTGGTACTATGGCTTAAGTGGTAGAGTGCTCACTTTGAACTGAAGAGCTAAGGGACAGCACCCAGAGGCCCCGGAATTCAAGCCCCATGACTTACCAAAAAAAAAAAAAAAGTCCCCAAACAACTTGCAATTTCAAAATGGCTTCATTGTGGAGATAAAGATATGACAGGAAATACAGACAACAATGACCAGGAATGTGCACCTTGGAAAGGAGATGATGGTGTGGGCCTGGCATCCAGGACTCATTCCATTTCAATAGTGAAGGCATCCATGTGTCCATGAGGAATCTGATGGAGACACGGCAACAAACTGAAGAGAAATTAAAATGATTTTGAAACAAGTAAAAGATCTACAGAAAAAAGAAAAATATACATAATATTTGATATTAGATGTTACCTACATTTGTGCAGCAAAATACAAAATTATAAAGGAGAAGTGGGAAAAAAGTGTGCAGCTGGAGAATGAAGTAACAGTTCATATGCAAAAGCAGAAGTAGGAAGAAAGGTGGGATGAGAGACTCTGCTCTTTGTGGATAAGGGCATGCTAAATCCTAATGGACTGAGAGACTGGCTCACACATGTTCATAGGATCCCTCATGTCCTCACTTCAGTCCATTGTTTCTAACACCATGCAAGTTCCACAATGGGGGCTCTCTTCACCTCCTATTTAAAAAACATCTTTCAAATAGAATACAAGGGCAAGCTGAACACATCCACAAGAGAGGAATGCCATCAGTGCTCCTACATTGCCAGTTGTGGACTGCAACCTTCTCCAACTTCTGTGAACCTCGTTGGGGTGGAGAGCAAGGGGGAGTATTAAGAAATGGTGGCCAGTCACTGTGGGGACAAATACACCATAGCACTGAACACTACCCTTCACCTTGCTGTTCTCTACCCCTTTTTCATGTTACCAGCAACAACTCCATGATCCCCATTATCTTTAAAGATCATGAAGACCAAGAGAATACAACCCTTGCAAAGCACTGGGTGTGGATGGAAATGTGCCTTAGTAGTAGAGTGCTTGCCTAGCATGCATGAAGCCCTGGCTTCTTCAGTACCATATCAACAGAAAAAGGCAGAAGTGGTGCTGTGAGGAGGAAGAGGAGGAG
>NW_012267244.1:12152368-12160926 GCF_000151885.1 Dipodomys ordii | reverse complement strand
AGGAGGAGGAGGATGGGTGCTCTAATGCCTTTGGAACTATGGAATGGACAAGGGATGGGAGACTGACAACAAATTCTCATTCATTCCCTCAAGGCTGGAACTTCACTCACTTGGAGGAGCTGTCTGTTCCTTTTCAAAAACCTTATTCCTAAATCTTAAATACTACCACTTGGGACATACCAGCACAACCAAGATGCTTTCCTGGTAATCTGCTCAGAAACCTCATTATGTTATATTTATTGTTTATACTACTATGTGGGAATTGTTGAAGGAAAAGTTTGTCTGGTCTTGCTCATTTTTTAGCTCTCAGCTCTCATACAATGCTCATTTGTCATAGGTATACTGAATGACAACCAACGGTTCAAGCAATCACTCGTACATAATTAAATGCTTACATATTCTCACAGCTCTCAAAGTGGCCCACACTCTATTTTTTTGACTTGGAATCTAACTATGTTGTCCAGATTAGCTTCCAAATTATAATACTCTTGTCTCTATGGTCCTGAGTAGGTGGGATTAACAGCTATTGACTACTACACTTTTGTTTAAACTGATTACATATTAACTTCAGGAATCCCAGCAGCAATCTCACTTTCCAGGGCAGAAACTTGCTTAAGAGCACATAAGCTGGACACCAATGGCTCAGGCCTGTAATCCTAGCTATTCAGGAGGCTGAGATCTGAGGATCACGGTTCAAAGCCAGCCTGGGCAGGAAAGTCTGTGAGACCCTTATCTCCAATTAACCACCAGAAAACCAGAAGTGGCACTGCAGCTCAAGTGGTAGAGCGCTAGCCTTGAGCTGAAGAGCTCAGTGACAGTGCCCAGGCCAAGACCAAAAAAAATGGAGCACATAAGTAATGTTAGGACTGCTTGGCACAAAGCTCATAGAGGGAATAAAACATATAGAGGAAGAATGCTGTGGATTCCATTGCTGGTGGCTCTTCATCTTTGTAGTCCCTGAGTATCACTTCCAACAATCTAGACATTGAAATAAAACCCAGAGCAATAAGCTAAGACCTCTAGAAGTAGAACACAGGCCAAACTTTCTTGATGCTTCCCTGGTAATTCCAGATGCAGCCTGATTCTCAAACTGGACCATACTTCTCAGAAAAAAAAAAAAACTGCAGTGTTCTGCTTGTGAGTCCCTGAATGTATCATCCAGGGCTTTATTCTGCTTGCAAAGACCAAAGACAAACTTCCTCAGATCCTAACCACTGCCTGCCTCTCCAGGCCATACCGAGGACAAGGTAACAACATAAAATGAGAAGCCACATTCTAATCATTTCTAATCTAGTATGTGGCTTTGGTAGATCAGATCTTTATTTGACACTACCACTTGAGTCACAGCTCTCCAGTTCAGGATTTTGCTGGCTCACTAGAGATGGTGTTGGGGGGGGGGGGTTCTCATGGAATTTTCTGTCTAGGCTGCCTTAGAACTATAATCCTCTAAATCTTAGTTTCTTGAGTAGCTAGGATTATAAACTGTTCCATAGGTACCTGGACACAGCTGCATTTAGGTTGGGCTAAAATGACACTGGAGGCAAAGGCAGCATGGAAACTATAAAGCACTGTCTACATTCACAGCTAAAGAGGACTGTCAACACTCACAGCTCCCAACAGGATGAGGCCTTTGCATGATAATCAAATCACCCCATGGGAGCCAGTATAACTATCTTTCTCAAAATAAGTTTTAAGCTTTTCATGAAGTAGAAAAGAAAACGAGACATGTGAAAGGAATTTCCAGAGCCTGGGTAGCAGTGCACAATGGCATATCCCAACATTACAGAAGCTGATGCAGAAGAATCAGCCTTGGTTAATTTGGTTAACATAGAACATGCTCTCAAAAAAAACTAAAACAGAAAAATGCAACAACAAGAAAATCAAGTCCAATAGTAGTTCCACAAAGAAAAGAAACAAAAGGCACCCCCTTCTATTGGCAGGAGCGGGGCATAGCTCTCAGAAATACATTGTGAACTGAGCAAGAGGAAGACCTTGAGATCCATCCCCATTCAGAAAGGGAAACAGAGAGAGGAGACAACAAACAACACTGAACACCTGTTTGTCAGCACTTCTTGGGAGACCTGCTGAAACTCCAGGCAGTCCTTTACTGGTTAGGGTTATGCACCACTGAATTACATCAAGAACTCAGATGAAAACACTGTCTCCCGAGTAAATACACAGACTGCTATTGTCTAAGCATTACAGTATAACTATTATTTACATCAGATTGAAACTATATTAGGTAATACAAGGAATCTAGCAATGAGTGCACAGTAAAATGTGTGTTCGTAGATGAAAATATCATGTCATTTTATTAATACATGAGTGTTTATAGGATTAGGCATTGTTGAGGCTCAGGGGAGCAAGCCCTTTTATATAGAGGGATGGCAGAGTTAATGTGTTAATTTTCTTTTTTTTGCAATTTGAACTCAGAACTTACACTTCCTCAATAGAAACTCTTACAACAGAGCCATAATTCTAGCCCAGATGATTTTGGGGGAGCAATGAAGGGGGCAGGGGGTAGACATGGAGTTTGAACTCAGGACTGGGGCTGCCTTTTACTTAAGGTCTAACCCTGATTTTTCCTGAGTGCATTCCATTTATGTGAGGCTTAGGCTTCCTTATGTGCTTATTGTTTTTCTTTGTAACCACTTTTTGTTGCAAGGGGCTCATGTGGTCATTCAGTCACAGTCTCACCGGAGCTAGTCTTAGAGGTGTAAGCCACAGGTGATCAGAGAATTAATGAACTTTATTTCATGCTAATAAAGCATTAGCACTATGAAACTCAATACCATTCTGCAGGAACATAAAAATTATCAAAGAAATAAACCATAAAGATATGAGATTATGAACATCAATTATGTGTTACTGAGAATCATTTATATATAAAAATAATTGTTACATTTTCTCTATTCACATTTACAAACACTGACCTGGAAAGGACCTTGAAGATCTCTTGTTCAATGTGTTCCTGGAAACAAAGCACTTTTGTGAGAATTCTATGCATGCATTAAATTCTCTTAAATTAGAGAATCATGTATGATAATCAAAAGACACTTACAGTTGGGTGCTAGTGTCTCACTAGCTTGTAATCCTAGCTACTCAGGAGGCTGAGATCTAAGGATTGTAGGTTGAAGCCAGACCATGCAGGAAAGTCCATGAGACTATTATCTCCAATTATCACCCCCAAACTGGAAGTGGAGCTACCACTCCAAGTGGCAGAGCACTAGCCTTGAGAAAAAAAAGATTAAGGGACAGTGCCCAGGCCTTAAGTTCAAGCCCTGCCAAAAGAAAAGAAAAAAGATAGATACAATTTCTGAAATAAGCTGTTCACAATAAGATTGGAAATTCTTAAATTCTAAAAGAATAAAATAGTTCTTATATGGATGTAATTGAGACTTCCAAGGATAGATTTTAAAATAAGTACATGTGACATACCTAGATTACCAAACTTGAAAGATGTACGCCCTCAGCTAACTGGGATTGAAGAATATTTGAGAAATTGAGGATAGGTAGAAGCAGTTACACATACTAGAAAAGACTGGAGAAAATAAAACAATGCAGGTAGCAAATAGCATTGGTTCTGAGTGTTCAGTATTGTCAAACCATTGTGTATACTTCTCTTCATTTATATATGCATATGTTTGAAAATCTGTATGCAGACATTCCAAATATATTTACATTGCATACTTGCATGGTGGACATGTATTGTTGCACTACTTATTGTGGTGAACTCCAGCAATAAGCGGAGGACAGTTCAATTGCACAGGCAAACATAAATAACAACCATCTTGCCTAACAACTCTGGAGACAGTATCAACAAGTTTGGTCATTGCACTTATGAGGGAGGTGATGACTATTGAAATAGGAGAGGGGGACACCATCATCTCCAAAAGATGATGAAAAGGGCCAGGTGCCGGATAACCAGACATGGGTATAGTCATCAGGATCTGGAAGCAAAGGGCAGAGCATGTAACCCTTGGCTTGTACACTGGACTTAATGGAGCCCTATATAAAAACACCTTTAACTGGATCCTGCCCTTTCTTGGAGGTTTAGTTGACTGGCCTGGTGAGGGGCCCACACACTTGTTCTCTTTGAATAGCTCCAAACAACTCCAGTGTGCAGCCAGGTTGGAGAACTGCTGCTTTGAAATAGGTATTAATAAAGCCCCTAATAATTTGTTTTTAAATTTTTTTTGTAAACATGATGGACAGGAGCTGTGTCACATGTGAACATAAAATGTGTAAGTTCCAGCTACAAGGCCAATAGGAGAAAATATGGCTCTGGATGGGAAGGACTCATCACTGATAAGATTCAAAAGCCTAAAACTGCAAACTGAGATGGACAAGAACATAAATGACAGTCTGAGAGAAGATATACGTGATATCTAAAGCTGGTAATGGACTAACTGAACTTGTATACAAAACTGAAAATGACATGCAATAAATGGACAAAAAAAGCCAGAAGTGCAGGTATTTCAAGGAGTAGAGCACTAGCCTTGAGTGAAGAGCTAAAGGACAGCACCCAGGCACCGAGTTCAAGCCTTAGCACTAGGACACAGACACACATAAGTGGGCAAAAAGATATGGATAGACAATTTTTTGAAGGGAAAGTCACCCTTTCAACATATTTCAACAAAAGTATGAAAACCTGTATAAATCAAAAAGCCTTAAACAGCAATGAAAAGAAAATGTCATTACATTCACAAGAGCCCAAAGAACAATATATATGTGGGAAACATATTTCAAAATAAAATCAACTCTGGGTGTTAAATGGTATGCTTCTCTTGGGCAGGAATCCTGCCTAAGGTACTAATTACCTCTTGGTTCTGAAAACTAGGTGTGGCAAAAACTGCTATTTACCCCCCTTAACACGCAGAATCTGTAGAAAACTCTAGTTGTCTCACCATAGAGTGTCTCACCATAGAATGACAGCAGGTCAAAAGATAACTGCTGTGGAAAAGATCAATTTGCTATCAAAGAGCCCCAGAGAGGAGACACAATGCTACACATTAGAAAATACATGTCACCACATCACCACATACATATGGAAAAGCACCAACATCCTTAGGAGGCAGATAGAGTGAGAGGAATTGTGGCAAAAGATCTCTTTTTGGTTTCTGTAGAATGGTCCAGGCAAGCAGACTCAGGATCAATTTGGATAATTTCAGGCAGCTTTAAGATATAAGGGTCATTTAGCACTTAGCTTTGGGGTGATGAGGCAGGAGAATATTGCTTAGAGTGTAAACAGCCTGGTAAAGGAGGGAGAGGAGAGGCTCCCAGTTGGATAGTTTGCATGTGAAAAGTATGCTGTGTAGTGAATTATTTGCTATGACCAGAATGATCAAACCCTTGAAGAGGCAGCCCTTCCCTAGTCAGAGGCCTTATCTGTCAGAGCATTATGAGTATGGAAAGTAAGAAAATATAGTTAATAGAGTAATAAAAATAGCACCAAGGGCCCATGACTGTAATCCTGGCTATGCAGGAGACTGAAACACTGAAGATCTCTGTTCCAAATGAGTAGCAAAATGTCATTTTGAATCAACTAGCAATATGTCACACTGGAGGTGTGGCTCAAGTGGTAAAGAAATGGTGAGTGAAGAAATGGTAGAGTGAAGAAATGGTTAATAAAGAATATCTCTGAATTAGGACACTAAACAAGAGTTCTAATGTTGAACTGTGTTCAGCAATTATTTACCTCTGCCTGTTGTAACAGGCACTGAGCTGGGCCCCAAGGGATGGGAATCAGGGTGACAGGACTGATCTCTTGGAATCTCAGGCTCAGCATTCTAAGCTAGGACCTTCCTAGCTTAGAAGGAAGTGTGTGGGGAAAACTCATCATAGGCTTAAAGACAGGTGAACAAATGCTAGGATTCATGAAGTCTAAAGATCAAATGCTAGGATTCATGAAGTCTAAAGATCAAATCAACACACCCAACTAGAGTTATTTTTCTCTCTGGTCCAGAAAGTGCTTTTAGTTTCCTAAAAAGAAATGTAGGCTTTAATGAACCTAGTCTCTTTTTCAGAGGGTTTTAGGGTGTATGGTATAGAGAGCTAAGCTTATGGAATCAATAGATCAAGAAAATAGTATCAAAACACTAAATTTTAGTCCTGATTTACTATTTATTTGTATAATTATGGGAAAAGTATTTCTGGGAGACGTATGTGTGTGTGTGTGTGTGTGGTGTGTGTGTGTGTAGAAAGCAATCTTTTCTGTCAAATGAAAATGTCTCCATTCTGTATTGATATTTCCTGGTACTGATGTTTCCTAGATTTACCTTTTTATTTCAATTGAAACTCTCATCTGCATCTGTGTTGCTTGTAACCAGCCAGTCTTTCAAAGGTATGTATTCTGATCAGTAGAGTCGAAGATATAGATTGTGTGCTTTCCACTGACTTTACCAACCTCCTCCAACTAACCATCAGATGTTTCATTCCCAGCCAGCTGTGAGAAGAGTGTGTACCTTTGTTTCCAAAAGGACAGCTCCTTTACCGAGAGACCTTTCTGTTGACTGTTAGAGAGTACTTTCTAACTTCTTTGTATTGCCCCATCACCTTGGTGACCATTGTAAATAAACTGTGAGCCTGACTCCTTACCAACAAAGAGAAGGGTCAACATTCCCCTTTGGGACCACCTGGTCCAGTGTGCCTACCTAGCTCTGGGTAGAATGGCAAACCATCCTTCGGTGAAGAAGTAAAATGCCCTGATCACTCTTGTCCATATTGGGTGTCATTTCATTGTCCAGTACTGGAGGGTTTTGAGTTTCCAACACGTGAAAAACAAGGCGCTAGGAACTGCACTTGATCTCAGAAGCTCACTCTTTCTTGTCTTTCCCTCCTTCGGTTCTTCCTGCCTCTTTGCCAGTCCTGGGCTTGAACTCTGGGCCTGGGCACTGTCCTCAAACTTTTTTGCCCAAGGCTAGTAGTGATCTATCATTTGAACCAGAGCTCTGAAATAACCCACAGGGCCGCATAATCAGTGGGGGCCCAATAGTCAGTGCGGCCCCGTGGCCGGCCTGCTTGGGAGGGCGGGGCATCAAGAGGAGAGCCTCACCCCTCCACAGACCAGGCCACCGGACAGAGCAGGGCTTTGAGAGGCTGACGTCACAGCCTCACCGGGCGCCCCAGGCCGCAGAAAGGGGGCGGGGCATGCCACTGGAGGGGTGGGGCGTTGAGTCCCACATGGTGAGCTGCTGATTGGGATTGGAGAGGGGGCACCTTGGGGGAGGAGCTTGAATGGTGGTTTGAAACCGTTAGTGAGGGAGGGACCTAGACTATCTGGGTATATATAGGCTGCGTGCATGCTCCTATGCCTGGGGGGAGTAGGAGAAAAAAAACCAGTGGCCTGAGGAGAGGTTAAAGGGAGTAGGGGAAAAACCAGAGGCCGGAGGAGCGGTTAGGGGAGTTAGGGGGAGCAGGAGAAAAACTGGGGTCCTGAGGCGAGGGTAGTCTGGAGGAGACCAGGGGTCCTGAGGAGAGGGGAGTCCGGAGGAGACCGGGGGTCCTGAGGAGAGGGGAGGTTAGTGCGGAGTTAGTGACTGTGGGGGAGGAGTTGGAGTGGAGGAGAAGGCAGGAGAGGAAAGCCTCCGGGGCAGGGCAGGCCTGTGAGTGCAGGGCACGCCTGGGAGGCCTTTCCGCCTTCCTCTGGAGAGGCCTGCGGAGAGGCGCCTCCGGGGCAGGGCAGGCCTGTGGCCTGTGGAGAGCTGAGAGGCCTGCGGTGGAGGAGGAGGGGGAGACAGGGAAAAGCCTTCCCCTTTGGAGCTTCGGAGGTCTGAGGTTTGGAGGTTTGCAGACCAACTAATAGGTCGGGGGGGGGGGTCGAGGCTGCCTCTTGAGTGGCCTGGAGGTTTGGTGGTCGAGGCTACTCTTGGTTCTGGGTATAGATAGTCTCAAGACCCCTTTCTGGTGTAAATAAACTTCTTTTGTCCACCTTTCGCTGTCTGTGCCTCGACGGACGGTCTCGCTCTCCGTAGGTCGTAAGTGCTCCACTTGTGGCTTTTTGCTGATTGTTAAGAGTCCATAGAACTTGCCCAGGCTGGCTTCCAACCACAGTCCTGAGGTCTCAGCCTCCTGAGGTTACCCGGCTTCCGAAAAGCTTTTTCATGAAACTCAGCCAGAGCAAATGCCTGAGATAGTAAGACTTGAACAACTCCACGGCCCCAGTAGCCCCAGATGTCTACGATCACCGCCCGGCCTACAGCAGGCAGAAGGTGCGCAGGCGCAAAAGCGGGCCCTTCTCGCTTCTCGTAGTTTGCTTTTCCGTCTTGGCCCCACCCACCGCCGGCACCTCACTTCCGGTTCAGTACGGGAACCGTCCAAGCGCTCTTGGGGTCCCCTGACCAGCCTTCCTCTCGTTATATCGGTCACCCGGGAAAGAAGGCAGTTGTCCCTACAACGTGCTGCTCGCTAGGCCGTTCGCACCGAGCAGGGGGTCGCGCTCAGTCCCTTTGTGTGTTCCCCACAGCCCCGTTCCGCTACAGGCGACGAGACTCGGGGCGCCATGGCCCGGGGCCGCCGCGGCCTGGCGGGTGTGAGGCCGCCGTTCGCAGCCCGCGCAC